>NC_136959.1:31887702-31947737 GCF_032717465.1 Coenobita brevimanus | reverse complement strand
ACAAAAACACATATTCGCCAGTGCTAAATCAATAGCTACACTGTATCAAACGACACCACACCACGCAACACAGTACAGGACAACACCACACCACACCACAGTCGCATGACACCACGCCACACCATATGGCACCACAAACACAATACTCTACCACATGACAGCCATACCACATTATACAAGAGCAACATTACACCACACAACATCACACTACATCACGCCACACCACAACCACACTACATACCATACCACACACACACACACACACACACACACACACACACACACACACACCACATTACAACCACACTACACACCACACCACACACACACCACACCACATTACAACCACACTACACACCACACCACACACACACCACACCACACCACACCCACACCCCGGCTCCTCATGTCGTTAGGTCTAAGTTAAATGAATCCATCCGGTCGATCTTTCTGTAGAAGGAACGTGACCAACCTGCCAGTGAGTAAGACTCTTTGCCAAGACGCTCTCAGTCCCTTCCATAGCATCACATAATCCTCTCCCTGTCAGCTAAAAGGCACGAGGAACAAGGAGTACTACAGCGTAAGGAAAGAAGAGAATGTAAGAGACAATGTTAATGAAAAAGAAATGTATGGATGCTGGTGTGCATGAGAGAGAGAGAGAGAGAGAGAGAGAGAGAGACCGTAATACCCGTCAGTTAAGTTAGGTTCCTAAGACCCTTCCCTAAGCGATTTATTTTACTTATTACATCATACTGTCCCATTCTGTTATATACAACCATCAAACATCTCAATATATTGTTGCCCCAATATAATGTGCAAAGGAGATATTAAACACCCATATAGGAAAATAATTCGTTAAGGAAGAGGGTGCTTGGAGTCCCTGCTCAACCAACGAGAATACAGGGAGTAATGGAGCGTGAGAAAAAAAATGCGCGTTTGTGAGACAAGTTAATGGAAAAGAACTAGAAAGGGAGTTGGAGAGAGAGAGAGAGAGAGAGAGAGAGAGAAAGAGGTGGAGAGAGATAGCTTTTGTGATGCGGGGCGGGAGAACTGTGATGAAACGTTTTTCCGTAATATCTACTAGTTTATCTGTCGGCTTAATTTAGTAAACGAGAGAACTACGAATACGTAGTGAGAGAATGAGGCTTGAATCAGTCTGCACGTGATGAAATGCAGGTGTCGTTCTTGAACAACAACAAAGGAGGTAAAGATTTACTGTTGTGTTCTACGACACAACGCTTTGTTTTTCGAATGTTGTGTTGTAATTTGTTGACTTTGAGTGGCAGTGTAATATAATGAGGTGTATGGTGTGTTATCATGGAGAGTGGTGATGTTTGGTGTGGTGTGGCACAATTTTTTAGTGGATGGTGATGTACATAAGACTGAGTGATGACTGAGTGTCAAGACTGACTTCTGATATAAGTGGCAATGAGATCAATTTCGCGCTGCAATTTCATCAGACAAACGAAAATTTTGTTTAATAAAACTCTGTTTCAATGCTTTCCAAATTTAGTCCACTACAGGCCATAAATCTACCAATGTTGCTATATTAACAACTTCACTCAGATGAAGGTTATCATGCTGTTTTCAAATTATTTTATTCAGTTTAGGAGAGATTCCATTTAATTGAGTATTTTAGGCTCAGCAATAATTAACATGCCCAGTGCGAGAGATATTTTCTAAATTGAGTAAGATCATGCACAGATAACAAGAAAACATTTTTTCGTCCTTAGGTTGATGGAATAAATACTCCTCTTTCTTTTCCCCTGTGTGTAACTAAACCTAACCTTTTTTGTTCCTTGCCTTCCCTCTTGGTTCCGAAGATATTTCTCTGGCCAGTCTTCTATTTCCCTAATACCTTCTGCCTGGCTCCCACTCTACGGTGTTCTTTTCATTAGCCTTCCTCCTTTCCCTGGTACCCAAACTTTAACACTACATAATTTCCTTATTAAAATATTCATTTGAATATATTCCTTGTTGTTTGATCCATCCGTTCCTCCTTGTCACCACATATGCACCCATACCTGTCCTTGCCTCCTCCACCCCAGCTCCCACCTCTGCGTATCACCAGGTGTCTCAGTGATCGCCTGGACAATTGCCACGGTCATCTCGAGGCCAGAGAAAACGAGGAATCTGTATGCAACTTGGACTGAGGGTAACGTGGTGCTTGAATGTAGAGTGAGCCGAGGTGAGGGAAGCTTGGAAGGGGAGGAGGGCAGGAAGGGTGAAGTGTGTGGACGGTTGGATGGGTGGGAGAAGAAAGATAGTAGGAATGTTGGAGGGGGGGAAAGGCAAGAAGGTAGGGAAGTTTCAAAAAGGGAATATGGCGGGAAGGGTGGGAAAAGGAAATAAAAGAAGGGGGCAGGAAAATAATGGAATAAAAAAGAAGAGAGAGTAATATGGGAATGGAAAGGGAAAAGGAGATCAGAAAGAGAGACGAAAGGGACATTAGTGATAATGGAAATGGAAGTGTAGGAGAGAGAAGATGATGAGAAGGGAGGGTAAGAAAAAAAAAAGGGTGGGAGGGGGAATGATGGTAAGAAGAGAAAAAAAGGGAAGCGGGGAGGAAGGCTAGGGAAAGGGAAAGGAAAGGAAGAGGAATAGAGCAAGAATTCAAAGGAAGGAATAAGATCAATATGGGAACCGAAAGAAATATAATATTTACAAGAAACAAGAAATTAGACAATAAAGCTATAACAAAATGTAAAAGTGCCAAATTAGGAACGTAGAAACATTGAACAGTGCCAACAGTACCAACTAATCCTGGGTGGGCTTCACAAGTAATCACTAGTAATCAAAAAGGTGGCTGAATCGATAGAGAAGCAGCCTGCAGTCTTAATGGACCTGGGATCGAATCACGGCTGGGACAGGGAACAGTTTAAGGATCTGAATTTCATAAAAGTAGACTTTACTGATCTACCAGAAGATCCGCCGACATGTCATAAAAAATACTCCCGCTAATACCAGTACACCAGCCCTGTATGAGGCAGCCCTAGCATGTATTCAGTATTGACGGTCGGTGTTAGCGCCGAGGTGGTGACATGTGGAGGTGTGTAGAGGAACTGCTGGGCCTTGGGATAGGCCTTGAAGCCTTTGCCCAGAGTCAGACACATTAAAAAAAACATGTAAGAAAAATAAAGGTGAACTCTACGCATTCATTTTACCATATTTCTCTGAACATCCGTGTCTATGCTTTGACCTCTGACCCCATGACACCTTTAGGAATGTCTGAGAGAGAGAGAGAGAGAGAGAGAGAGAGAGAAGCATGTCCTTGGGTATATGTCAAAGGAACAATTATTCCAACTAAGAAGTTAACTGGTGAAGATTGTTATGATGATGATGATGATGATATCACTGTTGTTATTGTTGTTGTTGTTGTTGTTGCTGCTGCTGCTGCTGTTATTATTGCCAGCCGCGAAGGGAAGCTGGTATTGTTTTCAATTTGTGTGTGTGTGTGTGTGTGTGTGTGTGTGTGTGTGTGTGTGTGTGTGTGTGTGTGTGTGTGTGTGTTAGCACGATAACTTCGCAACTGCTCAAGATATCATCACAAAATTTTACTGACGTTTAGTTGGGAAAAAAAAGCGATCACGAATTCGAAATTAATGAAAGTAGGTCAAGGTCTCTGTCTGTTACCACGATAACTTCGCAACCATTCAAGACATCATCACAAAGTTTCACAGGTGTGCAGTAAGGATGAAAGTCTCCTACGAGTATTATTATCAATTTGTTTGTCTGTGTGTCTGTTAGCACGATAACTTCGCAACTGCTCAGGTTATCATCACAAAATTTTACAGGTGTGTAGTAGGGATGAAAATCTACGGGTTCGAAATTGGTGAAAGTAGGTCAAGGTCAAGGGAATATTCCGAGCTGCACTACAGTAGATATGTATCGTCCCTCAGCTGGTGTGATTTCCCCTTTGGGGGCCTCTGGTTGTCGTTGTTGTTGTTACTGAAACTTGCTGCTGTTGTTGTCAATCTTGTGAAGCAGGGTGGTATTATCTTCAGCAAAGCGTCCTATACCGTTGTGCGAGATTCAGGCTGTGTGTGGGTGGGTGGGTGGGTGGGTGGGTGGGAGTTATTCCTCCTATGCTACTTGATGGATTCGAATGAAAACTCCCAGGTGAGTTTTCTAGGTTACTGGGAACGTGTTCCACTATACACAAATTCGCTCACATGATTTTTAGGGGGGTCAGCCCCCCTCACCAACATAGAAATGCTCAAAAGTAATGGAAGAAGGGCAGATTTGGCTTTGATATCTAGTACATGTTATACAATGGACTCTCGCCCGTAATGCAATATTTAGAGAGCATGAACCCCCGTAAAGAGTCACAGGGGTCACCCTCTCTCACAAAAATAAAAACTTGACAAACACACTCACTCATACCCACTTCGTGTTCATTCACAACTGCAGGGTCACCAAAGCTAAATAAGAGTCACACAACAAAACAACATACTATAACATCACCACAGCCACGCCACGCTACAGCATATCACACCATATCCACACTACAGTGCACCACACTACGTCACAGCCACACCATACCACACCAAATCATACCACATAACACACTACACAATGCTACAGCCACGTGACAGGACATGACAGCCACATGACATCATACTGCACCACACCACACCACACGCAGCCTTTCCAGCTAACAGGCACATCAATTTACACCACACCATACCACACCACACCACACCACAACCACATAATACTATACCACCTACAGTATACTACACTACACCACGGCACAGCCACAGCCCTATCCCTGCTCTTCGTGTCTTTAGGTCTAAGTTAATTGACTCCATCCGGTCTTTCTTTTTGTAGGAGGAACGTGACCAACATACCAGTGAGGGGGCCTTTTTCCCAGGACGCTCTCAGTCCCTCCCATAGTGTCACATAATCCTCTCACCGTCAGCAAAGAGGCCGTAGAAACGAGGAGAACTAGAGCATGAGAAAAGAAGAGAGTATGAGAGACTATGTTAATGGAAAAGAAAAGTATGTGAGTTAGTGTGCATGCAAAATGAGAGAGAGAGAGAGAGAGAGAGAGAGAGAGAGAGAGAGAGAGAGAGAGAGAGAAACGTCCATAACTGTATATCTTTTTGGCCTTAAACAAAGCCACACTATTCTCTTGGGGACTGCTTATTGCTGAGTACAAACCTATTTCCGTAACAACTCCTACGTATCTTTGTCTTTCCTCTTGTCAACATTGTCCCATTTGCTGTTTTCTCGAAACTCGTCTTGAAGATAAAAGTATTCATAGTAACATTTTGTGGTGCTGGGTTATCTATCAGAATCATGCAATCCACCACCACACACAGAGCGTCTCTGAAAAAGATTAATATAACTGTCAAATCACTCAATGATATGAGCTTGTGTTTTTACTTCAGCATATCTGGGACGCTTACATTAATTCATTTTTATATCCCATCAGTTTCTCTCTTCTTTTCTTATTTGGTGTAGTATCACACACACACACACACACACGCACACACACACACACACACACACACACACACACACACACACACACACACACACACACACACACACACACACACACACACACACACACACAGAGTCGTAAATTGAATAAAGCTGTGACAGACACTGGAAACACATAAACGTCTGTAAAATATAAGTTTAAAGCAGAATTAATCTTATAACATTTAGGCATGGACAAGTAAATGTGTGAGGCGGTGTGAGGTGATGGACCAAGCAAATTATCACTAAAACAAACAAGTCACAATGCTCACCCCTCTCTCTCTCTCTCTCTCTCTCTCTCTCTCTCTCTCAGTGACAGCGGGAGTCACTCCATGTAAAGTCAATGCCATTCACCTCTTGCCTTAACCCACAATGACTCGTCCACCCTGTGCATTACCAGTGTATTCCCATCGCTATTTCATCATTATTCCCTCACACCTATATCGTCCCTAGTAACATCCACGAACTTCTGGCTGCACTTGGCTTTCTTTTCTCCGTCTTTTCTTTCGTTCTCTTTCCCTGTGAGTGTCCCCTTGCTTCTCTCTGATGAAACAAGTTCCCTCTTTTTCACACCAGTCATCCACGACTCTTGTCCTTCACTGCATTTAGTCCCAAGGTTTGGTCCGTGTATCTGGAGCTACGATTCCCTTTTACATATCTGTGTTATTGTCAATTCTCCTCTTCTTTCTTTACCTTATAAATTTTCTCTCTTATGTTAGTTTTCTCTTCATTTTAAGATTGTTAGCTTTATGTCAACTGAGAGAACAGTCCTGCACTCTATACAGTGGCAGTCAGGGTCTACCATCACCGAGACCCACCCAATGGAGTCAGGAGTACTATTTTTTTTTTATGTGAGGAAGAAGGAACCAAAGGCCATGAGCCCGCAAAACTGTTCCATCCAAGAGAAAAACAAAATACAAGAGAGAGCCAAATTCAAGATCCATTCATTTCGAGATGCCTGGACACACTGCGTTTGAAAGACTGGAGATCATAGGAAGCAGGAAATACAGACAGAGGGAGACAATTCCAGAGTTGACCTGTTGCATAAATGAAGGACTGGGAGTAACAGTTAACTCTTGCATTAGAGAGTTGGACAGAAAAGGGGTGAGAGTTTGCTGCTAGACGGGTGCTACGCGCCCGTCGTAGAAGTGGAGGAATGCATGCAGACAGTTCAGAGGAACAGTGACCATTGAAGTAGCGATAGAAAAGAGATAAAGATGCAACACTGCGGCGAAGAGACAGAGGTTGAAGGGAGCCAGTAAGAGGGGGAGAGTTAATGAGACGAAAAGCCTTTGACTCCAGCCTATTGAGAAGAGCTGTATGTGGGTAGCCTCCCCACACATGAGAGTTGTACTCCACACAGGGGTAGATAAAACCCCTGTATAGAGTCAACAATTGTGCAGGGGCAAAGAAGGAACGGAGTCGGCTTAGCACACCCAATCGCTTGGAAGCAGATTTTACAAGAGATGTACAGTAATATGATCTTTCCAAGACAAGTCCCGAGCAAATGAAACCCCAAGCACGTTCAAGGACGATGCAGGATTAAGTTGAATATTATTAAACTTAAGTGGGTATACCTGTGAAAGATTTTGTCGGGTTGATAGGTGCAAAAACTGAGTCTTTGATACATTAAAAACAACCAGATTATTTTTTACCCCAGTCAGAGATACGAGCCAAGTCAGACATTAGGTGTGCTGGGGCGAGGGTCTCAACGTAGCTACAAAAGGTCTCTGCACAGTCTCCTCACGCCGCCTAGCTATACTATCCAGGAGAGAGAGAGCATGGATGGGAGGAAGAGAGAGTGAAGTTGTGGAGAGATGTGAAGTAGAGAGCGTGGAGAAGGGAAGCGGGAGAAATGTGTTAATAGTAATAATATTTTGTTATAATATCTACTTTCTCCTCCGTGGTATTACTCAGTTTGTGCTGGAAAATTACCAGTACTTAAAAGCACAGTAAATGCGGCTTGCCTCAGATTGTACGAGACGGGTTGCTGGTATCTATTGAACTTTAAAAGACGATTAAGAATAGGTGTCCTGTTGTTTTCAGTGTTGTTGTGTTTTGTTTTATGATGACGTGGAGTAAGATAATGGTTATGCGTGACAGTGTTGTAGAATGTGGTGTATGGTGTGGTGTGGTGTGAAGTGTGGTGTATGGTGAGGTGTGGTGTGAAGTGTGGTGTATGGTGAGGTGTGGTGTGAAGTGTGGTGTATGGTGAGGTGTGGTGTGAAGTGTGGTGTAGGTTGGCGTGATATGCTGTGGCATGGCTTTTTGGTGGGTTTGGTTGGTGGCAAATTTAACTATTAAAATAATGGCTGTGACATCGAGTTACAGCTAATTCAGCGATCAGTAAAGATTTGTGTTTAATAAAACTTTGTTCTGCTGTTTCCCAAGACTTTCATTGACATTAAAAAAACACAACTATATTAAGAACTTCACACAAATGGCGTAGATCTCGTTATTACACCAAAGCTCGCCAAAGGCGTGAGCGAGATGATGTTCTGTTTGGAGAGAGAGAGAGAGAGAGAGAGAGCAAAATAAGTCAGAACAAAGTAACCAAATTCAGAGACCTTTGTGGAGCGTTTGAGGGCCACGCAAGCTGTTAATCATCTGTTTTCTAAAACAACAGATCAAAGATGAATATCACAGTTTAGGTCAAAGCTTGACTAAGCAAGGTCATCTTAGGCAGTTTCCTTCCATTTTAAACCAAACTCCCAAACCAGGTGGAAGTGTTGGGGGTAAGGCAAGAGCGTAGGGATTCAGTTTTGAGAACAATCAGTCAGTGATCAAGGTCACAGGGCAAGATCAATGTTTGTCCCTTGTGTGAGCAGAATGGCATTTTTTTTTTTTTTACTTTATATGGACATTAAATGGCCGAGGAGGGGTGAGTCAACCATTTTTTTTTTTTTAGAACATTAGGACAAAGGTCAGGGTCACATATCTTTATCAAGTAAAATAACCTTTAGCTGATTTTGACAAAAATTTGGAGGAAGTGGTCAGGGTAAGGCATGACGAAAGGAATTCGATTTTGAGATAAATCAGTCAAAGATCAAGGTCACAGGGCTAGGTCAAATGCCAAGATCATACTGCAAGGTCAACCTAATCAGTCCTGTACCGATATTCGATCAAATTAAATGAAGGGGTCGAGGGTCAGGCAAGAACGACGTTATTTGACTTTGAAAACAATTGGCCGAAGGATAAGTCATGGGTCAAAGTAAAATATTTGAACCTATAATAATAATAATAATAATAATAATAATAATAATAATAATAACAATAGCAGAAACACATTTCTTCTCCAGTTCAGTTCACACTTGAAAGATTTGGTTCTTTGGAATAAATCCACGGTATATTTCTCATGTGTGTGTGTGTGTGTGTGTGTTACAAGCCTTCTTAAGGATGTCATGGGGTCAAGGGTCAAGCCATACAAAGACACATTAGGTGAAATGTGGCAAAACGAATAAGCAGAACCGTACAACTGGAAAGTCTATGGTGAATGCCATCCTCTTTTCATTCCTAATATTGGCAGTCTTAAATGTTTTCTTTTACATTTGTCACTTTTAGTTAAATTTATTTTTCATTTCTAATTTTTTTGCTTTCACTTTCCTCTAAATATTCACTTTCATTCCCTTTATCATTCATTTTCCTTTCCTCACCCTTTCTGCTTTCTACTTCTTTTCCTTTCATTTCCCTTCTTACCCGTTTCTTTCCTACTGCTTTTCCCCCATCCTCTCCCCTTCCTTTATTTTCCTTTCGCCACCCTTGCTGCAGTTCCAGCCCCCTTTTTCCCCATTTCCAGTCGCTCCTACCGTCTTTCTTCTCCCATACTTCATACCTTTTCTCACGCTTCCACCCTTCCTGCCCTCCTCCCTCTGCCAAGCTTCCCTCATCTCGATACACTCTACGGTTAAGCGCCACGTAACCCTCAGCCCAAGTTGCATACAGATTCCTCCTTTTCTCTGGCCTCGAGGAGATGACAGTGGCAACTGTCCAGGCGATCACTGAGACACCTGGTGCTACGCAGAGGTGGGAGCTGGGATGGAAGAGACAGGGACAGGTCTGGGAGCATATATGGTGACCAGGAGGAAAGGATACATCAAACTACAGGAATATTTTCCAACAAAATAAGGAGGGTGGGAATTACCAAGAGTCAGAGTTTGGATGAAAGGAAAAGTATGAAAGCGAATTTGAGGAATACAGCAAAGTGGGAGCGAAGTTGAAGGTATTAGGGAAATGGGAGATTGGATAGAGAGAAAATTCTGAACCCAAGAAGAATGCAGGGAACAAAGGTGAAGGGATTTGTAATACACGGAGGGGCAGAAGGGCATTAATTCCTTCAATCCGAGGAGGTAATTTTGTTTTTCTGCAATCTCCTTATCATCCTAGTCAGTGAGAAATGACCGCTCATTGGATGAGATAAGGAAGCTGAATCTAACACCTGCCTTAAACTGAATAAAATCGTTTGAAAACAGCAGTACTACAATATGAAGCACTCTGATAATGCAACATCCACACCTTATACGTGGTCCAAAGGTCCAGCATTTGACTTAGACCAATGATCTTCTACCAGTTCTCAAAATCGAGTTACGTAATTCTTGCTTAATCCTCCACACTTCCACCCAGTTTGAACCAGATCGGAACAAAACTACTTAAACTGACCTTACTGTGTGATCAACATTTGGCCTAACCCTGTAACCTTGATCACTGACTGATTGTTCTCTAAACAGAATTCCCAAAGTCTTACCTTACCATGAACCTTCGCCAAATTTAGTCAATATCGAATGAAATATGTTTCTCCTGACCTACATATGTGACCTTTACCATTGACATATTCCCCAAAATAATAGATCGAGCCTTTGGCTGACCTTTTATTCTTCCACCAGTTTAGGTCCATGTCAAAATTTTTTTTAGTTACATTGTTCACACATACTGTAGACACACAAAGGTCAAACGTTAACCTTCCCCGTGACCTAGATCTTTGACTGTTCTCGAAATCAAGTATACTTTCATTTTTTTCTAACTCGCAACCCATCCACCGAGTTTGGTGTAAAATGGATAAAAATTAAAAGAAGATGACCTACTTCAGTCTAATCTGATCTAGCTCTGTGACCCTGACTTTAAACCTATTCTAAAAAACAACAGGTCAACCCTCTGGGTGAACCTATGTCATAGAGCCAAATTCATTAAAATCAATTAAAACTAAATTTGTCCTCTCTCTCTCTCTCTCTCTCTCTCTCTCTCTCTCTCTCTCTCTCTCTCTCTCTCTCTCTCTCTCTCTCTTTCACTACTTTCCTGGATAGTATAGCAAGGCGGCGTTAGAAACCTGTGGACGAACCCTAACTGTGTAAGGCGCCCTAGGCATTATGATACTCCGGACTCCCTTGGCTGGGTCTTCGTGACTGGAGACCCCGATTGCCACTGTACGGATTGCAATATTCTCTGGAACGGGAAGAGAACTGCTAATCTTAAAATCCAAAAAAATCTGTCACAAGAGAGAAAGTATATGAAGCACAGAAAAATGTTGATAAAAGATAGTAGCACAAATTTGTATTAAGTACATAAGCAGTTACACATACCCTAAGCGAGCCCTGGCATTTAAGACAGTAAAGGACACGTGTCTTGGAAGGCTGATGTGAAAAGCTGGAATGTTATGTGAGAATTAAGTAAGGCTGCTCCGAGAGGGGAAAAGAAAGAAAGAAAAAAAAAAGAGGAGGAAAAGGGAAGTGGAGTTAAAACTCCACGGATATTATGAGCGACGAAAATAGAGGTTTGAGGGAAGGATGGTGCATAGGCCCAGTGATAAAACTGCAATGCATAGGGTAGGCGAGTCAATGTGGATTATGACGAACGGTGAATGGAACTTAATGTAAGAAGTGCATCTCTTGTTATTAGGTGGACAAGAGAGAGAGAGAGAGAGAGAGAGAGAGAGAGAGAGAGAGAGAGAGAGAGAGAGAGAGAGAGAATGGGGCAGGGGTAGGGAACATTATAATGATGTATTTGTGATACTTTAGTTAGGCCGCCACGTCACACCGCTTCACTTACACATTAGCTCGTTCTTGGCTTATGTTACATGATTTATTCTGCTTTGGATTATATTTTTCAGATTTTAATGTTGTGACTGCTTTTTCTTTTTACTACGGTTTGTGTGTGTGTGTGTGTGTGTGTATGTGTGTGTGTGTGTGTGTGTGTGTGTGTGTGTGTGTGTGTGTGTGTGTGTGTGTGTGTGTGTGTGTGTGTGTGTGTGTGTGTGTGTGTGTGTGTGTGTGTGTGTGTGTGTGTGTGTGTGTGTGTGTGTGTGTGTGTGTGTGTGTGTGTGTGTGTGTGTGTGTGTGTGTGTGTGTGTGTGTGTGTGTGTGTGTGTGTGTGTGTGTGTGTGTGTGTGTGTGTACTAAACCAAATAAGAAAAAGAAGAGAAGAGCTGATGGGATATAAAAGGAAATTAAAATAGGTGTCCAAAATATGCTGAAATACAAACGTAAGCTCATGTCATACAGTGATTTGACAGTTACATTAATCGTTTTGAAAGAGGCTCAATGGGATGAGATGGATTGCATGAGAGTGATAGTTGACCCACCACAACAATATGTTACTATAAATACTTAAATTTTCAAGGTGAGTTTAGATAAAACGGCAAATAGGAGGATGGAGACAAGAGGAGAGACAATGATACGCAAAAAAAAAAAAAAAAAAAGAAGGAAAGAAAGAAAGAAAAGTAGTTTTGAAGATTACAGCAAGTATTGCCAAGGAATAGTGAGGCTTTGTTTTAGGGCCAGAAAAATCTACGTTCATAGACATATTCTGTGATAATTTTGTTGCTGTTAGACGATACATTCAACAGAGGAAAATCTCCAAGTAGCAACGCCGTTGACGAAAACTAAATCTATTGCCTGCAGTTAGAAAATCCCTACTAAGCTTATTGAAATGGTCTTTAGAATGCAAAAATAATATTGAAAGATGTCAAGGTATAGAAAATGCTAAACAGTCTTCTAGGTACTAGTCTTCCTCTCCTCTTTTTCTCACTTAATCTCTCTCTCTCTCTCTCTCTCTCTCTCTCTCTCTCTCTCCATATATATCTATATATTTATATACTTTCGCATGCACACTAGCTCCCATACTTTTCCATTAACAGAGTTTCTCATACTCTCTTCTTTTCTCACGCTCTAGTGTTCCTCGTTTCTACGGCCTCTTAGCTGACAGTGAGAGGATTAGGTAATACTGTACTATGAAAGGGACTGAGAGCGTCCTGGAAAAAGGGCCCCCTTACTGGTAGGTTGGTCACGTTCCTCCTACAAAAAAGGACGACCGGATGGATTCAGTTAACTTAGACCTAAAGACACGAAGAACAGGGATAGGGCTGTTGATGTGCCGTGGTTTAGTGTAGTGTAATGTAGGTGGTGAATTTTGGTGTGCCTGTTGTGTGGTGTGGTGTGGAGTGGTGTGGTGTGGCGTAGTATGGTGTGGTGTGGTGTAAAATGATGTGCTTATTGGCTGGTATGGCTATGGTGTAGTTTTCGTACAGTGCGGTGTCATGTGACTGTGCTGTGGTGTGGTGTGTTGTGTTGTGTGGTGTTGTGTTGTGCGATATGGCGTGATTGTTGTGTGATTCTGTGTAGTGTGACTGTCTCGTGAGAGGTGTGATATGTTGTAAGGTGAGGTTGTACTGTGTGACAATCTCGCCCTGGTGAGATTGCAAGTGAATACAAAGTGAATAGTGCAAATAATTTCTGGAGGTGTAGCTGGGTGTAAGAATGGTTGGCAAGTGGCGTAAGTATTCTTAGACTGGGTGACGAAGATGAACACCTGATGTGAATGTATGGGTATAAATGTTGCAGGTGTGAACATGTACGTGTAATTTTAAGAATTGACATAAAGTATTACCCATGGCGCATGGAACTTAATAGGACAAGGTACAGCCAAATAGAATTGTTCTCACACTTCTGTCATCATTCTGCTGTCCTACCTCACAGCCCACTTCAGTTTCTCCAACGTCTCTACACTCTCCCTCGTTGTTCCATCGACCTTCATCCCAGCTCACACCATTCATCTGATTTCTTTTGTCTACTCCCCTACCTTTCTAGCTCAGGCTATGTCTCATAGTGATACCATCTCTCTCTCTCTCTCTCTCTCTCTCTCTCTCTCTCTCTCTCTCTCTCTCAGTTACCAGCATCCTGTCACTGACACCTGTCTGGATTAACTTTTACTATTAAACCTTGATCTTATATTTTCCACATCTTTCCTTATCTTTTCCAATGGGGCCTAAAACTTACACTGGGAAATATAACGCATATTACATGAACTCTTGCCTTCAATATATTATCTTGTGCTGGGTTATTCACCTCTCACATTTTTTTTTTTTTTTTTAGATCCACTTCATTTCTCCTCTCTCTCTCTCTCTCTCTCTCTCTCTCTCTCTCTCTCTCTCTCTCTCTCTCTCTCACTTTTTTTTACCTGTATTGTGTCAACACCTCTCCCTGGGTCGTAATATGCGCTCATTCTCCAGCCCTCTCACCTCAGCCAAGATCAACTCTCGCTGTACAACATGCAAGGAGAAGTTCATACCGTTTTACATAATATTATAAGAAATACCTTTAATTCTAACCCCAACATCTTTCTCACACTTTTATGATTTACTTAGTTATTTTTTGTCCCTTCCATTACTCATTAAAGCTTCGACAGGTCCCCCCCCCAAAAAAAAAAAAAAAAAAAAAAAGTTTCTCGCCCCTTTTGTCGAAATAAACTCCGGGTTATTGGTTTTAAAAAATTCGGTAGGTCAGATGCCAAGTGCTTCATATGCCTGACCAGTTTAAATATTCAGTGCATAGAAAATGTAATAAAGAGTCATCAGCAAGTCCTTCAGGTTTTAAGCAGGAGAAAGAAGACCCTAAAGCTGAACCAATCATTCCAAGAGAAAATCCAGTGAGGATGGCCCCAGCAGACCAGCTATTTCAGTTAGTTCGGAATAAACGGAAATCTAAATAAACGCCTGAGATAATGCCCAGAATTCCTATGACGAACAGGTTTTCCATTCTTGAGTAAAGGAAGAAATACAAACAGTCGACTGTATGAAAGCATGTTAAGGAAAACGCTGGTAAATATGTTAAAGCAGACAAACTTCACCAGGATATAAAATTCAGTGCAAAGGAACGCACCAGACTATGATAGTGGTGGGCGACTCAGTCCTAAGAGGTCAGGGCTTTGCTTTTGCCTCAAATAACAAAGGGAAGAAAAAATTAGTGAAGACTGTACCTGGGAGTCAGACATGCATAATCGCCAAAGATATCGAAAGTACACCATTCACTAGAGAAACATGTTTTGTTGTGAATGTACTGTAGGTGTAAATGATGCCCATAATGGAGGTAAAGTTGCCACCAGGGAAATCTGACTCTATATATATATATATATATATATATATATATATATATATATATATATATATATATATATATATATATATAAATAAAGTAATGAAAACTAAATCTAGTAAATGTGTAGTAAATGGTATACTGCCTAAATTACGTTCCAACCCCTGTTGTAAAAATAGAGTTGTATAAATTAATGGAGCTATTAAAGAAACGTGTGAAAGAAAGAACATTATGTTCAATGATACTTGGACAGATGTGTGGGCAAACCAAGTCTCTTCCGGCAAGATGGCATCCATGAATGCAACAAACAATAACTGAAAGGAGTAAATTACTGAATGCAGTAGTGTACAAAATTCACGAAGACACTTGAGGTGACACTAATGCTTCACTTCACCCTCCCCAAAGCCAATAATCATCCAGTCCGCAGATACCCAGATCCCCTCAAAGTATACAGACTACAGGTTGCCAAAGGACGAAGGTCTGCGCTGTTAAGATGAAAAGACTAAGTTAACGAGTTTCAAAGTGGCCTCATAGAGTGGTAGCCAACCCTCACGCCACAAACACCCAGTACACGTCACGCTCTCTCTCTCTCCCTCTCTCTCTCAGATTTTTTTTTCCTACATTCCAATTAACATTTGTATTAGTACATGAAATATTTTGTGAAAATCTATAAATTATTATAAAGTTTATTAATCCCTGCATAACTATATGTTACTCATGTCAAGTACTCAGAACTATTCATGTGGTGTTTATTTTTTTCAGCCTATTTTTTTTTTTTTTTTTTTTTTTTTACTATGGCAGCTATTTATATATTTTACAAGCTTATTTTTCGGTTTTACAATATCTTTTTCTGGGTTCATTTGTGCCATGTGCAAAATGGAGAAATGAACATTTATCCAACGGCGCAGACCTCACTCCCCCCACCCCAATCCCCTAACATATCTCTCTCTCTCTCTCTCTCTCTCTGTTTTTTTTTTTTTCTACTTGTATTTTGTCAACACCTCTCCTCTTTCTTTCTTACAGTTTTTTTTTTCTTTCCCTGTATTGTGTCAACACCTCTCCCTGGGTCGTAATACGCACCCATTCTCCAACCCTCTCACCTCAGCCAAGATCAACTCTCGCTGTACTAAACGCAAAGAGAAGTTCATGCCGTTTTACTTAATACTATAAGAAATACCTTTAATTCTAACCCCCACACCTTTCTCTCACTTTTATGATTTACTAAGTTATTTTTTGTCCCTTCAATTACTCTTTAAAGCTTCGACATGCGCCCCAGAAGTATCTCGCTCCTTTTGTCGAAATAAACTGGGTTATTGGTTTTTAAAAATTCAGTAGGTCAGATGCCAAGTGCTTCATGTACCTGACCAGTTAATATATTCAGTGTATAGAAAATGTAATAAAGAGTCATCAGCAAGTCCTTCAGGTTTTAAGCAGGAGAAAGAAGACCCTAAAGCTGAACCAATCATTCCAAGAGAAAATCCAGTGAGGATGGCCCCAGCAGACCAGCTATTTCAGGTAGTTCGGAATAAACGGAAATCTAAATAAACGCCTGAGATAATGCCCAGAATTCCTATGACGAAGACGTACAAACAGACTGAATTAAAGCATGTTAAGGAAAACGCTGGTAAAGATGTTAAAGAAGACAAACTTCACCAGGATATAAAATTCAGCGCAAAGGAAAAAACCACACTGGTGGTGATTGACTTTATCCTAAGAGATCAAGGCTTTGCATTTGCATCAAATAACAAAGGGAAGAAAAATTTAGTGAAGACTGTACCTGGGAATCAAACATACATAATCGCCAAAGATATCGAAATTATACCATTCACCAGAGAAACATGTTTTGTTGTGAATGTAGGTATAAATGATGCCCAAAACGAAGGTAAAGTTGCCACCAGCGAAATCTGAATATATATATATATATATATATATATATATATATATATATATATATATATATATATATATATTATTATGCGGGGCGTTATTAGCTCGACCTCTGGGACCAAAAACGCTCGCAACTGAGCGGGGTCCTCTTTCTGGACCGGAAATAAACACTCACAAAGGAACAGGGCATAAAAACTAGGCAGTACACCTTAACACATCTATTAGCTTATTTCAATACACTGTTACAATACAAACAAAGAGTTACAAGATATGATGGAGACAGGTTTAAAGAGTTAGCTTCACAATAATATGTAGCACACACAGCACAGGCAGAGAGTAGAGTTCTGTAATTGTATCCCGATGGTGAATTGTGAGTTCTATATACTAGTATTGTTTCTATAAGCAAAATTAGTATTTAATAGTCTCGACCTGATGCACTATAGGTGGAGAGGGCCTGGGGTCGAGAGAGTTAATATTACTATAATTGGTTAGAGCGCGAGTCGCAACACTCGAGGAAGTTATTTAGTCGCGGAGACACTGTTCACAGTCTTTTGGCTTTTCCTCGCGCTCAGGTTCTATGTCCGGGTTCACTGGTCTTTTCTGTTCTGCCTGGGTATTTATTTCACAGTGTGTTACTGATATAATTCTGGCCTCTATCACTGTCACTGTTCACTCCCGTCTCTGTGGTTTTCTCCGACACAAGAGATACACTTCCGTCACTGTTGGCCCTTGTTTCCTGGACCTAACACAAGAGGCGCCCGGGCGTGGGAGGGGGCTCTGCTGGGGAGCCCTCCTGCAGGAGACAGTGGACTACCCATAGAGGTGTCACTGCCCGGGGTTCCTTCGTCAGGGGGTGCAGGGAGGCTCTCCCCTTTGGGGGCCTCGACCTGAGAGGCCCTCGTGTTGGAGCCTCGTCGGTGGGATGCAGGGAGGTCCTCTGGACTGGGGGCCTCGACCTGAAGGGTGGTCCTTGGGACTGGGACCGAACAGCTGCAGGAGGCGGGCCTGTCACCTCCTCTTCCGGGCAGAGAGTCGTGGGGGAGTAGAGCCCAAGTGGCCTGACCCTGGGGCCTGCCGGCCTGGTATGGGAGCCTTGGTGCTGTGGTCACCTTTAGGGAAGGGCGCCGTCAGGGGCAGACTGCGGCACCTCTTCTTTCTGGTGTCCGTCAGAGACCGGGACCGACGAGGTGTAGCTGGCAGGGCCGACACAGGGCCGCGCCACCACTCCGGTAGTACCTCTGGGGAACCACACCTAGAGGGAGTAAGAGAGAGGCGTCCCATGCAGCCGAGAGGTGAAAGGCCGGCCGCGCAAGGGACCTTCTTCTCCGGGAGGACCTCAGAGATCACGGATGAAGGACATACAGTGGCCGATCCTTCCCCCACACATACAGTGGCCGATGTAGCGGTTCCGTGATCTCCAGGCTCTACAGCTGAAGGGCGTACAATGGCCGACCCTTCCCTCACGTGCAGTGGCCGATGTGGCGGTGCTGCTCCCGAAGGAGGAAGAGGCAGATGAGGGGCGCACAATGGCTACACCCTTTCACGTACAGTGGCCGATACCGCGGGTCTGCCTGCCCCATGGGAAGTAACAGAAGGACGTACAGTGGCCGATCATTCCCCCACACATACAGTGGCCGATGTGGCAGTGTTACTCCCGCAGGAGGAAGAGGTAGTGGATGAGGGGCATACAGTGGCCGAACCCTCCCCGATACGTACAGTGGCCGATATCGCGGTTCCACTCCTGCTTCCTTTTCCAACCAGAGTGTGCTCAATAGCTGACACTCCGGAGGTAGTACTCCCATAGGAGGAGGAGGTAGTGGATGAGGGGCGTACAGTGGCCGAACACTCCCTGACATGTACAGTGGCCGATATCACGGTTCCACTCCTCCTCTCACTGCCAGTCGGAGTGCGCTCAATAGCTGACACTCCGAGGCCTTGTCCAGAGGTGGCTGTAGCTGAAGGGCGTACAGTGGCCGAACCTTCCCCAACACGGACAGTGGCCGATGTGGCGGCGCTACTGGGGGAAAACAACTGAGGGGCGTACAGTGGCCGAACCCTCCTTGGTACGTACTGAGGCCGTACCGTGGTGTTGCTTGGGACTGACTCTGGATCAGTCCCACCCCGAACCTGGTGAGTGCTGTCCCGCCCGCAGGGTCATGTCTTCCGCCAGCGTAGTTTCTGTCGGGGCGGTTGAGGAATAGAGGGACTCAGGACAGGGGGGGCACCGATGTCCATCTTGCCCCGGGTTGACCTCTCAGTGACCCGGCCCTCCGTGGTGTCCTGGGGTGGTGGTGAGGCGGCGGCTTGATGGTAGCTTGGGGGGTGGTGGGGTGGCCGGTCCGACGGCGGCAGGTATTTCAAATATATATATATATATATATATATATATATATATATATATATATATATATATATATATATATATATATAATGAAAATTAAATCTAGTAAATGTGTTGTAAATGGTATACTGCCTAAATTACGTTCCAACCTCTTTTGTAAAAATGGAGTAGTATAAATTAATAGAGCTATTAAAGAAATGTGTGATAAAAAGAACATTATGATCAGTGATACTTGGACAGATGTGTGGGCAAACCAAGTCTCTTCCGGCAAGATGGCATCCATGAATGCAACAAACAATAACTGAACGGAGTAAATTATTGAATGCAGCAGTGTATTAAATTCACGAAGACACTTGAGGTGACACTAATGCTTCACCTCACCCTCCCCAAAGCCAATAATCATCCAGCCCGCAGATACCCAGATCTCCTCAAAGTATACAGACTACATGTTGCCAAAGGACGAAGGTCTGCGTGGTTAAGATGAAAAGACTAAGTTAACGAGTTTCAAAGTGGCCACAAACACCCAATACAATACTCGTCACTCTCTCTGTCTCTCTCTCTCAGATTTTTTTTCCTATATTCCAATTAGCATTTATATGAGTACATGAATTTTTTTGTGAAAATCTATAAATTGTTATAAAGTTTATTAACACCTGTATAACTATATGTTACTCATGTCAAGTAGTCCGAACTATTCATGTGGTGTTTATTTTTTTCCGCCTATTTTTACTCTGTCAGGTACTTCATCTATTTTACAATTTTATTTTTGGTTTTACTATATCTTTTTCTGGATTCAGTTGTGCCATGTGCAAAATAGAGAAATGAACATTTATCCAATGGCAGACCTCACTCCCCCCACCCCAATCCCCTAACATCTCTCTCTGTCTCTGTCTTTCTGTCTGTCTGTGTTATGTTGGGTGTTTTTAGTCCGACCTCTCGTCCTAAGAACACCAGCGACTGAGCGGGGTCCTCTTTCCAGACCGGAAGTAAAGCACTCGCAAAGGAACAGCACATAAAAACCAGGCAGTACACCTGAACACATCTATTGTCTCAATTCCTACACAGTTACAAGATAAAACAGAGAGATACTGGATATGCTTTGGACAGGGACACAGAGTTAGCCTTTAATACAAATGTTCACAGTTACACTCAAGACATAGTACTCTTCACTTATACATGGATAATGGGTTCTAATATCGCGATACCCGTATACTGATTATAGGCAGAATTGGTATTTTATATATTAAGTCCGATACACTAGGGGAGGACAGGGCTAAGGGTTAGGGGAATGAATATTACTTTAAGTGTGTAGGGTGCGGGTCGCAACACTCGAGAAAGTCACTTAGTCGCAGTAGCACTTATTAACAGGTCATTGATTTTTCCCGCGCACCACTGATCTTGACCCACGATTTCTATAAGTTCTCCTGTATATAGTTGTTGGTATTTTCTATTCTACCAGGTATCGGGTCTCAGTATACTATTGGTAACTTAGTCACTTATATCATTTGGGCCTTCACTCCATCACTTGTCACTATACATTCCCGTCTTGAATGTTCATGACACAAGAGTTGTTGAAGTCACTATATACCCATATTTCATGGGCATATTCTGCAGCGGTGTCCCGGGTGTGAGGGAGAGGCCCTATGGGGAGCCCTCCTGCAAGGGGCAACTCACTGCCCGCAGGGGCGTCACTGCCTGGGTTGTAGTTGTTGGTGGTGTACAGCGAGGCCCTCCTGTCTGGTGGCCTCGACCTGGGAGGAGGCCCTCATACTGGAGCCTCATCGGTGGGGTGCAGGGAGGTCCTCCGGTCTGGGGGCCTTGACCTCAGTGGTGGCCCTTGGGACTACGGCCGAACAGCTGCAGGAGGCGAGTCTGTCGCCTCTGGCTCCGGGAGAGAGAGAGCCTGGGTTGCCCGGGCCTGGGTGCTGCTGGTCAGGCCTGGGAGTCTGGGGGCTGCGGTCGCCTGTAGGAGGAAGCGCTGTCAGGGGTGAACTGTGGCGCTGCCTCTGTCAGGTGTCTGTCAGGGGCAGGGACCTCCCAGGTGTAGGTGGTAGGGCTTGGATCGGGCCACGCCACCACTCCGGCAGCACCTCCAGGGAACCACTCCTGTAGGGAGACAAAGGGCATCCCACGCAGCCGAGAGGAAAAGGGTCGGCCGCGCAAGGGACCTCCTCCTTCAGAAGGGCCTTCAGAATCACGAATGAAAGGCATACGGTGGTCAGCCTTTCCCCATCATGTACGGTGGCCGTGAATGCGGTTTCGTGACTCCTAGGGCTCGCAGCTGAAGGGCATACGGTGGCCACTCCTTCCCCGTTACATACGGTGGCCGTGAACGCAGTGTTACTCCCGCAGGAGGAAAAGGCTGGAG
Source organism: Coenobita brevimanus (assembly GCF_032717465.1). Lineage (NCBI taxonomy): Eukaryota > Metazoa > Arthropoda > Malacostraca > Decapoda > Coenobitidae > Coenobita > Coenobita brevimanus. The sequence continues at coordinate 31,926,295 of NC_136959.1, read as the reverse complement.
AGGGGTGCATGGAGGCCGTGCCCTCTCCGGTACGTACAGAGGCCAAAGCCGTGGGTCTGTCTACCCTGGTACGTACAGTGGCCATAGCCGTGGGCCTGCCTGCCCTTTGGGAAGTAACTGAAGGGCGTACAGTGGCCGATTCTTCCCCGTCACATACGGTGGCCGTGAATGCGGTGTTACTCCCATAGTAGGAGGAGGTAGTGGATGAGGGGCGTACAGTGGCCGCTCCCTCCCCATCACGTACGGTGGCCTTGAACGTGGTTCCACTACTCCTGTCTCTGCCAGTCGGGGCGTGTTCAATAACTAACGCCCCGAGGCCATCCCCAGAGGTGGCTGTGACCAAAGGGCATACGGTGGCCGCTCCTTCCCCCTCACGTACGGTGGCCGTGATGGCAGTGTCACAGGGGGCAAACAACTGAAGGGCGTACAGTGACCGCTCCTTCCCCGGCATGTATGGTGGCCATACTGCGGTGTTGCCTGGGACTGACTCTGGATCAGTCCCACCCCAAACCTGGTGAAGGCTGCCCCGCTCGCAGGGTCGTTGTCTCTTCCCGCTTACTTGGTGTTGGGACAGTTGCGGGGAAGAGGGACTCAGGACAGGAGTCACCCAGTGACCCTCTTGTTCCGAGTCAATAACCCCACCGTGGTGTCCTCCTGGAGTGGCAGTGTGGTGGTGGCTTGGTGGTGTGGGGTGGGGGGTGGCGGGGTTGGTGGTACGGCGGCGGCGGGTATTTTACCACCCTCCGTGGTGAAGAAGTCACAGCCCCGTGACTGGAGGTCATATGTTGTGGTGGTGGATGTCTGGTGGGCCGGGGTGAGGTGCCTTAGGAAGTTGGTCCAGTGGAGGGTGGTGGGGTTTGGCTCTCGGTGGGGATTGAGAGTGAGCCGGAGGGAGGATGGGCGGTCGGTCCGGCTTAGGATGCGGAGAAGCTGGTGTGTTGCCATGAGCCTGAGCTGTGGGCAGTCGCGGGGTTGCCAGTGGATCCTCTTGATGTTCATCTCGGGTGGTGGTGCTTGGTGTGGAGGCAGGAGCTGGATGCTGGTGAGTGAGGGGAGTTTGGGGCTTTTATGGGGGACGGGTTGGTTGGAGGAGCGTTGTACTTTGGGGAATTGGGATTTGGGGAGATTCCATTTTACCTGGTGGAGAGGGAGGGTGATGGGGGTGGTGTTTGGGGTGTGGGTGGTTTGTGGTGGTGAATGGTGGGTCGTGTGGGCAACAGGCGGTGGTGTTGGTGTGTATCTAGAGGGTGGGCGTGAAAGACATCCCGATCTGGTGGTGGTGGTGGTGAGGGTGGGTTTCGGTGGTGAAGGTGGTTGGCCAAGTGATGGTGAGGGAGAGTGGTCGGGGGTGGGTGGGGTAGCGGGTGGGGGTGTGGTGTGTCGTGTGTAATGAGAATGGTCGTGGGATAAGGGAGTTGTGGGTGGATGGGCGGAGCATTCGCTTGGTGGAGTGGTTGCACGTGGTGAGCTGGAGAATGGTGTAGTGGGTGGGGTGGTGAGTGGACTGGTGGGAGGGAGGTCCATGATGGGTGGTGGTGGTGTGGCAGTGTCAGGAGGGGTTGGCTGAGCTGGTGGGAAGGAGGTTGGGTTGTGGGCGGCGGGGGCGACGATGCAGGATCTGGTGGTGGAGATAGTGGTGCGGGGGTGGGGTGGTCATGGGGGGGAGTGTGGGGTTGGGGGTCGGTGTCAGCGAGAAGGGGTGGTGTGTTGGGGGTGGGTGTGGTGGGAGGCGGCATGCTCGTGGGTGAGGTGGAGGGTGGGGGTGAGAAGGAGTAAGAGTAGGAGTCTGGAGGGTAATTCTCAGAAGACGCCGAGGGGACAGGTGTATGGAGAGAGGTGTGGGGTGTGCGGGTGTGAGGGTGGTCATTGTCAGCAGGGTGGAAGGGGAGCACGTGGCAGTTACGATACGTGCACGGTTGTCCCTGGTGATCAATGATAACTTGGTAAGGGTTAGGGACTCTGATGATTTTGAAAGGACCATGGAATCGGGGGGAGGTCTTGGTGGGGGTGGGTAGATACGCCACGACAATGGAATCTCCTGGTTTGTAGGGGTTGGAGGGGTTAGTGTCGGGTGTAAGATCTTGTTGGGGTGGGAGGATAGAGGTGGTGGCAGAGGGGTAGGAGGAGTGGGGTTTCCCCAAATACTCGCTCATGGGGGGTTATGCCATCATCTCGTCGGCAGGTGTTGAGGCCCCATTGAACAATTTTGATGTGGGAGGGCCAATCGTCATTCCCCATTTGCAAGATTCTCATCCTGACTTGATTCAGGAGGGACCGATGACTTCTCTCGCATATGCTGTTCCCCTGTGGCCAGTATGGGGATGAGTGGGAGATGCGGTAGCCAAATATTTTTGCAAGTTCTTCCCATATCTTTCCTGTGAATTCTGGGGCATTATCCAAGTGTAGGGCTTGGGGAATGCCAAAATAAGGGAAGACGTGGCGGATCATGGCGTCGGCGACTGCTACGGCGTTGTGGTCTTTGGTGGGACAAGCGATGATGAACTTTGAGTAAACATCTATGAATGTGATAATGTATTTGTGTCCTGCTTTTGATGTGAGGGGGGCGATGACGTTGAGAGAAAGCAGCTGCCATGGTTTTTGTGCAGTTAGTTTGCTTGAAGGCCCGGGTGTGAGAGTGATGTCTTTCCCTAAGGCACAGGCGTGGCATGTTTGGATGATGTTTTTAGCAATGGTGGATGGGTTAGCTGTCCAATACATGTCGGTGAAAACTTGTAAAAGTTTTTTGGTGCCGAGGTGGATGCCGTTTTTGGCGTGCAGGTGTAGCATAGGGTCATGTGCCATGGCAGGGTCAAGGACGATGTGGCCATTTGAATCGAACAGGTGATCACCGTGGAGGTGGAGCTTGGCGAATGTGCGCGGTGGGATCCAGGTAGGGCGTTGTTTATTTCTCCACATTTGAATTAGGTCTGGTTTTGGGCAGATGGCATTGATGGGTAGGCGGGAAAGGGCATCGGCGTTAGTGTGCAACTTGCCTGGTTGGTATGATATTTCAAGTCGAATTCTTCGAATGATTCCCGCCATCGGATGAGTTGGGCAGTGTTGGTATTGGATTGGCGTAGCCATTGCAGTGATTGGTGGTCCGTGATGATGACTACGTGGGTGCCAGAGATATATGAATGGAAGTATTCTAGAGCCCAGATGATACCGAGGCACTCGCGTTTGGTGGCCGCGTAATTCCATTCAGCTTGATTTAGAGTGCAGCTGGCACAGGCGATGATGTGTTCGCGGCCGTGTTGTACTTGAGCGAGGACAGCCCCTATGGCTACGAGGGAAACATCGGTGTACAGACAAACGGGGAGGTTGTAGTCTGGGAAAGCAACGATGTGGGCTGAAATTTGCTTGGATTTGAGGGTGTTGTATGCGGTCTTTCTAGGCTCTGTCCATACAAATGGTTCACCCTTTTTTGTAAGATCAGGGAGTGGTTTGGTGATGTCAGCAAACCCCCTAACAAAACGTCTGTAATATGAAGTTAGGCCTAGGAAGGCCCTGGTTTCGTGGACGTCTCGTGGTAGAGGGATGTCAGCAATCACACGTAGTTTGTCGGGGTCAGGTGAGATGCCCTCGGCTCCGATCATGTGTCCTAAGAAGGAGACAGATCGCTCGGCTAGGATGCATTTTGTTGGTTTGAGTTTAAGGCCAGCCTGGCGTATGCATAGGAACACCTGTTTGAGGCGGTGGAGGTGGTCGACCCAGGTGTGACTGAAGACTATGACATCATCTAGATAGGCCAGGCAGATTTCCCAGGTCAGGTCGCTCAAGACGGATTCCATGAGACGGAAGAATATGGCTGGGGTGTTGCAGAGTCCGAAGGGGAGGATGTTAAACTCATAGTGTTTACCATTTGAGGTTGGGAAGGTGGTCTTTTGTTTGTCATCTGGGTGAACGGGGACCTGCCAGTATCCCGATTGCAGGTCTAGGGTGGAGAATCATGTGGAGCTATGTAGGGAGTCGAGAGAGTCATCAATTCTGGGTAGGGGTGTGGCGTCTTTGATGGTGACATCGTTTACTCTGCGGTAATCAACGCAGAATCGCATAGTTCCATCTTTTTTCTCATGAGTATGACGGGGGAGGACCACGGGCTGGTGGAGTTGGAGATGACACCGGCATCGAGCATGTCCTGGACCTGCCGGTCTTCTTCTGCACGCTGCTTAGGGTTTTTGCGGAGTGATGGTTGGCGAATGGGTGGTCCGGTCGTGTGTATCTCGTGACTGAGATAGGTGGTGTGGCTGAGGTCTGTCGGGCCAGATGAGAAGAGGTCCTAAAAGTCCAGGAGTAATTGTCGGAGGCTGTTGATTTGGGAAGGGGACAGGTGCAGAGGTAGGTCAGGAAGGGTGGGGTGGTTAGATGGCGGTGTGTGGCATGGTTCGGCTTCATCTGTGTCGCCAATGATGAGTCCTCTTGGTAGGGTCAGTGGTGTTGCGGCGAGGTTAGCGAAACAGATTGCTCGGGCACGGGGGGGGGAGGAAGGTGGGGGATACTAGACAGGATGAGAGGGGTCTGGCAGGTAAGGAGGGGGCGAAAATGACGGAGGTACCGGAGGGTCTGTTTAGTTCCACCCAAGCTTCGTGGTGGGGCGGGATGGTGACAGTGTAGGCGATAGTGGTGGGGAAAGGTGGAGAGGGGCAGGTAAAGGTGGGGAGGAGGAAGAGGATGGAGAATGGGGAAGTGAGGTGCTGGGTGAGGTTGGGGTGGGGTTGCATGTACAGAGGTGTTGGGGGAGGTGAGTGTCGGGGGGGGTGAGGGGTATGTGGGTAGTGGTGTTGTGTTTTTTTTTTAATTGATGATTGGTGGGGGGGGGGGGCTGGACTGAAGTGGAGGCAGTGTTGATGACAGTCAATCTTGGTGCGAAGTTTTTGCAAGAGGTCCAGCCCTAGGTATCCATCATACTGACAGCATATGGAGTCGAATATGATGAAAGGGTGATTGGTGGATACTTGTTGGTGGGTGTCAGTCCGAAGGGCCGGGGTTTCCCCACAGACGGGCAGGGGGCCATCCCCCACGTGTACGAGGTTGGCTGAGGTGGGGAGAAGGGGGCCGAAAGCGGAAGTGTGGTGGGAGTAGAAGTGAGAGTACAGGCATGACCTGGCAGCTCCTGTGTCCACCAGTAGTCTAGCCTTGACCCCATTCAGGTGAATTTTGTCGTAGACTGTGGGTCTGTACTTATGTGAAGTGGCCCCCGCCACCATGGGGAGGTGCGGGGGCGGACCTAAAAATCCATCTGCTGAGCGTTGATGTGTTCGTCGTGTTCCTCGTTTTCTGGTCCTGGGTAGAGTAGGGGCGGGGCGTCGTCTTCTTGGGCGTCGTCCTCCAGGGAGGTTACCTCTCTGCACCTCTGCATGAGGGCTCTCCGTCTGTTTGCTTTGAGCTGTTCTCTAATGTTGTGCAGGGGGCAGGTGTGACTGCAGGCCATAATTCTCAGGGATTAATTGAGATGAGGTTGCCCTGGTCCCTGGGGTTGGGGCGTTTTTTCTGTGGATGGGACCTGGGAATAGTAGAAGACGGCTCCGTGGTGGGTTGGTGGGGCGGTGGCTTTATTTTTGGTGGTGGGGTCTTGGTTGTAGGGAATTTGCTCACCACGTGGATAGGTTGTGGCATGGAATGGGCGGCGAGGAGGCGTCGGACGAGTTGTTGGTCCTGATCCATGTTCCCCGAGGGGTCATAGATGGTGAAGTGCTCCATGACTGTGCTAGGGAGAATTCTCAGCAGGGCTTTGAAAGTGTGTAGATCCCGAGTGTTTGTGGTTGTGTCAGGATAAGCGGCACTGACAAGGCGCCGTGACTGGATGAAAGTGTCATCTAAGTTACCGTCGTAGGCGAGAGCGTTGAGTTCAGAGAGAGCGACAACTCTGCCCATGGAAGGCATGACAGGCTGCTTCACAATGTGGGCGAATTGATCCCATGTTAATTCTGGGACGAATTTTGTTGCAACAGTGGCGATTAGTTTGCCCAGGTTGGGTAGTGTGACGGCTATCTTTTCTCTCTCAGAGTCGAACCCGATCTCTAGGAGGGGTTTGACCATATCCAAGTATATGTCAATGTCATATTGTTCCGGGTTGAATTTTTGGCAATTGGATGTGAGGTTTGGCTGCCATTGTGCAATTTTCCTTTATTGTTCCTATCTATCTATCTATCTATCTATTGCCAGACGCCTCAATCCCGTTTGGGGTGGCCACAAACAAATCGCCTCCAAGTCGCCCTGTCCCCCGCCATTTCACTGCCCTGCTCCAAACTCACACCCCCCTCTCTCATATACCTCTCCACCCCATCCCTCCATCTCATCCTCGGCCTCCCCCTCCCTCTTCCCCCCTCCACCTCACTCACATACACTCTCTTCGTCAGTCTTTCACCCTCCATCCTCTCCACATGGCCAAACCACCTCAGTGTGTTCCTCATAACGCTTCCTATCACATCCACATCCACACCACAACGCTTCTTTATATCCTCATTCGTCAGCCTGTCTCTCCACGTGACTCCACAGGCTCCTCTTAAATAACTCATTTCCACTGCTCTCACTCTTGACTTGTGTCCTTCCAACAATGTCCAAGCTTCACTTCCGTACGTTAGAGTTGGTATCACAATACTGTCATGTAGTAACTTTTTCACTTCCATGCTCACTTCCCTGTTTCTTATCACTGCTTTCAAAGAACCAGTAACCTTTCTTCCCTGCTGTACCCTTTCAAGCACTTCACCCTCCAAACCTCCATCCTTACTCATCACACTACCCAAGTACTTAAACGTACTCACATTTTCCAATTCCTCACCATCCAACCTCGCTGTACATTCACTAACTTCACCTCTCTCAAAGACCATCACTTTACTCTTCCCTACATTCACCTTTAGATTTATTGTTCCTCTGTGCTTTAATTGGATCCAGAACCACTGCTGGCCACCAGTGTTATGCTGGGTGTTTTTAGTCCGACCTCTCGTTCAAAGAACACCAGCGACTGAGCGGGGTCCTCTTTCCGGACTGGAAGTAAAGCACTCACAAAGGAACAGGACAAAAACCAGGCAGTACACCTGAACACATCTATTGTCTCAATTCCTACACCGTTACAAGATAAAACAGAGATACTGGATATGCTTTGGACAGGGACACAGAGTTAGCCTTTAATACAAATGTTCACAGTTACACTTATGACATAGTACCCTTCATTTATACATGGATAATGGGTTCTAATATCGCGATACCCGTATACTGTTTATAGGCAGAAATGGTATTTTATATATTAAGTCCAATACACTAGGGGAGGACAGGGCCAAGGGTTAGGGGAATGAATATTACTGAAAGTGTGTAGGGTGTAGGTCGTGACACTCGAGAAAGTCACTTAGTCGCAGTAGCACTCATTCACAGGTCTTTGATTTTTCCCATGCACCTCTGATCTTGACCCACGATTTCTATAAGTTCTCTTGTATATAGTTGTTGGTATTTTCTATTCTGGCAGGTATCAGGTCTCAGTATACTATTGGTAACTTAGTCACTTATATCATTTGGCCCTTCGCTGCGTCACTTGTCACTATACATTCCCATCTCGACTGTTCACGACACAAGAGTTGTTGAAGTCACTATATACCCATATTTCCTTGGCATAATCTGCAGCGGTATCCCGGGCATGAGGGAGAGGCCCTATGGGGAGCCCTCCCGCAAGGGGCAACGCACTGCCCACAGGGGCATCACTGCCCGGGTCGTAGTCGTCGGTGGTGTACAGCGAGGTCCTCCTGTCTGGGGGCCTCGACCTGGGAGGAGGCCCTCGTACTGGAGCCTCGTCGGTGGGGTGCAGGGAGGCCCTCTGGTCTGAGGGCCTCGACCTGAGTGGTTGTCCTTGGGACTAGAGCCGAACAGCTGCAGTGGTGGGTCTGTCGCCTCTGGCTCCATGGAGAGAGAAAGCCTGGGTTGCCCGGGCCTGGGGGCTGCTGGTCAGGCCTGGGGGTCCGGGGGCTGTGGCCCCCCACAGGGGGAAGCACTGTCAGGGGTGAACTGCGGCGCCGCCTCCGTCAGGTGTCCATCAGGGGCAGGGACCTCCCAGGTGTAGGTGGTAGGGCTTGGATTGGGCCACGCTACCACTCTGGCAGCACCTCCGGGGAACCACTCCTGTAGGGAGACAAAGGGCGTCCCACGCAGCCGAGAGGAAAAGGGTCGGCCGCGCAAGGGACCTCCTGCTTTGGGAGGGCCTTCGGAATCACGAATGAAGGGCATACGGTGGCCGCTCCTTCCCCATCATGTACGGTGGCCGTGAATGCGGTTTCATGGGCTCGTAACTGAAGGGCGTACGGTGGCCGCTCCTTCCCCCGCATGTACAGTGACCGTGCTGGCGGTGCTGCTCCCGAAGGAGGAAAAGGCAGGAGAGGGGTGCACGGAGGCCACGCCCTCTCCAGTATGTGCAGAGGCTGTAGCCATGGGTCTGTCTACCCTGGCACATACAATGCCTGTAGCCGTGGGCCTGCCTGCCCTTTGGGAAGTAACTGAAGGGTGTACGGTGGCCGCTCCTTTCCCATCACGTACGGTGGCCGTGAAAGCGGTGTTACTCCCGCAGGAGGAAAAGGCAGGAGAGGGGTGCACGGAGGCCGCACCCTCTCCGGTACGAACTGAGGCCATAGCCACGGGTCTGTCTACCCTGGTACGTACAGTGGCCATAGCCGTGGGCCTGCCTGCCCTTCAGGAAGTAACTGAAGGGCGTACGGTGGCCACTCCTTCCCCGTCACATACGGTGGCTGTGGATGCGATGTTACTCCCGTAGTAGGAGGAGGTAGTGGATGAGGGGCGTACGGTGGCCGCTCCCTCCGCATTCAATAACTAATGCCCCGAGGCCATCCCCAGAGGTGGCTGTGACCGAAGCATACGGTGGCCGCTCCTTCCCCCTCACGTACGGTGGCCATGATGGCGGTGTCACAGGGGGCAAACAACTGAAGGGCGTACAGTGACCACTCCTTCCCTGGCACATACGGTGGCCGTACCGCGGTGTTGCCTGGGACTGACTCTGGATCAGTCCTACCCCGAACCTGGTGAAGGCTGCCCCGCTCGCAGGGTCGTTGTCTCTTCCCGCATACTTGGTGTTGGGACAATTGCGGGGAAGAGGGACTCAGGACAAGAGTGTCCTGGTGACCCTCTTGTTCCAGGTCAATAACCCCGCCGTGGTGTCCTCCTGGGGTGGTGGTGTGGTGGTGGCTTGGTGGTGGGGTGGGGGGTGGCGGGGTGGGTGGTCTGGCGGCGGCGGGTATTTTAGTCTGCCCGTCTGTCTCTATGGCTGTCTGTCTCTCTGTCTGTCTGTCTCTCTCTCTCTCTCTCTCATTTTTCTTTTACCTGTATTGTGTCAACACCTCTCCTCTTTCTCTCTCTCTTTTATTTATTTTCTTTTTACCTGTATTGTGTCAACACCTCTCCCTGGGTCGTAATACACACTCATTCTCCAACCCACTCACCTCAGCCAAGATCAACTCTCACTGTACAAAACGAAAAGAGAAGGTCATACCGTTTTACATATTATTATAAGAAATACCTTTAATTCTAACCCCCACACCTTTCTCTCGCTTTCATGGTTTACTTAGTTATTTTTTGTCCCTACAATTACTTATTAAAGCTTCGACATGCGCCCAGAAGAGTTTCTCGCTCCTTTTGTCGAAATAAACTGGGTTATTGGTTTTTAAAAATTCGGTAGGTCAGATGCCAAGTGCTTCATGTGCCTGGCCAGTTAAAATATTCAATCTGTAGAAAATGTAATAAAGAGTCATCAGCAGGTCCTTGAGGCTTTGAACAGGAGAAAGAAGACCTTAAAGCTGAACCAATTATTCCAAAAGAAAATCCAGTGAGGATGGCCCCAGCAGACCAGCTATATCCGATAGTTCAGAATAAACGGAAATCTAAATAAACGCATGAGATAATGCCCAGAATTCCTATGACGAAGAAGTACAAACAGTCAGACTGTATTAACCCCTAAACCGCGGGCTTGTTTTGCTTTGACTTGCGTGTCCTGCGGGCATATTCGCACTCCGACAGACTCTCTAAAAATATTTGCCAAAAATCAGTTATTAGTCCTAGAATATGAAAATTATATATGCTTATGGCACATACCTTCAGCTTTTTCCTGGAATGTTTGTTGAGCCTTCTTCGAGTTCCGTAGAACTTGTGGAGACCTCTGAAGTTGAGTAAGGAAGTCTCCACTTTACACTTCCCGACAACTCGTAATATGATTACCACAGCCTGATATTATCACTAGAAACACTATTCTATGATTCTCAAATAGTTTGGAATCCATACTCCAAAAAAAAAACACACACACTGTGAAAGCAATGAAAATTACGAGCGCGTATGATCTTCCCACTTGCGATCATTCACCGCTGATGTTCTGTCATTTATTATTCATAAAACTCCTCACACTTTATATTTCTATTACTATATAACACTTATATATATCTATACAGTCTTTATCGTAAGTTTCCTTCAGTAAGAGTAGTTTATTGTCACTGTTGGCATTCAATTTCTCTTTCAGTAAAATATGTAGCATTCGCTTTCTTGTCCTGTATACTAGCATTGAGAGTGAATGTCACTTTCACCTTCACTTTCATAACTCATAGTATTCATGCATGCTAGAGTGAAACTTTCACTTACATTACTCCTAGTGTATATACTCGTATTCTTATAATACTACTCATTTACATTTCTATTTTCATTCTCTATTTCATTTACATTATTTACATTTCTATTTTATTTACACTGTGTTAGGCACTGTCACTTGCAGTAACTTATAAAACTATTTTCCACTGTTCACTTATTCATTGCTTTCACTTGCTGTTTACACAATATTTACACATTATTTACATTTTCACTTGCACTGTTTTACTCACCAGAAAGATCGTAGTCACTCTCTATCATTTCACGTTCCACAGCAGTCAGCCCTTTACTTCTTTCCACACGAGGTTTAGTAGGGGGTAGAGGTCACAGGGCCCTTTGCATGAGGCTAAAAAGCGGCGGAATTTGACAGGCGCATATCTGAAGTACTTTCACCTTGAAAGACGACAGTAAACTGATACTGGTGGCCTGCCTAGGGGGAGTGCAATACTGCCAACGTCAGCCTTGTGACAGCTGCTAATATATAGCTATGAAATGATTGGCAGGAAATCTAGACAATACATAATAAATTAGGTAGTTCCAGGTGAATGTAAATATCACTTAGGCTTCTCCCTTCCCTTCTTATATATATTTTTATTATAAGAATAGATTATACGGCATATTTCAAGGGGAAATAACCAGCAAAAATTAGCGAACGAGTGCACGTGAGGTGTTGTCAGGTGATAATTAGCCAATTCCAGGTGTATGGCAATATCACTTACCTTATTTCTTTTTTGTATATATTATTTGGTATAAGAATAGGGCATAGGGCTTATTTCAATGGATGAAATCAGTGGAAAATTCCAGAGAAGATTTACTTAGCGCAGAATACAGTGTGGTGGCCTGCAATAATTAGGTAGTTCCAGGTGAATGTAAATATCACTTAGGCTTCTCCCTTCCTTTCTTATATATATTTTTATTACAAGAATAGATTATATGACATATTTCAAGAGGAAATAAACAGCGAAAATTAGCGAACAATTCCACGGGAGGTGTTGTCAGGTGATAATTAGCCAATTCCAGGTGTATGGCGCTATCACTTACTTTATTTCTTTTTTGTATATATTATTTGGTATAAGAATAGGGCATAGGGCTTATTTCAATGGATGAAATCAGTGGAAAATTCCAGGGAAGATTTACTTAGTGTAGCACGGCCGGGCAGGCAAGAGGAGAGGGTAATGGAGGGTAAGCAGGGAGGGGAGTCAAGAACGGGGAGAAATGGCTAAATTGTCAACAATGGATGGGAGTACAGATGAGATTAAGAGTGATGACTAGTGTTGGACATTGGCAGTACTGATAGATGATACAAGCCACCACTTGAAAGCCCGAGCGAATTGAAAATAACACAGAATCACAAAAGTGATGCCCTGCGGTATGATCCCTTGCTCCCAAGCATCACGAAAGTGACGCCCCGCGGTTAAGGGGTTAAAGCATGTTAAGGAAAACGCTGGTAAATATGTTAACCCGAGGTGTCCTATTGACGTATGGGTACATCGCAACATTCTGTCACAGCTAGACCCATTGACGTACCAGTATGTCGCGCAATTGCAAGGTTCATAATTTGCACAATTTTCAATTTTCGCGGGTGATTTTTGGTACGTATACACGGGACACCTTCCTCTACAAGATGCCAGGCAGGGACAATGCCTTACCCCGCATAACCTCCCCCCCCCACATGCCATTGTCTCAGCAATTCACCTGTTACCAGTGACCTGGTCAATAAAGACATTCAGGGCCAGAGTGATTCTTCAATCGATGACAATGTGGAGGACAAAGTTTACGTGGGATTCATGGAAGAAACAGTCAGAAATGATGATCAGGTAATGTCGCCAAAAAAGGTCAGGTATGTTGATGTGTTAGTGAGTGAAACAATGCTTATATTGCCTATATTACTGTTTGAAAACCAATATACTCTCGTACTACATATAAATTCGTACCAAATAAAAAAATAAATACCGTTTATGAGTGGTGTGGAATAGTTATCCTTCCATAGAACTCGTTTTCTTTGGAGCCAGCCTGATAGAAAACCCAGTAAGGTAAGAAGTACTGCTACCTGTATCGAGTATTTTAAACCTCAGGTGAGCGATTTCTCTATGAATTTTCGATGTTTCTCACCAGAAGCGGAGGTTTGAGCCAAAATTTTTTTTTCCAAAATTGGTCAGGACTGGGGGGAGTCAGTGGTGGAAAATAGGTCGGGACAGGGCAGGTTAAAGCAAACTTCACCAGGATATAAAATTCAGTGCAAAGGAAAGAACCACACTGGTGGTGAGTGACTTTCTCCTGAGAGATCAAGGCTCTGCTTTTGCCTCAAATAACAAAGGGAAGAAAAAATTAGTGAAGACTGTACCTGGGAATCAGACATACATAATCGCCAAAGATATCGAAAGTATACCATTCACTAGAGAAACATGTTTTGTTGTGAATGTAGGTATAAATGATGCCCCAAACGGAGGTAAAGTTGCCACCAGCAAAATAAGTAATGAAAACTAAATCTAGTAAATGTGTAATGATATACCGCCTAAATTACGTTCCAACACCTGTTGTAAAAACAGAGTACTGTAAATTAATGGAGCTATAAGTTACAACCTCAAAAATCGCCAGGTCCGGACAATATATATGCAAATATTACAAAAGAAACCAAAGAAGAATTATGTCAGCCACTTTTAACATTATTTAATGACTGTTTAAGTTCAGGAGAAGATCCAGAGGCGTGGAAGACCGCAAACGTAGTGCCCATCTTTATAAAGGGTGATAAATCAGCTGCATCAAATGATCGTCCGATAAGTCTAACGTCAATAGTAGGAAAAATGTTAGAGTCAATTTTAGCAAATAAGATTAGAGAACACTTAGAAAGATTTAATCTTATGAATGAAAGTCAGCACGGATTCAGGCAAGGACGATCCTGCCTCACAAACTTGTTGTCATTCTACTCGGAGGTCTATGAGGCAGCAGATAGCGATAAAGCTTACAATGTTATTTAACTGGACTTCAGTAAAGCTTTTGACAGGTTCCACACGAAAGGTTAGTGAGAAAGGTTTGAGCACACGGTATAGATGGTGATATCTTAAAATGGATAGAATCCTGGCTGAAAGGACGAAAGCAGAGAGTATTAATAAATGGAACTAAGTCAGATTGGGGATTAGTAACTAGCGGTGTACCACAGGGTTCAGCACTCGGTCCCTTATTATTTATTATACATATAAATGATCTAGGCTTAGGAGTCAATAGCAGCATCAGCAAATTTGCCGGCGATACAAAAATAGGGTGTATCATTAATTCGACTGACAATTGCCATAACTTACAAAAAAACCTTGATACATTGTCCAAAAGGTCTAAAACTTGGCAAATGGAATTTAACTGAAATGCGTGAGTTAGAGTTTAGTGCCCACGAGAAACCACCGACACCCTTAGAGTTTAGTACCCCCGAGAAACCACCGACACCCCCACACGGACCCCATGGAGTAGCTGGAGCTGAACACTGAACGTCCAGCCAACAACGACACAAGTCAGCCCGGGCTGTGCGCCCCTATAACACCCAGCCGCCCCACCACCATCCCAGCAGAAAAAAGACATGACCTTCGAGGAGTGGGGTCGCCAAGTCAGCCCGGGGTGGAGCTGACATTTCAGCTCCTGACAGCACCCCTCTGGAGAGGCCAATTGCTGCTCCCGCCTTCGTCAGTCAGCCCAGCGTCACACTGAAGGTGCTTCCCTAGAGATGGCCTACTGCCGCTCTTCTCTTCTGCTGGAGATGGCCTACCGCTGCTCTTCTCCCCTGCCAAAGGAGACGGCCTACTGCTGCTCTGAAGGCGCTGCCCCAGAGACGGCCTACTGCTGCTCTAAAGGCGCTGCCCCAGAGACGGCCTACTGCCGCTCCCCCCTCCTGCTGAAGGAGATGGCCTTCTGGCACTCTGAAGGCGCTGCCCCGGAGATGGCCTACTGCCACTCTGAAGGCGCTGCCCCGGAGACGGCCTACTGCCGCTCTGAAGGCACTGCCCCTGAGATGGCTGATTGCCACGCCTCCCTCCTGCCGAAGGAGACGGCCTACTGTCGCTTTGAAGGCACTGCCCCAGAGACGGCCTACTGCAGCTCCTCTCCCCTGCTGAAGGAGACAGCCTACTGCTGCTCTAGAGGCACTGCCCCCGGGACAGCCTACTGCCGCTCTAGAGGCACTGACCCCGGGACGGCCTACTGCTGCTCCCCTCTCCCGCAGAAGGAGACGGCCTACTGCCGCTCCCACCTTTGCCAGATGGCCAATTGCCGCTCCGAAGGCTCTGCCCCTGAGATGGCCTACTGCCGCTCCTCCCTCCTGCAGAAGAAGACGGTTCACTGCCACTCAGGAAGTGACCAGAGGCCCGCTGACTCTCCTACTCAGGCCACGGCCAGTTGCCGGACCTTGGCGCTAATTAGTTGCACCATTGGGCAGCCACGGCCAATTGCCGGGCCCCACGACCTGCAGGAGGTGTCACCCACACCATCGCCCCAGTGTGAGACAAGAGTCCAGCCCTCCAGTACTCAAGAACCTCTGTCAGGCCCTACGGCCTCTCCTGGTCTCCGCTCCCTGCACCTGGCCCTGGAGCAGACACACCTGACGGACCCTAGTTCAGGTCGGTGCCACAGTCCTCCCCTGATGGCACCCCTCGACTCTGGGGACCGCAGCCCACTGTCCCTCCAGGCCTTCCCCAGGACGCCTGGGCGCAACCTCTCTACACCCACCAGACGGTCTAAGGCCTCCACTTCCAGCTGAGACCTACACCAGCGGTTCCTGGAGCTATTCGGCCCCAGTCCCGAGGGCCATACCCCTGAGCCTGGCCCGGAGACTGCTGGCTCTTCCGCCACCTGCAGCCCTGGATGCAAGAGGACACCCCTGTGAGTCATCCCGTGCCCTCTCGGCACGCCCTCCCTTGACGGTGCTCTATCCCTGGCTTAACTGACGCCGGCGAGCTGCCCCGCTGCCTTCACCGAACGAGTGAAATATGTCGTGTGTGATATTGCCATCAGCACAGTGAAGTGACTTATGTTAAGTAGACGGTGCCCTAAGACAAGTGATATAGTGACCTGGAATAAGTGTATGTCAGACAAGTGAGATCACGGGTAAATACTGACGGGCAAGTAAAACCACGAGTGACGCCCTTGTACAAACGCAGTCAGATTGTTACCCTAAAAGTCTCCCTATTCAGAAACTGGTAAATGTCTTTTATTACTAGGGAGCAGTGAAGAAAAAGTGTTAAGAATACTCCTGTACAGGTATTACTATAACTAGTGTAAATTCCCAGTGTGTTCCCTCCCCCCCCCGTCTTTCCTGTCTTCCCTTCAGGAGTCTCCTCCCAACAGTCAGAGTGAATATAATAACTTGAATGAGAAATAGAGTCAATTGTCAAAACCCTTTTACTATCAGAAAATACCAAGTCTGAAACAATAATACTATTCCCCCCCCCCCCCGATATTACCATAAATATCTTCTAGCTCTACGCGCGTCCTCCCTTCCCCCCTCCCCCCGTGAGACTCACCCTCCTTCGCACGCCGCAGTCCTGTATTCCCTTATACACCTATGTCCTGAATTATTGTGTTGGCATCAATATTTGTTAAGCCAGTATCCTGCGAGATACTAATATCCTAGTTGAGGTTTCATTTCTGTCACATACTGTGTTGTAATATCTGCTGAATTTGTCCTGTGTCTGACTGTGGTAATATACGTGAAGGTTATTGCCTGGTGTTTTTGTGCCCTACCTCTCTTTATTGCACACGACCCGGTCTCGAAAGAGGACCCCGCTACACGTTAGGTGTTTTAGGACCGAGGAGTCGGGCCTTTTTCACCTAGCATTGGAGACACTAAATACAGCTTAGATAACAAAGAAATTAGCAAATCGGAATGCGAGAGGGATCTAGGAGTTATGGTTAGTAACGACCTTAAACCAAGGCAACAGTGTATTAATGCGAGAAATAAAGCAAATAGGGTCCTAGGATTTATTTCGAGAAGAGTGAGCAATAGATCATCAAAAGTAATACTGAAACTTTATCTAGCATTAGTAAGGCCACATTTAGACTACGCAGTACAATTATGGTGTCCTTACTATAGAATGGATATTAATTCGTTAGAAAATGTAGCCTACAGAGAAGAATGACAAAAACGATACATGACGTCCGGAACCTGTCATATGAAGACAGACTGAAAAGACTAAGTCTGCATTCGCTAAAGAGGCGTAGAGTAAGGGGAGACTTAATTGAGGTGTTTAAGTGGATGAAGGGTATAAATAAGGGAGATATTAGCAAGGTACGTAAAGTGAGCATAAAGGATAGAACTAGAAATAATGGTTTCAAACTAGAAAAATTCCGTTTCAATAAGGCAATAGGTAGAAATTAGTTTGGTAATAGAGTAGTAGACTAATGGAATAAGCTACCTGGTAAAGTAGTTGCTGCCTCTTCCATTGAGAGTTTCAAGCATAGGCTAGATAAGCATATGACATAAGGGGTGGATATAGAAAAAAAAAAATCTTATAACCAATACTAATTCATAATTTTTCCTTTTCAGGTTACACTATGATAGTTTCTATTCTCCTTTCACACTTTCCTGTAAAATGTCCACGCCAGTTTTTCTGTACTGCGTGGTGTTCTTTCTGACTTTTTCCTGCCGGCTTCGGCTGGAGGGTGTGGAGGGCAGGGGAGAGCCTTCTTCTTTGCTATCCTTATCTCATTCTAGTAGTTCAGTTACTCTTCTACGAGCTGCCTAGCATGGGCCAACCGGCCTACTGCAGTTATCCTCTCTTCTTACGTTCTTATTGAAGAAATGTGTGAAAGAAAGAACATTATGTTCAATGATACTGGGATAGATGTGTGGGCAAGCCAATTAAGTCTCTTCCGGCAAGATGGCATCAGTGCAACAAACAATAACTGAAAGGAGTAAATTACTGAATGCAGTAGTGTACAAAATTCACGAAGACACTTGAGGTGACACTAATGCTTCACCTCACCCTCCCCAAAGCCAATAATCATCCAGCCCGCAGATACCCAGATCCCCTCAAAGTATACAGACTACAGGTTGCCAAAGGACGAAGGTCTGCGCGGTTAAGACGAAAAGACTAAGTTAACGAGTTTCAAAGTGGCCTCATAGAGTGGTAGCCAACCCTCACGCCACAAACAGCCTATACATGTCACGCTCTCACTCTCTCTCTCTCTCTCTCTCTCTCTCCATCAGAGTTTTTTTTCCTATACTCCAATTAGCATTTATATTAGTACATGAAATTTTTTGTGAAAATCTGAAAATTTTTTATAAAGTATATTAACAATTGCATAACTATATGTTACTCATGTCAAGTACTCAGAACTATTCATGTGGTGTTTATTTTTTTCTTACAATTTTAACCATTTCGTCAATTTTACAAGTTTATTTTTGGTTTTACGATATCTCTTTCTGGATTCAGTTGTGCTATGTGCAAAATGGAGAAATGAACATTTATCCAACGGCAGACTTCACTCCCCCCACCCCAATCCTCTATCATTTCTCTCTCTCTCTCTTACCTGTATTGTGTCAACACCTCTCCTCTTTCTCTCTCTTTTAGTTTTATTTTATTTTTTTTTACCCGTATTGTGTCAACACCTCTCCCTGGGTCGTAATAGGCACCCGTTCTCCAACCCTCTCACCTCAGCCAAGATCAACTCTCGCCGTACAAAACGCAAAGAGAAGTTCATATCGTTTTACATGATATTAAAAGAAATGCCTTTAATTCTAACCCCCACATCTTTCTCTCACTTTTATGATTTTCTTACTTATTTTTTGTCCCTTCAATTACTCATTAAAGCTTCGACATGCGCCCCAGAAGAGTTTCTCGCCCGTTTGGTCGAAATAAACTCTGGGTTATTGGTTTTAAAAAATTCGGTAGATCAGAAGCCAAGTGCTTCATGTACCTGACCAATTAATATATTCAGTGTATAGAAAATGTAATAGTCATCAGCAAGTCCTTCAGGTTTTAAACAGGAGAAAGAAGACCCTAAAGCTGAACCAATCATTCCAAGAGAAAATCCAGTGAGGATGGCCCCAGCAGACCAGCTATTTGAGATAGTTCAGAATAAACGGAAATCTAAATAAACGCCTGAGATAATGCCCAGAATTCCTATGAAGAAGAAGTACAATCATCAGACTGTATAAAAGCATGTTAAGGAAAACGCTGGTAAATATGTTAAAGCAGACAAACTTCACCAGGATATAAAAATTCAGTGCAAAGGAAAGAACCACACTGGTGGTGATTGACTTTATCCTAAGAGATCAAGGCTTTGCATTTGCATCAAATAACAAAGGGAAGAAAAATTTAGTGAAGACTGTACCTGGGAATCAAACATACATAATCGCCAAAGATATCGAATGTATACCATTCACCAGTGAAACAAGTTTTGTTGTGAATGTAGGTATAAATGATGCCAAAAACGGAGGTAAAGTTACCACCAGCGATATATATATATATATATATATATATATATATATATATATATATATATATATATATATATATATATATAAAGTAATGAAAACTAAATCTAGTAAATGTGTAGCAAATGGTATACTGCCTAAAATACGTTCCAACCCCTGTTGTAAAAATAGAGTGATATAAATTAATGGAGCTATTAAAGAAACGTGTGAAAGAAAGAACATTATGTTCAATGATACTTGGACAGATGTGTGGGCAAACCAAGTCTCTTCCCGCAAGAAGGCATCCATGAATGCAACAAACAATAGCAGCGTACAAAATTCACGAAGACACTTGAGGTGACACTAATGCTTCACCTCACCCTCCTCAAAGCCAATAATCATCCAGGCCGCAGATCCCCAGATCCCCTCAAAGTATACAGACTAGAGGGTGCCAAAGGACGAAGGTCTGCGCTGTTACGATGAAAAGACTAAGTTAACGAGTTTCAAAGTGGCCCCATAGAGTGGTAGCCAACCCTCACGCCACAAACACCCAATACACGTCTCTCTCTCTCTCTCTCTCTCTCTCTGATTTTTTTTTTTTCCTATATTTCAATTAGCATTTATATTAGTACATGAAATTTGTGAAAATCTGTAAATTATTTTAATTTTTTTTTTTTTTTTTTAAACACCGGCATAACTATATGTTACTCAAGTCAAGTAGTCAGAACTATTCATGTGGTGTTTATTTTTTTCAACCTATTTTTACTATGTTGGCCAGTTTATCTACTTAAAAACTCCGTTCCTACACCTTTCGACCAGTCAAGATTTTCCACAGAAATATTCTTTAATACTTAACAATATGATACTCAGTCGTTCTTTTTCTCTCAGTATTCTCCGGGTGATTTATTGCAAGGTAATGCTCAGTAGGAATGGATTCTGAAGTAAATTAAGACAAAGGTGGAAGCAAGAATTGGGGATAGGGGTTGATAAGGGTGGTATTGGACAAGTGTGGAGATTTAAAGAAACGAAGGCATGGAGCCTGTTTAGCACATCTGATCTCTTGGAAGCATATTTTGTGAAAGGTAATATAATCTTTCCATGATTGTTCCCGAGAAAATGTAGCCCGGAGAATACTGAGAGAAAAAGAAGGACTGAGTATCATATTGTTAAGTATTAAAGAATATTTCTGTGGAAAATCTTGACTGGTCGAAAGGTTTATGAACGATTTTAAGTATTAAATACAGTACATTTTTTGAAATCCCAGTCCGATATATGAACCAAGTCAGAATATAGGTGTGTAGCTGCCTCATCCTGTAACTACAGAAGTAACTGCTGTGAATGACGCTGTGAGAAGCGGATGAAGAAGTGAAGGGTGGGGACGTATGAGTGGATAGCGTTAGATGTGCAGCTCAGATGATCATTAATGAAAAGAGGGAGGTAGTTAAAAGGATAGGAACCGTAAGAGGACAGCCTGAATACTGAAGTCTTACAGAGTTCAAGTGCAATAGCAGAGGGTTCTCCAGAGTCCCTAAAGGAAGTTGACCAAGACTAAGACAGGACAGTGTGAAAGTCACCAGTGGAATGTCTCAAGGGGAACCCATACTAGAGTCCAGTCACTTTAATTCGGCCCAGAATTGCGTCCTTTTGCAGCTTACTTCCTGTAGCTCAGTGACAGAGTAAGACTATATTGTGGCTCAACAGCCTTTCCGTAGCACTCTTCGTGACTAGCATCATATTCTAGTGTTCATCTATTGTTACAGATCAGCAGTCAAGATGGAGCGATGGCAGTTTTAGGCCAGGTTAAAGTGAATCGAGTATAGTAATCGTAAAGAAGGCTACAGCAGGAAAAAAGTGATTAAAAAAAAAAAATCGTTTCGAGAACTTTAGTGATAAAGGATATTAATTCAACTGGTCGATAGTACGAGGGCTGGGAACGGTCATTCTTCTCTGGGAGAGGCTGACTGAAGGCAAACATCCAGCAAGAAAGAAAACTGCAAGTCGACAGACATTTGCAAAAGAGTTTACCTAGGCAGTGTGTCAGGCAGAAACATTGCTCTTGAGAAGGAGAGACCTCATATGTATTTGGCTGTACCTTGTCCTGTTAACTTCCACGCACCATCTGTAACATTGTATGTTTATTCTTATATTTACTGACATATATTCACACCAGCAACGTTTATACCCACCTTCGTCATCCAGTCCAAGAATACCTACACCACTTGTCAAGCACACCTTCTCCTGTAATTATTTGCACTATTCACTTCCTGTTCACTCACAGTCTCACCAGTGCTAGATTAAGAGTCACACAACACAACACCACACCACACAACACCATATCACATCACAGTCACACTACACATAGCCCCACCACAACCACACCATATCGCACAACACAACACAACTCATCGCACCACATTACGCCACATGACACAACACAGCCATACCAACCAATATGCACATCTCTTTACACAACATGACACCACACCACATGGCTGCCAAATCATACTACACCACACCACACCACATCACAGTCACATCATACTACACCACACCACACCACACCACATCACAGGCACACCACAATACATCACCCTCATTACACCATGGCACATCCACAGTTCTTTTTGTCTTTAGGTCTAAGTTAACTGAATCCATCCGGTCTTCCGTTTTTGTAGGAGGAACGTCCAACCTACCAGTTGTGTAGTTGACAGAGAGAGAGAGAGAGAGAGAGAGAGAGAGAGAGAGAGAATGTTAGGGGATTGGGGTGGGGGGAGTGAGGTCTGCCGTTGGAGAAATGTTCATTTCTCCATTTTGCACATGGCACAACTGAATCCAGAAAAAAATATTGTAAAACCAAAAATAAACTTGTTATATAGATAAACTGACCGACTTTTTTTTTTTTTTTTTTTTTTTTTTTTTGACCATCAACCTCAAGGAGCATTAGGCCAGCAAGAATCAATAATCATGAAAGCCAGAATAATGAAATGAAATATTTGCATCTATTTCATACCAATGACCGACATAGTAAAAATAACTTGAAAAAAATAAACACCACATGAATAGTTCTGACTACTTGAGTAACATATAGTTATGCCGGTGTTAAAAAAACCTTATAACAATTTACAGATTTTCACAAAAAATTTCATGTACTAATATAAATGCTAATTGGAATATAGGAAAAAAAATCAGAGAGAGAGAGAGAGAGAGAGAGAGAGAGTGACGTGTATTGAGTGTTAGTAGCGTGAGGGTTGGCTACCACTCTATGGGGCCACTTTGAAACTCGTTAACTTAGTCTTTTCATCTAACAGGGCAGACCTTCGTCCTTTGGCACCCTCTAGTCTGTATACTTTGAGGGGATCTGGGGATCTGCGGGCTGGATGATTATTGGCTTTGGGGAGGGTGAGGTGAAGCATTAGTGTCACCTCAAGTGTCTTCGTGAATTTTGTACGCTGCTGCATTCAAAAATTTACTCCTTTCAGTTATTGTTTGTTGCATTCATGGATGCCATCTTGTCGGAAGAGACTTGGTTTGCCCACACATCTGTCCAAGTATCATTGAACATAATGTTCTTTTTTTCACACATTTCTGTAATAGCTCCATTAATTTATACTATATTTTTACAACAGGGGTTGGAACGTAATTTAGGCAGTATACCATTTACTACACATTTACTAGATTTAGTTTTCATTATATATATATATATATATATATATATATATATATATATATATATATATATATATATATATATATATATATATATATATATATATATATATATCGAGAGACTTAAGGAATTGAATTTATTCTCTCTTAGAAAACGAAGAGTCAGGGGTCAACTAATTGAATGTTTTGAGTTACCCAACGGCTTTGGAAATATCGAATCAAACAATCTTTTTAGCTTTAATACTGAGACCAAAACTTGAGGCAATGGCATGAAGCTGCAAGCAAGGAGGGCTAATCTTGATGCGACCAAAAACTTCTCCACTTGTTCCTTTGGAAATTACTGGAATAAACTCCCCAGGAACGTGGTCGAAGGCAGAACCGTAAAGAACTTTAAAAAGAGATTATAAATACAACGTAATGCAATAGGTATTATTTAAAAAGGAAAGTAAGTGTACCTTTAAATCTCTATGTATGTGCACATATGCATGTTTATATGCATCCATACGTGTAAATGAATACCCTGTTTCTGAGGACATGAGGGTAGACTTGAGACCATCAAGATAGAAGGCCTGATCGCTCCCGTGACGCCATCTACGTAAGGCATCCAGCGTGGCCTGCTTCTCTCTCTCTCTCTCTCTCTCTCTCTCTCTCTCTCTCTCACACACACACACACACACACACACACACACACACACACACACACACACACACAGATGATACAAAAATACAAAGGAGAATTACTAGCACAGAATCTTGTAAAGAGCTACAAGAAGAATTAAATAAACTTCATGAATGGAGTAATACATGGCAAATGGAATTCATTGTGGACAAGTGTCATGTAATCAAGTTTGGTAAAAGTGGAAAAAGACCTGATTGGGATTATACGTTAGGAAATAAAACCCTACACACACCAGAAAGAGAGA
Source organism: Coenobita brevimanus (assembly GCF_032717465.1). Classification (NCBI taxonomy): domain Eukaryota; kingdom Metazoa; phylum Arthropoda; class Malacostraca; order Decapoda; family Coenobitidae; genus Coenobita; species Coenobita brevimanus. The sequence continues at coordinate 31,902,682 of NC_136959.1, read as the reverse complement.
AGGACCTAGGTGTGATTATCAATAACAGACTATCTCCTGCTGACCACATCAGTGAGAAGGTACGGAACATGTATACACTGCTTGCAAATATGAGAATAGCATTCACATACATTAATGAAGACATGCTAAGAAGGATAATAACATTATTCATCAGACCAACCCTGGAGTATGCATCAGTAGTCTGGAGTCCTCATCTCAAAAAACACATAGACAAGATTGAAAAAGTTCAAAGGGCCGCTACAAGATGGATACCAAGCTTAAGAGATCTAAGCTACGAAGAAAGACTAAATAAACTGAATCTACCAACACTACAGGAGAGAAGTAAAAGAGGTGACATGATAATGCTATATAAATGCATATCAGGGAAGGGGAAAATAGACATAATTGATTACTTAACATATGGGGATGCATCAGCAAGAGGACACTGCATAAAACTGCATAAGAAGAGAGGTGATAAAGACGTGAGGAACTTCAGTTTCCCAAACAGAGCAATTGATCAGTGGAAAGCGCTACCGAATGAAATAGTGTGTGCCAAAACAATTCACAAATTTAAGGATATGTACGATAATTATGGTTTAAGACACGGGACAGTACGAGCTTGACTCATTCCTGTAAAAATACCATTAGGTAAGAACACACACACACACACACACACACACACACACACACACACACACACACACACACACACACACACACACACACACACACACACACACACACACACACACACACACTATTTCAATTCATCAGGATGCTTTCACAAAACTTTTTCCATAATTCTTCTTTCCAGCATGTCGCCCCACCTAAATTCCAGTTTCTGTCCACCCACGTTACCTGTCTTTGCCTTTGTTCTTTCAGCTATTTTTCTCTTCTTTTTCCTCTCCAGGTTCTCTTGCTCCTGCTTTCCACATGCATTTAGTGTCCATTCGTTCCGCCTTGTCATTCTCGCTTGTATCAGATTATTAGATTTCCTTTTCTTGGTTCATTTCAGTGGCAACAACTTTTCCCGCCATCCTTTTAGCTTAACATCGTTCTTGCCTTCACCAACACAGAATCCAGGTTCCTCTTCTCTGCTTTCCATTTCAGGTAGCCGAGTTTCTCCCTGGCAATGTCCACTTACCCAGCCCTCTCTCATTTCGTAAGTATCTTTAGCACAATCCCCCTACAGCCTTCACTTTCATACCACTGTATTTTTCTTACGACGAAACATTTACTTGACCCACTTTATACTTTGCTCTGCTTCTATCACTTCACCTTTAGCTCGTCTTTCCAAAACGCCTCCTTTTGCGCAGCCCAATTTTCGCCTTGTTTGTGGCCTCGTCAGCATTTTCTTCTTTGCAAAATTGTCTCTTCTCCTCTCCTTTCCCCTCTTGTCTTCCTTACTTGCTCCTTCATTTTTTGTGGAGAGATTAGTATCATCATAGAGATTTCTTGAATGCTGTGTAAAGCCTTGCTTTCCGAAACTCCTCATTTACACTTGGTCATCTGATCAAAATAATTTTGCGGTACAGTGTGTGCTACGCATAGTCACGTGTTCTTGTATGCAGAAGATTAAGAAATGCAGCATATTATGGTACTGATACCATAAAATTATCTACAGTTTACCTTCCAGCACCTTCAACTTCCCCTACAACAGCTTTCAAAATACATATTACACGTTAGTTGTTATTATATTACCACATTCCTACAAGATTTGTCCGAATTTCAACATGTATTTTCTTTGCTTGTATTTGTATTTCTCAATGGTTTTCTCATTCTTCCTTGTTCACCAGCCATGCTATTCACACTGTCTGCTCTTCATATCGATCGATCGATCTATCTGTCTATCTATCTATCTATCTGTCTATCTATCTATCTGTCTACCTATCTATCTATCTATCTATCTATCTATATCTATCTATCTATCTATACCTATCTATCTATCTATCTATCTATCTATATATATATATATATATATATATATATATATATATATATCCATTGGATCCCAGGGTTCCCGGGCGAGGCATCGTGCTGGGAGAGTAATAGGCGTACCGCCCTCAGCTTATCGGTCCCTACCCGGGGGTTCCCTACTTTATGAACGTCAGAAAAACTCCCAGTTCTCTCCTGTATTGAGGACACAGGGTTCCAATGGGATATATATATATATATATATATATATATATCTATATATATATATACGGAAATTTTATTTATTATCTAACATGGAATCGAACCTGGGACTTCAAGATAGGAGCCAGGCATCGTGTCGCTATAGTGTGGTGTGATAAAAGCTAATTCACCCGAATTCTATGATGAACCAGGTGAATCCATTATGGGAGGATATTTTTTCATCCCGGTGTCTGGCTCCCAGCTAGGAGTTCCCTGTTCGATTCCCGGTTAAAACATCATAAAGAACAAAATCCGCATAGGTCCATATGTATAATGTGTGTTTCTCCAGCATATATGAAGGCGCTTGTACTGTCTAGGATTGATTAAAACTCCTGTGTCACCTGCCGAGTTGCGTGGGGCTAAGCAAAATTCTAGATGATTGAAATACTCGCATGTGTCTTTTTACAGGTTCGAGTCACTATCTGATTAGCTCAGCAGTTTAGCCCTCGGAATCCTAACTCTACCTCACAGACATACACACCCACACTTCTGTCATTCATACCAGCTATCAGCTTGATTCAGTCAGACAGCTATCTAAAGCACCGTCGCCAATCGCTGGATGTACATTCACTCATACAGACACGATTCTTCCAACCAGCTCAATCCACTGTCACTCCCCTAGCTTCATCATTCTCCATGCCTCGTTTTGCCCACATTCATTTACCATATCTATCCCTTTCTTCTTGACCTTCTCCGCCTTCTTTCATCCTCAAACACACCCAGATACACCCTTTTCACAACTCTATTCACTCCCCTAACCGCTCTCTCCACATGACCATACTATCTAAACACGCTCACTTTGACTCTGGTGTTCACATACTTCCTTATTCCACATATTTCAAGAGTTACATTTTTGCTTATCCTGAATACCCTCCAGGACGCCCCACACACATTCCTGTCCAGCAAGGTAGCACCAAAGTTTTTTATGTTTACTTTCATCAGGATTCCACACTAAACAGTGGAGAGCTACTATATTTCCTCTTACGTTTGTCTTTTCTTTCTTCCAAATACCTTTTCAACTTGGCGCCATTTTTTCTTCTTCAATTCGCTTCACACTTGCCAATTGTCCCAGGCTTTTTAAAATATTATTACTGAGACCTTTTAAATGATTTATGCAGTCAAACGTAAAACCATATAAACACAAATCTGAAATACTGTGTTTTTGTATGTTCATTAATTATCATGGCAATTTGCATAGAAGTATCTTAGTGTACAATAACTGTGTGTAGGCAATCTTGTATGCCCTGGAAATATTGGCAATATTGCATTTGTACGCTTTCACACTCTCCCACCCACACTGTTTCAGCCCCAGAGTCTGAAAAGTGCCACAGCAAGGATGTGTGCCTGAACAGAGTAAAGTATCGGAATTGTGAGCATAACATTAACAATAGAGCTTATGCGAGGGGAATTTCCCGGGTCACACTTGCTGTAATCAGCCAGGCAGCCGGGCCAGAAAATTTCAGGTGATGGTGGAAGAAGAGGACGGTCCAAAGGAATTTTGCCACATAAAATTTTACTGGGAAATGATAAGGAATTTTGAGATGGGCCGTGTGGGATTTGGGTGAGTGTGGGTAGGTGTTGTGGGTGTATGGGAAGGTTGGTGGAGGTGTACGGGTGCGGTGTGAGAGAAAAGGTTGAGGAGAAAGGTAAAATATGGGTGTTGCCACAGATACTGATGTGAGTGTAGTGTGGATAGATATGGGGATGTGGGTTTGTGTAAGAAATGAAGAGATGATGTCTAAGTGACATGGTTATTCATGCTGAGTATGAAGGCCAGAGGTGAAATTAAGAGTGATGAAAGGCTGAATGAACTGATGGAGGTATTGTGCTGTAGGTGTGGGTTGTGGGTTTTGTGGTGGGTAAGTGTGGTATGATAAACTACGTGTAAAATCTTCAGTGTGTGCTTCTTTTGTTTGTGTGTATATTACTTTTCTCTGTACAGAATGTTTGTGAGGCCACAAGGATATTGTGTGGTTACTTTGTGTGCGTTGGCTGACTCGATCATCCAAGATACAACATTTTGTGTGAGGATTACACTTGACTGACTTTCTGCATGTCAGATGAGTATTATATAGTAGGTGTGTGTGTGTGTGTGTGTGTGTGTGTGTGTGTGTGTGTGTGTGTGTGTGTGTGTGTGTGTGTGTGCACGCGCGCGGACGCATTCCCGCACATCAGGAATAATTTTGTCTCTTTGCTAGGATTAGTAAGATCGACTGACGAAGTTGTGTCCATAAATCCCAAGAGGAAAAAAATATAAAGAAGTATGTTATCGGGAGGGTAGCTTTGCGCTGGCAACGTGGTCTGCCGTCCTCTTACACTGGTTTACAAAAAAATTGAGGAAAGCATGAAATTAGGTGTTCTAACCTAATTTGGAGTGCTGATTTCAGATCCGAAATCCGTTTTCTCTCATCACCTCTAGTTTTTGAGATATACATGTATACATGTACATGCATGAATACATATAGGCCTAGACCCAAAATATTCGCCAAAAATCCATTTACCGTCCTATTTTCTTGGAACTTGATTTAAAAAGCGCGCCGGAACAAGGCCAAACATGTCAAACATTACAAGCTGAAGGACTGGGGGTTTAGGAGCACTTTCTTGCCTGGAAACACGGTGTCCAAGAAAATCCTCTGGTGGACATGAACAAGGTGCTTCTTCCCCCTCTCCATATCAAGCTTGGCCTTATGAAGAATTTCGTGAGGGCCATGGACGAGGATGGCGCTGCCTTCCAACACCCGTGCACTCTGTTCCTAACTCTCAGATCTGCTAAGCTCAAGGAGGGTATCTTCGTCGGACCTCAGATCCGGGAGGCGCTGAAGGATGAGGTATTTGAGGAGAAGCTCACCTTGAAGGAACTGAGATCATGGGAAGCTTTTAAGTCAGTCTCCCATGGCTTCCTTGGTAACACACGGGCACTTGATTACCAAAAGTGTGTCAAGAAGTTGTTGCAGGCTTATCAGGATATGGGTTGTTGAATGTCTCTCAAGATTCACTTTCTCCAATCCCACCTCAACTTCTTCCCCCAGAACCTCGGAGCAGTAAGTGACGAACATAGGGAAAGGTTCCACCAAGATATTACTAAGATGGAGGGCAACTACCAAGGCAAGTGGAACCCCAGCATGATGGGGGACTTTGCTAGATGCTCCTGTGCGACATCGTGGAGGGAATGTACACCAGATCATCCAAAAAAACTCACTTCTGACTGTCTGTAGTACTATGATGTGTATATATGTATATATTCTAGTAATATTTAGTTCTGTCAGTGTTCTGTGTCTGTTTAGTTTCGTTCTGCAATATGCCATTTTAATATATGAAATAAACTCATTGTAAGTAAATGCATTATAATAAAAAAACGGGATATATGAAAGCAAAAATCTAGAGGTGATAGAGCAAAACTATTTAGAAATCTGAATTAAGCTTATCAAAATTAGTCAAAAACACCTATTCACAAGCTTACCTCAGATTTTTTTTTTTTTTTTTTTTTGTAAACCTGTGTTATAGGAGGATGGGAGGCAGCTGTGGAGATTCGTATATTCGAGTAGCTTCCTCGTTAGCGTATTTCGGGGCCACTGTGTGAAGGTTTCTGTCCAGCACCTAGATAGCCTTGAAACATTGTATTAGATTGTCTCTAAATCGAAGCTTAGATAAGGAGTAAAAATCAAGTTGCTTCAATCTGTCCGTATAAGACGCTGCAACAGACGTTGATTTTGCTATGTGCTTGCTGACATTTGGAGACCAGAAATGCTCAGTCAACTCCAAAACTGGCCTTACAAAGTTTTGTGTATAATAAAAAAAAAAAAAAAAAAAATCAGTGTCTTTAAACCTGATAGTGAATTTGAGATGGCCTGTCATTTTACTGTTCGTTTTGTTTACTTCCTTACTTTTAGTGGGGAATTTCAGTTCTTTTCGCGCTGTCATACCCAGATCCTTAACAGTGCTTGTCTTCCTTATGGATATCCTGCCACTCCATATTCATGTCATTACTACAACGATCGCAATGTTTCAATTGTTTTATTTATTTTTGTGGTAAATGGCATTTACCCATCAAATGAACATTCACCAGTTTTATCTAATATTGCCATAATTTTCATTCTTGAGAGACAGAAAGACAGACAGACAGATATCCAACTCAATACATCTTCTGGCCTCTAGTTTTACCTTAAGTCAACTATCAGAATAACTTGGAGACAGACAGACAGACAGACAGACAGACAGTTCCGACTCAATACATCTTCTGGCATCCAGTTTTGCCCTAAGTCATCTACGATAATAACATGAAATAATTATGGAAAGTGTATAGTGGAAAGCCAGTAAGCACATACACACACACACACACACACACACACACACACACACACACACACACACACACACACACACACACAGCACCTCCTCATTCCTTCCTGGTAACTGCCGTTTCTGTTGCAGTGTACACACCCCCAGCATCATCCACCAGTGGTTCATTGGTGTTTAAATTTCAGGTTTCTTCTCCTTTCATGCACTAAATTCGAGTGTGAATTGAGAAGGTGCTTCACGTCTTTCACTTTATCGACATACAATCATCCATGTAGTTCCAGTTCACTGTGCCGTTCTGCCTTTCATTTACCTATCCTCTCCATGTGATAATACAATCTATCCAGACTCTATCCTACCCTTCGATCAACAGATTTCTAGTCTCTACATCTTTTAAGAATGTCTATTGTGACTGCTATTGGCCTGATGGTGGTTGTAATGGATGTGAGATTGTTCAGACTGTTATGGTAGTGGTTATGATTGTGATTATTTTGGTGGGGATGACAGGTGAAGTAGTGGCATATTGCGTTCATATAATGTGATGGATTTGGCTGTGTGGATGGTGGGAGTAGTTGCAGTTACATTAGGTATGGTGGTGTTGGTGGTTGAAGTTATGGTAACGGTTTCTCAGTGCCTATTCCTTTCCTTCCTTCTCTACCGCTGTCTGTTTATGACTATCACAAGAAATCATGGCCCGACAAAGCAATTAATCTTTGCTAACAAAACAACTGGTTTATTGGTTGTCAACACGCCTCTCTCGAAGCCAGCGTAGGCGAATCGTTACGTTCCCTTCCATACTGAGAAAACTATCTAATCTGATATACCGAAATCAGAGATGAAGTAAAAACTTTCCTTTTCATCGAGATACATTATTTTCCTTCCACAGATATGTTAGGAATTTGCACAGAAATGCTAGTTGACGATAAGTCGCTGCTTTCTTTAATTTATCATGATTTCCAATCACGTGAAAAATAATACCACCGAACTGTAGTATATGAGTAAACTATATCGTGTATTCTCTAACAAACCTTTGTTAGAGCACATTCTCTCAGTAATCACTATCACTTCTCTCCTGTGTGCTGGTGCAATATTCGGTAGTACAAATTTTGCATGAGTATGCAAATACAAGTAATTTCAACAGTGTATGTCACTTTTCTAATGAGTGAGTAATTTGACAATATATCCGCCAATAATTATAGCTGGTGATGATGTCAAGAAATATGAGGGGGCGAGATACTGGCGTGGCTGGTGATAGGGAGCTCAAATTGGGTTCTCTGAGTCAGTCACGGCGATGAGCTCAAACACAGGTCATTCGATTTTCGAGTCTATGCGCTAGAGTGAGTGCGACATCAGCTGTAGTTTATCAGTCAAATTCTTCATTAAATGGATGCTTCATTACTTTTAGTTCTGATATTAGCGATGAAGAAGAGGTGGTTAAAATTCTTTGAAACTGTAGTTTATCATCTTTGTCACGAATCAAATTCGCGACATTTCCCTTTTGTGAAAAACACGAACTATTAGTGGAAAACTCACTGTGTATCGCTCAGTTAACCATTTCTCTTTCCACTTCGGTGGTATACTTTTCAAAACATTCGTCACTGTTTCAAAAGTGACCGATTTAATATACGTCACTAAGTGCTCTACTGAACAATATTATTGTTTCTTTATTGTTCGCCCTGCTTGCCTCGACCGTTAGAAAAATGCGGCCTAGTGCTCCGCTTTTGTTTCCCACGACTTATGCAGTCGAGTGTTTGCTCTGACGGGGAGAGGTCCTGTGCTCCAGAAGTGTGAGAGGAGAGGTCAGCTAGCACCCAAACTCCACTAGTACAGTTCCCCAGAGCTCCCACCTTTGAATTGGGTGATACACAGCATTCATCGACCAGTATTTCCTTTTTGTATTTTCTTAGGTTTAAGAGTTTAATTAAGGTGTTTTTTTTTTTTTTCTAAGCGTAAGAATTTAGCTCGTGTGAGTGAGTGCGATCTCATTAATTTGATTTGAAATGTAACGTTAAATTTATTTTGTAATCAATAAATTTAACAGTTCTTTTTATTGAGCTTAATGTAATGTAAACTCTTGTTTCATTTCTCCATAATTAAGCTTATTTCCCATATAGCTCCTACCTTGCATAAACGTTTTGCTATTCATAACTGGTACTTAGGCCAGTCTTCTTGTATTAAACTTAAAATCCGTCGTGCCTCTTAGGAGTTAAGCACCAGCAAGAGCCTGATATTATTATTAGTATTAGTTATTTATTGTCAGGGGTGAAGTAACTTTCTCCAGAGGCTAACAGTACTAAGAAACAGCAATTGAGTAATTAGTCTCTGCTGTGTACTGTTGAGGAAGTTTATAAATTCTCGTTCTTAGAGAATCGTGCGAAGAAGTCAGCGTAAAGTAATCGTTGCTTGATTTAGTAAGACAATCATTGTCCCTGCTCTTCAATATTATTGAATATTATTATCAATTAAATAATATTTAGCATTTATTTTAAAAACCCCATTTATATATTTTTAAAAACCCGTGACAATTGGCGACCTCGCCAGGATATTAGCTCCTAGCTCTAAAGCTATTCACGAGATAGTGCTCACTCGTTCATATTTAGGTATTTATAATTAAAGTTTATAGGCACAAGTTTACTGGTGTTTACCGTTAATTTAGCAAGTGAATTTTTGCTTTATTAATTCATAGAGTACGTAACTCTATTTAGTACTTTATTTTTGGTAACGCTAGACGATTTTATTTGCTCCTGGGTAGCCGCCGTACCCATTGTGTTAATTATTGAGTCTTCTCAGTTATTGGCATTTTTGCTTTATTCTTTTCCAGTTAACTAGATAAGACTGGTCACCACTAGCTTGTGTCTGTACTCTTTTCTTGTGTCATTAGCATTCGTTTGCGAAGCAGTCAGTACTCAGTTTCGTTTGCTTAATGAATTAGCACCATGGCTACCACTGTATTTTTACAGGAAGCCAAAGAAATGGGTCTTTCGGACCCAACCGAAATTAAAGAGTATATACTCTCACGGCATAATCAGAAGCAGCAGCGCGAGAATGATGCCTGTGAAGAGCGTAAGATTCAGCGCGAATACGAGCGAGAACAGCGTGAGGAACGCGAAAAGGAGCGTGAATACAAGCGAGAACAGCGCGAACACGAACAGAAACTGCGCGAACACGAGCAGAAACAACGCGAACTCGAGCTAGTACAAGAGCGAGAACAGCGCGAATACGAGTGTGAACAACGAGACAGAGAACGAGAACATGAACGTGCCGAGCGAGAAGCACGCGAAAAACATGAACTTGAAGTGCTGAAGCTCAAGCGAGATTCCTTGGCTTTAGACACATCCGGTGCAGTTGGTCCAAGCTCCACTAGCGCTCTTCCTACACATGTCCTGGCGACCCCACGCATCAAGCTTCCTTCATACAAGGAAAGCGAGCGAATCGAGCCATACATAGCTCATTTTGAGGACATGGCAGACATGTATCAACTGGATGAGGCAGCTAAGCGGATCCAATTTCTTAGTTTATTTGAGGGCCCTGCCCTCGATATTCTCCACAGAATTCGTGGAGACAATCTCACGTATGAGATGATGAAAGCTGCACTCATTAAGGCGTATGGTCTCACAGTAGACGACGCCAAAGTTCAGTTCATGTGAGCTCGTCTCAAAGACAAAGGAGACAGCTGTTCAGTTCCTCGATTGTCTCACTGCTTACTTAAATGAGTGGATGGAGAAAGATGAAACTCCTTCCACGCATGAGGGGATAATTGACCTTATGCTGCGTACACAGCTGGAGAGGTCGTGGCCTGCTGAGCTCATAGCACAGCTTAAGATCTGCCAGGTGAAAGATGCCAACCAAATGGCAGAAAAGGCTGAGACATTCTTTACTGCATACGGGTACCAAACTCGTAAGCAAAACACCTGGAACAGAAAACCTGATAAATCTGGGAAACCGTCTCAGACTGAACCCCAGCAACAAGGCCATTCTCAGAGTAATGGCCAAGGTCCAAAACTGCAGTGGAAGGACCAGGGGCAAAACACTCAGAAACCTGAGTGGAAGAAGTACAACAGGTACCCTAACCAGCAGCAGTATCAGCCATGCAACCGACCGTCAGGACAAACTTTTTCACCACCAGCTCAAAAGAGGCAGGAAGCGAATGCAGCCTTCATTCCTCAGCAGCAGCATGGTGGTCACGTCCCTACCAGTATGGGTACTCCCCCACAGTTCACTAGTCCCACAGTGACAGTGAACCCCCCTCCACAGATGGCCAATGTTCCATCTCCTCAGGCACTGAGTACGACTCCTCAAGTGTCTAATTCACAAGGCACAATGTTTGCCGCATCAATTCAGCAGCCTCATGAGTGGCTAGCTGCTTCCTCCACAGGCCCTCCCACAGGTGACAGTACCTTCCTTGTTCAGCAAGGGTTTGTGGGAGACATTCCTGTGAAGGTCCTGAGAGATAATGGTTCCTCAGGTTGCTCTGTCAAGCAGAGTTTAGTTCGGCCTGAGCAGTATACAGGTCGACAGATCCATGCAAACCTTATTGATGGATCAGTGAGATTGTTCCCTGAGGCATGTATCCAGGTGGCATCTCCATTTTATACTGGTACGACACTCGCAGTTGTCATGCCAGAACCTTTATTTGACCTCATCATTGGCAATATTTATGGTGTCAAGGATAGTTGCACCAAACATGACGCTACTCAGACTTCGGCTGCTGCGGTAACACGAGCCATGGCTGAGGCTCCAGACTGTGTCACCCCAGTGATCATTGAATCGCTGCAAGATCTGATATGTAGTCAACTTGTTGTACAAGAACAACATTCTGACCCGACACTTGCTGCCGTGCGGAACAAACAAAAGGGTCGAGTGATTAAGCTATTCACGGGAGGGCGAGCCAAGTTCCTTCGCAAACAAGGACGGCTCTACCGTGGAGTCACGAACACCCGAGGGCGGGGTTCGACTGCAGTTTGTCGTCCCCGCCAAGTACCGCCAAGCAGTGTTAGAATGGGGTCATTGTTCAGCCTCAGGAGGTCACATGGGCAAAAGGAAGACCCAGGGCCGTATCCGAGCTGACTTTTTCTGGCCAGGGATGGGACGGGACATAGATAGTTTTGTCCGTTCCTGCAGTGTGTGTCAAAGTAACACCACTAATCAGGGATATGTCCTTCCTGTGCCGTTCATAACCACACCTGTAATCTCTGAGACAGTTGAGAGACAGGGTAGTGGTGAAGTGGGTGCAGACCTGAAGTCTCGCCCATTGGCCCCACAGGACACAGTATGTCCAGGGCCTGTACATACATATTAAGTACTGTAGGTTAAGGGGGAAGTTCGAGAGAGAACTCCACAGAGGCGACTCGAGGCTATGGAAGACCCGAGTTTGCACAAGGATTCTCAGCTCCCCGATAGTAATATAAGTACTGTAGGTTAGGGGGAAGTTCAAGAGAGAACTCCGCAGAGGCGACTCGAGGCTATGGAAGACCCGAGTTTGCACAAGGATTCTCAGCTCCCCGATACTAATATAAGTACTGTAGGTAAAGGGGGAAGTGAGAACTCTGCAGAGGCGACTCGAGGCTATGGAAGACCCGAGTTTGCACAAGGATTCTCAGCTCCCGATATTAATATAAGTACTGTAGGTTAAGGCACAGGTTGAGGACCCATGTGCAGTTCGAGGCTATGGAAGACCCGAGTTTGCACAAGGATTCTCAACTTGCCGACACTAATTGTGTGCTATAATTAATGGCGACCTCGAATGTATGAAGCTTCGGCTGTCACTTGTATTTTTCAGCTAGAGCGTACTTTTCATAGCATGTACTGATTGCTAGTGGTTGGTCAGTGGGGTGTGCCAGCTGATGTAGATGGGAATGGAAGTGCTTTGGTGGACATCTGTGCTTGTAAAGGGATTGGCAATAGCCAACACCTACTTTCGGCATAAGATGATCCACCGGTATACATGGAGAGTAATGAGGAGGATGGATGGTGAAACTTGTTGAACGAAAGGCAATGATAGACTACGTGTGTGTGTGGATGAGCTAGAATGAGAAGACAAGTGTTGGATGCAAGAGTGTGGAGAGGGTGGGGGAATGGAGTCTCGGACCATCATCTTAGATGATGGCCAAGGTAGAGCTGCAAAGAAAGTGGCTGAGGAGACAGAAGGGGAAGACAGGGAGGAAGCAACTCCTCAGGTGAGAAGAGTGGAGGAAATTGCAAGATAGTGAGAAATATGACAGAGTATAAGAGCATAGTGGAAGGAGAAAGACTGGGAAGGTATGAGCTGAGGAGCAGATGGAAGGGGTGGAAAACGTCTGTAAAGATATTCAAACGGAGGAGATAGGCGCAGTGTGTGCCAGGGCACGGTTTGTGGAGTGAGGAGGAGATGCAAGGGTGTGCAAGGGACAGCATGGTGGAATGATGAGGTGAAACGAGCTGTGGAACAAAAGAAGAAGGCATATAGTGAATTCTGGTTAGCGAGTAGCAGGTAGGGAGAAGATGAGAGAGGGAAGAGAGAGGTATATGTGAGCAGGAGAAAAGGGAGGTTAAGAGACTGGTGAAGGAGAGTAAAGAAGAAAGTGGATGAAGAGAGTTTGGGAGGAATCTGAGTGTGAAAGGGAGGGAGAGTAAGAAATTGTTTTTGGAAGGAGGTAAAGAAAGTATAGGCAGTGTGAAGGGGGAAATAGTAGGGGAGTGAAAGATAGGAATAATAGATTGTTGGTGGAGAAGAGAGCAGAAACTGAAGAGATGGAAGGAGCACTTTGAGGATTTGTTGAATGTGGAGAGTGAGAACAGTGCGAGTATAAGTGGATTGAGGGAATGGCTGGGAGAAGAAGAGATGAGAGGAGGGAGGAAGAGACCAGTAGGGCGGAGGTCGTGGAAGGGATGAAGAATATTAAGTTGGGAAAGGCCCCAGGAATTGATGGAGTGTGTGGTGAACATGCTTAGGTATGGGGGTAGAGATTGTTGTGGAGTGGATATGGAGAAGTTGTGTAGATTGGCCTGGGAAGAGGGGAAGGGTTCCAGAGGACTGGAAATCAGGTATAATTGTTCCCTTTTATACAAAGGAAAAGGAGAGAGAGAAGTATGTGGTAACCATAGGGGTATTTGCCTACTTAGTGTGACTGGTAAAATATATGGTAGAATACTCATTGATAGGGTTAGGCATATGACAGAGGAGCTAGTTGGAGAAGAACAAGGGGGATTTAGGAAGGGAAAAGGGTGTGTAGATCAGATATTTGTTCTAAGATGTTTAGTGGAGAAGTATCTAGAGAAGGGGAAGGAAAGTGTATGCTGCCTTTCATGGACTTGGAGAAAGCTGTATGACAGAATAGATAGGCAAGGTATGTGGAAGGCATTAAGAATATATGGAGTGGAGGGGAAACTGTTGAGAGTGCTGTGAAGAGTATGTACGAGGGAGCTAGGGCCCTACGTAAAAGTGCGAATGGATGGTAGAGCTGAGTGAGTTCTTTGATCTCAAGGTGGGACTGAAACAAGGGTTGTGTGATGTCTCCATGGCTGTTTAATATATACATGGATGGGGTTGTAAAGGGAGGTGCAGAGGTAGGGCAGTGGATGTGGGGGTGGCTCTAATGAATGAGGGTGAGATTTGGAAGCTTCCGGTGTTGCTGTTTGCTGATGATACAGTGCTGTTGAGTGAAGATGAATGGGAGTTGCAAGGTTTGGTGAATGAATTTAGGACAGTGTGTAGGAGGAGGAATCTGAAAGTATGTAAACAAAAGAAATGGCAAAGTTATGGTGTTTGAGAGGAATGAAGTCACAGAGTGTGCAGTGAGGTTGGATGGTGAGGATATGGAGAATGTGAGTGCATTCAAGTACTTGGGTAGTTCTTGATGAGTAAGGATGGAACTTCCTGGGGGATGAAGTGCGTGAAAGGGTACAGTAGGGAAGGAAGGTTGTTGGGTCACTGAGAGCAGTGATGAGAAATAGGGAGGTGAGTTTGTAAGTTAAGAAGTCACCGCATGATAGTATTGTGATTCCTACCCTGACATTATGGAGACGAGGCATGGACCTTACAAGAGGGGAACAAGTCAAGAACAAGGAGCAGTCAAATGAGTTGCCAGAGGAGCATGTGGAGTGACGTGGAGGGACAGGTTGACCAGAATGAAGAAGTGAAGGAACGCTGTGGGGTGGATGTGGATGGTTTTGAGAAGATTAGGAGAAATACACTGAGGTGGTTTGGACATGTGGAGAGAATGGAGAAAGAAAGACTGACTAAGAGGAATGTATGTGGGTGGGGTGGGAGGAGGGAGAGGGAGAGGTAGACCAAGGATGAGGTGGAGGGATGGAGTTGAGAGGTATATGAGGGAGGGGGGTGAGCTATAGGGGAAGTTGATCTCAAATGGTGGGTGACAGAGCGACTTGGAGGCGTTTTTGTCTACTGACCACCCTTTGCGGGATTAGGGTGTCGGGCTATAGATAGATAGAATTAGATAGATAGATTGCTAGGCAGAGAGAGTAATGGTGTCAGAATTTTTGTCTCATTGACATTTTTGATGCATCACCTCAATTGATATTGCAGGTACAG
>NC_136959.1:31806343-31887602 GCF_032717465.1 Coenobita brevimanus | reverse complement strand
AAGATAGGCTTATTACGTTGTGTGATATCCATATTGTCAGTTGGACGCCTTGCGGTCTAGTGTATTAGGCCCCAAAACTAGCTGGGGTACTTAAGCTTTTGCTTTGGAGGGCTGGTTGGGGTAAAATGCTCACCTGGTGCCACCCATATCATAGCTCGTGGATACTCTTGGAATTGCTGACATCATGCGTACTTGTTTCACTCAGTCTGAATTACCAAATGATCCGAACGCCGATCCGCTGAGTTTGATGTTTTTCTGGGAGCTAGGCACAGAGTAAGTAGGATCCTTTGTACACATGATATTTCCAAAAGAAATTTGCAGAACTCCGTCCGGTTGACTGTGTTCAAAGCTAGTTCAGTCATTGAGCACAAGGTCCATTTCTTTTGAGCTTGCCTTCGAAGGAAAAGCACGTCCAATTTTGATCTGTTGCCATGAAATTCACATTGAGATGCAGGATCAACTTTGTCTTTCGAATTTATACATCCTCTCCATCAACACTCAGGCAAACACTTTCCCAGAAACTCTTGAGACTTATATTCCCATGTGTATATAACACACTTGTCGATCACATTTACCTGAGTACAGAGTTATGTGATTTGCATCGTGCATGTTCTGTAGCACAGTTACTTTCCTTCTACAATTTATGAGGAGTCTGTACAGGTGGGGAAGTGATCACATTTTTTTTCCTTCAGGCATTTCAGTACTTCAACTGGAATGCCATCATTCTCAGGAGCCATGATTTCCTGGATGGCAAGATTATGTGACTGTAGACTGATTCAGAGGAACAAACGCATAATGTGTACACAGAACAGGTGACAAGGGCAGCACTGAGGACGTGGGAGTTTAGTGCATTGTCAGAGAGGGCCACAGTTGAAAGTACAATGGCAAAGAACGATTGGACACGTGAGGACAAAGCGTAACCCAACACTTCACAGTTATGATGCAATTTAGTTTTCTGACAAAGAACGTAAGGAAATGCTGCTGCTCACTGTAACACTTCTCACACCCAACCATTGCTCAGCGGATCGAACATTCGACTTTTCCCTGTGACGTTGACGCTGGGCCGGTTGTTGTTAAACTGAATTATTTTACCATTGCTCCTCGACCCTCAGGCTCTGTCACGAAGTCTGATCCAAATCTGATGAAGACTGCTCGAGTTGACTTTACCATGTGAGTTTGACCTTTGACCTATTGTTCTGAAATCTAATCTGATAATTCTTGTCTGACCCTTAACACTTCCAACAAGTTTGGTTCACATCGAATAAAACCTGTTTCTTAGAAGTTAAACTATTGAATGTTTGACAATCGCACCTGTGACAATGCCCTTAGATTGTTTGCTTTCAAAATGGAATCACTTCTTTTTTGAAATACCTTCAGCCCTCCCACCAAGTGGTCAAAATCCTATCAAGACTGTTTCAGTCGACCTTTGCTGTGTGATCTTGCTTTTGAAATTCTTACTATCTTAAACCCCATTGAAGATCCCTCAACCCTTCCACCAAGTTTGGTTTGAATCTGATAAAACCTTTTGAGTTATTTTGCTAAGACACTAACAGACAGAATGACACACACAATGTCGGGTAAAACAATACTCATCGCTTTCAGGGAGAGTGGGTTTAATTACCCTGATGTTCTATCCACTCATACACTGTTGATTCCACCTTCACCTTTCCATTTGCTTCTCGCTGTGTTCTATCTCAGGAGTTACTTCAACAAACAAGGGATGAGGCTATGGCAAATCCTAATGTCTGGATCGGCTCGTATCCCTGATTGGAGGTAAAAGTAATCTTGTTGCTTTTTAATGCAACAAAAACTCAGTTTTTACAGCTTTCAACCCGTTAAAATCTTCTGTAGGAGTATCCTCTCATTGTTAACAACATCCTAACTCAATCCTGTAATACCCCTGAACATACTTGGGGTTTCATTCTTCTAGGGATTTATCTTCGAAAGTCGACACTAATTGTGTAAAATCTGCTTCCTAAGAGATTAGGTGTGTTAAGCAGACTCCATGTCTTCTTTACTCCTACACAGTTGTTGACTTTATGCAGGGGTTCTTGTCTTCCGCTCCTGTGCACAGCCTCTTCTTAACAAGGTTGTGTCAAAGCGATTTTCGTCTAACTCTCCTCCTTCTTCCTGGCTCCCTTCAACCCGTGTCTCATTGCCGCACTGTTGAATCTTCTCTTCCTTTCTCTTCTTTTCTATTACTACTTCAGTGGCCACTGCTCCTCTGAACTGTGTGCTTGTATCCCTCTACCAGTGCGGCGGTCGCATAGTACCCGTCTAGCAGCAAACTCTCATCCCATTTCTGTCCAACTGTCTAATGCAAAAGTTTTAAACCATTACTTCCTTAACTTTCTTCCATGCTCACAACAAGGCAACTCTGGAACTAAATTACTCTAACTGTATTTCCTACTGCCTATGATCTCCAGTCTTTGAAACGCGCAGTGTGTCCAGGCATCTCGAAATGAATGGAGCTTGAATTTGGCTCTCTGTTATTATTCTTTCCTTTTGGGAGGAACAATTTTGCTAGCTTTTTGGCCTTTTTTTCCTTCTTCCTTTCTTTTTTTACACCACGACACACATTTAAGGAAAGAAATATTTTCAGCATTTTTTTTTTTTCGCATCGATCACCTAAATTGTGACTTTGAAATAAAGTGAGGGTTCATATTAGAAGCTTCTAATGGATGGTACAGCTGGCCAAATCCACTTGCCACTACTCCTCTGCCGGTCAAAAATACACTCACCACAACCACTATTGTGATTAGCTCTGATTGGTCGTACATTGCTCCCAACATCTTGATGACAAAGGTTTCCTCATTGAGGTCACAGTCCTGGCTTATGGTTGGAAAAAGATCAAGGATATATGTGTGTCATTAATGCTATACAAAATGATAGACCACTGGTGGCACACTCCGCCAGGCTGTTGATGTATATACACTGGTAACGTGAGAGTGCGTGTGTGCAAAGGGGGTAAGGAGGGCGCGGGCTGGGAGAGGATATACACAGCAAAAACTTGCCTTATACAGTTCGGTACCGATCACAGCACTCGGGAGGTGAAGAGAGTAGATTCTGTTCGTAGGACTGTGTTATACTTTATTCATTCGTGAAGTGTGAAAGCCTGCCAAATCTTTTGCCTGAAAACACTAAGAAACTTGAGGTTTAGAAAAAAACTGTCCTTTCGTGACTGTCTTTTGGTGTGGTCACAAGTGATAACACGCTGTCTGGATCAATGTGCTGTATACCGTGTCAGTGCTGCTGAGTATAAAGTGGGAAATGGAAACCGAATTATGTAAATATATTTGTCGGTAAATGATTATGTAACAACCGCCAAGATTACTGAAACATGAAATAAACACATAAGCTTGCAAAGAGTCAGCAACTTGACAATATGATGTATAGCAGCTGGGAGCGCCCATACTTGTCGCTGTTGCAACGTTGATACAGTATAGACTTCATGTTCTAAAAGTAGGCCTAATACTGTCTCCACTTTTGAAACACCAGGAAGTTGTCACACTCTTGTTATCTTCACCATAATTCTAAACAGTATCGATGGCATCCCACAGTACCAGGTGCGTGAGAGCTGACTGGCGTGAACATAAGGTAATGCAGTAATTATCACATGCCCGTCTTCAGTGAATATCAAATCAATATCAGGTGGCATGACCATAGTACAGGTGAGAAATGAATGGGTGGGTACGAAGGCATGTAGGAAGTAGGTAAGTAGCACAGTTGGGTAGGTAGGTAGGTAGGTAAGTAGGTAGGAAGTGTGACAGGACGGTAGGTAGATAAGTAAACAGGCAGGTAGGCACGTTGCTGTTGACATAGTTAAGCAAGAAGGAAAGTAATAAGGTAGGTTACAGGGAGGAAAGTAGGAAGATAGGTAGGTAAGTAGGGCAGCAAGATATGTAAGTAGGCAGGCGGGGTGGACGGGAGGTAGGTAAGAAGAAAGTGAGGTA
The DNA here is from genome assembly GCF_032717465.1 of Coenobita brevimanus. Taxonomy (NCBI): domain Eukaryota; kingdom Metazoa; phylum Arthropoda; class Malacostraca; order Decapoda; family Coenobitidae; genus Coenobita; species Coenobita brevimanus. The sequence goes on along the minus strand of NC_136959.1, from coordinate 31,883,649 downwards.
GATACACAGGAAGTTGGCATGGAGATAATTATGTAGGTTGGAATGTGAATAGGTAGGGACTTGGGTCGACTGAAAGGTAGGTAGGCAGAGAAGGGAACATGGATTTTTTTTTTTTTTTTTTTTTAATGCAAGGAAGGAACTACCAAAGGCAGTGCCAGAGTCCGCAATTGTTGTTCCTATCAAGACAAAAAATAATAAAAAAGAGAGTCAAAATTCAAGATCCGATCATTTCGAGATGCCTGGACACACTGCGTTTGAAAGACTGGAAATCATAGGAAGCAGGAAATACAGACAGAGGGAGACAGTTCCAGAGTTGACCTGTTGCATACATGAGGGACTGAATAACGGTTAACTCTTGCATTAGAGAGCTGGAGAGAAAAGGGATGAGAGTTTGCTGCTAGACGGGTGCACGTGCCCGTCGTAGAGGTGGAGGAATGCATGCAGACAGTTCAGAGGAGCAGTGACCATTGAAGCTGCGATAGAAAAGAGATAAAGATGCAACAGTGCAACGAAGAGACAGAGGTTGAAGGGAGTCAGTAAGAGGAGGAGAAAGCACGAGTCAAAAAGCCTTTGGCTCAACTCTATTGAGAAGAGCTGTATGTGGGGAGCCTCCCCTGACATAAGAGTTGTACTCACACATAGGGGCGGATAAAGCTCCTGTATAGAGTCCACAATTATACAGGGGTAAAGAAGGAACGGAGGTTTCGGCTTAGCACACCTAATCTCTTGGAAGCAGATTTTACAAGAGATATACTATGATTTTTCCAAAATAAGTCCCGAGTAAATGAAACCCTGCCATGTTCAACAATGATGCAGGATTAAGCCGGGAATATTATTATACATTAGTGGGTATACCTGTGGAAGATTTTGTTGGGTTGATAGGTGCAAAAACCGAGTCTTTGATGCATTAAAAACAATCCATATTATTATTACCCCAGTCAGAGATAAGAGCTAAGTCAGACATTAGGTGTGCCATCGCTTCATCCCTTGTTTGTCGAAGTAACTGCTGAGATGGGCGTTGCGGGAACCAAAATGGAAAGGTGAAGGGTGGAGTCATCAGTGTAAGAGTGGATAGGGTTAGCTGTGTACAGCTTAGAAGGTCATTGATGAATAAAAGGAAGAGAATTGGTGATAGGACAGAGCTCTGAGGAACACCACTGTTGATAGATTCAGGAGAGAAGAACGATGTGGCCGCCCATAACAGCGGCTAGCAGAAGTGACCAGAAAGGAAGCTAGAGATGAAGGCACAGATAGGGAAGGGATAGAAAACCGTAAGAGAGGGCATTTTGGAAATTAAAGATTTATGCCAGACTCGATCGGAAGCCTTGGAGGTGTCAAGTGCAAATGGCAAAGCTTTCTCCAAAGTCCCGAAAGTGAGGAGCTGACCAGGAGTCTGAAAGGTATGTGAGAAGATAGCCAGTGGAGCATCCCTGACGGAACTCCATACTGGTGATCAAGAAAGAAGGTTTGTGACAGAGGAAAGATGTTTCTAAAAATTTTCTATTAGGAATTGACTCACAAACTTTTTGAGATACAGGATGTTTAAGCAATTGGACGATAGTTAGAGGGTTGGGAATGGTCACCATTCTTTTGGGACTCTGGCTGAATGAGAGCAAACTTCCAGCAAGAAGGAAAAGGTATAAGTTGATAGACAAAGGCAAAAGAGCTTGCCTAGGCAGGGTGTAAGCACAGAAGCACAGTTCTTTCTTGTAACAACAGGAGGAACTCCATCAGGCCCATATGCCTTATTAGTATTGAGTGCCAGGAATGGCAGAAAATACATCAGCTGAAGAAAATTTTAATGTCAGCCACGAGGAAGTCCAGAGTGGGGAACTTATGGAGGAACAGCTCCAGAATCGTCTAAGGTGGAACTGAAGGAGAAAGTCTGAGCGAAGCAGATCTGCTTTTCAGTAGAAGACATAGCTACAGAGCCATCAGAGTGGAAAAGAGGAGGGAAGGATGATGAGGTAAAGTTGTTAGAAAGGTGTTTGTCAAGGTGCCAGAAGGGGCGGGAAGAATTCGGGAGTTGGGGAGTTGGAGAGCATTTTAGTACGGATGAAATTATTTTAGCAGAGCGAAGAACAGACTTAGGATGATTCCGGGCAGAAATGTATAAAAGATGTGATTCAGTGGTGGGTTGGCTCCGGTACCTTTTATAGGCTCCTCTCCTTGTTGCAGACAGCATTAGAACAAGCGTGATTCAAACCAAGGCTTTCTTGCATTGGGGTCAGAGGATATGAGAGAGGAATGTATGCTTCCTTGCCTGAGAGAATAACCTCCGTAATGCACAAGGCACACTCATGATGGCTCCCGGCCATGGAAGCAATAATCATAAGCAATAATAATTTCAGGGAAAATCAAAGAACTACTGCCTGAGGGCCTCCCAATCCGCAGCTCCAAAGTGCCACGGACGATGTTTCTTTGGAGGGTCCACAGGCCATATCAGGAGCTGATAGGACAGGTTAAGGTGATAAGGTTGGTGATTGAAGAAGCCCAACGGAGAGAAAAGATTAACAGTGTAAGCAGAAGGATTAGTAGTAAGGAAGAGCTCAAATATGTTGGAACTCTCTCCAATGCGGTCAGGGATACGGGTAGGGTGCTGTACAAAGGTAAGCTGCTCTAGGTCAAAAGGATAGAAAAGGTGTTGGCTAGTTCACCAAGTGGATCAGTGAAAGGAGAGGAGAGCCAAAGGTGGTGATGAACATTGAAATCTCCTAGAAATGGAGATTTCCGGAGAAAGGAGAAATGGATAGAATGTGTTCCATCGTAGAAATAAAGAGAGTCACAAGAATTTTTGATAGTAGAATTAGGAGATAATTAAACAGCGCAGATGTATTTAGTCAGAGAAAGACAGGAAAGCCGAAGCCAGAGTGTAGAGAATTCAGAAGAATCGAGGTTCAGGAACACGAGAACAAGATAGGTCGTTGCATACATATACTACACCATCTACCTTTGGCTTTAGAAATGAGTATAGAGAGAAAAGTAGGAGGATACAGAAAAGGGTGCTGGGTTTGCTGTCAGTTGCCTCAGACAGCTGAGTCTCAGTTAGAAAAAGAAGGTGAGGTTTAGAGAAGGAGAGGTGGTGCTCAACAGAGCGAAAGTTAGAGGAAAAGCAGCGAATTTGCAGAAATGAAGAAGAAGAGAGTCAGACAGTGATTCGAGGCAGCTCGAGTCGTCACCGGGAGAGGGGCGAAAGATGGGGGCATTTATGGTCCTCCCCCCCCCCCCCCCTGGGGACTCCGGGACTTGCTTAAACGACGTCATTTTGGCTGAATTTTGAATGTGAAGTGTAGTGTGTACTGTGCATGTAGTTTGGTGTTGATAATTAGAGAAACTTGTATTGGAGAGCATGCTGGCCTACTCTCTGTGTTACTGAGACACTGAAGAAGTTCATCAAAGCAGAGGATGGTCGCGACCTAGTCCCCGAGGGCTGATGAAATGGGAGCTTTCAGCTCTCCCTGTCATCTCAGCTTCTCTCCATCCACCTTAGGAGTACTACCCTGCTCGACTGAAGTGCGTACAATCTACTGGAAGGTAGGTAGGCAGGGAAAAGAAGCAAACAAGGAGGAGTGAACTGGAAGGTAGGCAGGCAGAGAAATGCAACAAAGAGTGTAGACTGGAAGGCTAGGTAGGCAGACAAAGCAGCAAGGAATGCAGACTGGAAGGTGGGTAGGCAGGGAAAAAGCAACAGGTGTAGACTGGAAGGTGGGTAGGCAGGGAAAAGCAACAAGGAGTGTAGACTGGATGGTAGGTAGGAAGGGAAAAAGCAACAAGGGAGTGGTAGGCTGGATGGTAGGTAGGCAGGGAAAAGCAATAAGGAGTGTAGGCTGGATGGATTGGCAGGCAGGGGAAAAAAGCAACAAGGAGTGTAGACTGGTAGGTAGATGGGCAGGGAAAAAAAAAGCAACAATGAGTGTAGACTTCTCTGAAGGTAGGTAGGAAGGGAAAAGCAACAAGAAGTTAAGTTTATTTTTTGTATGCTGAAGTATACAGTATTTACTTTGCACCCTGACACTGAAAGGATAACGTTGTAAGAGTGGTTCAAAAACTGAGATAAGTGCATAACAAACAAGTCCCAGAGCAACTTTATTCCACTTCTTCACAATCTGTAAACCTATCCTCTCTTAAAGTAAAGGCGATATAGGGGATTTAAAGTTTCAAAAATAAGTAGGGTCGAACAGAAACTTTGTCTTATCTAGCCTTGGAACTGCTTTACCTACAGGAAATGTCCACAACCTGTGCTGGTGGCCAGTTCTGAAAATATATATACTAGAGATATTATATGTTTTGAAACTGTCTAATGTATCATGGTGGCAGTAAGCTTCAGGTCAAGCGTTCACCGCATGGTTTTTCTATCGAGCTGGTATTTAAACATGTGCTGATAGTCAATGTATTTTTTTTTATCTATGAAGGATTTTGAAAACCTCACTTAACTGTCCGTTCAACGCCAAGTCTCTAGCGAAAACAGGCTCATGTATAATACCTCCAGAAAGTATCGACCGGGAGGGAGACGATGCAGATATCTCTAATGAACGCTAAAGCTCGCGATGTTCCAAGAATGTTAATCAATTGTCATTTGAATATTTTATATGACAACAATACTGACTTATCATGGTGGCAGTGCTTCAGGTCAAGCGTTCACCCATGGTTTTTCATCGAGCTGGTATTTAAACATCATGTGCTGATAGCTTCAATGTATTTTTTTTTTTTTAAATCTATGAAGGATTTTGAAAACCTCACTTAACTGTCCGTTCAACGCCAAGTTCCTGGCGAAAACAGGCTCATGTACACTAACAAAAGTATCGCGCGGGAGGGAGACGATGATGTCAATGAACGCTAAAGCTCGCGATGTTCCAAGAATGTTAATCAATTGTCATTTACGAATATTCATATGGACAACAATACTGACTACGAAGAGTCACAAGACAGTGCGGTGTAAAGCAAAGTCAGGAAAGCAAATTTACCAACGTGGCGTGGAATCATTGGACATTTTGCAAAAGCCATCGTCTGTGGTGTAAGACTGCCTCGTATGGCGAAGTGTGCACCCATACTTTTTGGAGCAAGTGTACCTGATGGATGGGACCAGTTTAGTAGGTCTGATCCTGGACTCCCGTGTTAAGCCTTGCACTACCATTCTTTGGAGTCGGTGTCCAGGAACTGCTATATCTATTCCGGATGGGACCATACAAATGTGCTTGTAGCAGTGTACAATTTCACTTGTGTCTCTACATAAACTGCCTCTTTACGTAACCTAGAGATCCTCTGTATTTTCTCCTTCTTTACTTCGAAAATGCAAAGTTTAGAGAACTTAAGGTCACTTCTGATTAGCACACCTAGGTCTGTGTCCAAGTCAGTGCCGCCGATCTTACTTCCTAACAAGGAATAATTGGTTTTTGGATTTGCATGACTGATGTGGATCACCTTGCATTTGTCTTGCTAGAACGGCATTTGTCACTGTTCAGACCACTTCTCTATATTTACTAAGTCCTTATGTAGCTCTTCTATCCTCCCTCATGATAAAGCTTTACCTCCTAGCTTTGTGTCGGCTGCAAATTTTGCATTTCCAGCTCTGACGATGTGTACATCTACTGTATATCATTAGTGTAAATGATAAATAATCTTGGTTCCAGAACTTAACTCCTGGGAAATTCCACTTGTTACTGATATCCAGTAAGAGGGTTGCCCGATTAGCTACACACTCTCTCTGGCACCGGTCACAAAGCCAGTTTTCCAATCCACGCAGTTACTTCTTAGTTCTCCCGAAATTCCCAGCTTGCATGAATGTTTGCCATCAACCTTCTGTGCCAGGTACTTTATCAAATGCCTTCTGGAAGTCCGAAATGATCTACGGTTCTATCTACAGCTGTGCACCTTTCCAATGGCCTCCCTACCACAGATGGAAGGGTAATTGGACTGTAATTTGCTGGACAAAGATGAGCCCCGTTTCTTTAAAAATGGGGTCACATTTTGTTTTCTTCCAGTTTGATGGAAATTATCCAGTGGCCAGAGATTAAAATAGAACCCTGGTAAGAGGCCCCCTAATCATTTATTTCCTCCAAGACCCTTGGAAGAAACTCATCAGTACTTGGGAAATTATCGGCTTTTAATTTGCCTAACCTTTCACACACCTCTGGTTTGGTACACCAAACCTTCTCTAATGTCAGATCCTCATGAACAATGTCTGACTCAGGGATGTCATTTCCCATTTCTCTGGTGAACATTTACAAGAAACTGGAGTAAGGATGTCTGCCGTCTTATGAAAAGTTTCACAAAATCCTGTTTGCATGAAACAGTGGCACAATCTTCTCAACTGGTTGTTTGATGTTTATATATAACCAAATGACTCCTTGAGATTCTCCTCACTTAATGAGGGATGGTCAGAAGCTAGTCCCGAAGGCTGATGAAACAGGAGCTCCAGCTCTCCCAGTCGTCAGCTTTCCATCTACCTATAGGTGGTTTCTTTCCTCTTAGAATTGCAGCTGGGGTATGCAGAACACATGTACTTCTGGTGCCAGAGCAGCTTTCGTGACGACAGAAATAATTATGTTGTAAAGGACTGGCATTAAAAACAAGAAGACCCAGCTGACTAGTGCAATGTGCAATAGTAACCAATGGGAGACCTTCAGATAGTCTTCCTTGTATCGCATCACATCAGACTCGACATCAAACGTTCAAAGTGTGTTGAATTGTGACAGTACCTACTTCCAGTATCTGAGAATGAGTTGAGATCAGAAAAAAAGTTGATGTTAGTCTCAGAGCATACGTCTTCACTGGGTTCCAGGTCAGAAAACTGATGTGAGACTGCAAGTTCAGAAATAAATCACACCCACTTTAGTTTACAAAATATGAAGCAAAACATCAATTTATAAAGCTCTTCAAAGTGACGCATAATAACCAGAACAGTAGAAATAACTGAAGAACCCAGTAAGAAAAAGGCAAAATAACACAATCTTCCAATGTCTATCAAACAGCAGTCTACAGTGAAAATAAAAACAGCCAAGAAAAAGCAAGGATACGAACACAACCCCTAAAAAAAAAAAAAAAAAAAAAAACAGGAATTGCCCAACAAACAGCAACACTGAAAAAAAAAAAAAAACACAGCAAACGATGAGAAGCCAAAATTTTAATTCCAAAATAAAATCTCAGTGGAAAAAGCAAAATCATTCTCGGCCTCCCAAAAGACATCAAAATCCTGCCTCCGCTAATTGAATCCAGCCTGAAAGTTCTACACTTAATCAGAAGAATTAAATTACAGCCGGATGCGTGTTTTAAAACAGGGGATTTTTTCTCTGTCTGTCTGTCTGTCTGTCTGTCTGTCTGTGTGTGTATGTGTGTGTGTGTGTGTGTGTCTCTCTCTCTCTCTCTCTCTGGGCACCTATAGAAGGACAGCCAAAGCTAAGTGTTTCCTGTGGACTCCTGCCACACACACGTAATGAATGAAAAAAACATCTTTTGTGTGTGTGTGTGTGTGTGTGTGTGTATGTGTGTGTGTGTGTGTGTGTGTGTGTGTGTGTGTGTGTGTGTGTGTGTGTGTGTGTGTGTGTGTGTGTGTGTGTGTAAGAGTTGCGATGCCTGTGGTTCATGAAGGGCTCAACTATAGCAAAAGAAAAACTAGGGGATCAGGAAGGTCGCTAGACGGGAGAGGAATGCTGACAAAGCATAGTTTGCATATCACAAAACTGTCAGATAGAATGCTAAATACAGTAACAGCGGTACGGTAAAGCAAGGGTGGAATGACCAAGGACTGAGGGTCGCATGTGTTAAGCCATACTGCAATTTCTCTTTAATACTCTTTCTATAAATGACGTGTGCGTTGTTTGATGGAAAAAAAATAAAAAAAAAAAAACAGAGGCGATGGTTACAGGATTGACGCAGCAACTTACTTGTTTATTTTTTATCGGAAACTATACTAACAGGTTCCCTAATGCATCTTCCAGGGAACTGTGAAATATTATGAGAATGGTTTAAGAAAGTGGTGAAGGGAAAATTATTACAGATGGTGATTGTGTATTTAGGTGTGGCTGCTGACGGAAATGCTGAAGGGTTCTGAAGTAGCTATTTACATTGCTATTATGAGAGAGAATAGGTGGTGTGGCGGTAATGTGGTATAGAGAGTACGTGGCGTGGTAGTAGTGTGGTAGAGAGTTGGTGGTATGGTGGTAGTGTGGTACAGAGCGGTGTGGTTGTGTGGTAGGAAGAGTAAGTGATTTGATGGTAGTGTGATAGAGCTTAGGTGGTGTGGTAGTAGTGTGGTAGACAGAGTCGGTGGGATGGTGGTAGTGTGCCAGGGAGAGATGGTGGTGTGATGGCAATGTGGTAGGGATAGTAGGTGGTGTGGTGATAGTGTGGCAAGGAGAGTAGTTGGTGTGGTGGTTTATTATTAACAGGAAGGCGGTTGGAATGTGATAATATACGTATCGGTCAGGGAACAAAGGTGGGATGGAGCAAGATAACGAGATAACTATTACAATAATGAAAGGGGAGAGAGAAATAAAGATAAAACAAGAACATAATGATTTTAAATATAGGACATTTAATATGGTGATTGAGAAACTACGCAGATTGATTTAGACTGTGATTTACTTGTACTGTCAATTATGTACCTCAGTTTTTCTTTTTCTTTTTTTTCAATTTGTCAGTGACCTTTCTCTCGATTTTTCTGGTCATTGACACAGGTAGTTAAGTACACAGGAAAATTATCGTTATTATTTTTATGAAGTAATTATACTGTCCCAAGGAAAATCTACTTGTGAGAGAAGTAACTCATCATTTTTATCATTGCTGGAATAATAACGATAATACTGATGTTCCTCTTTGTGTGTTATGTTTGCGAATTCCCTCATTTCTTTCAGCCTAACTTTCATCAGCGCCTTGCCAACTCATTACCAGCAGCATAACAGCGTCGGGAGGTGGCAGTCACGCTAACACTCATTAATTAGTTCCGCATCCCCTCTCCGCCACCAAGCATAATTTTGTGGTTCTGACGAAATTAGGAGTGGGAAAAGGAGTGAAAAGAATGGTGTGTGTGTGTGTGTGTGTGTGTGTGTGTGTGTGTGTGTGTGTGTGTGTTCTTTTCCACACATTTTTCGATATTTCTCATCCATCAGAGATATTACATTCCTCTTTTTACTTATCATCATTCAACCTCCTGCTCCTACACGATAATATATACTTTTAACCACCATCATTCCCTCTCTCCACTTTGCAGCCTTTCAGTGTTTCTCTTCCTTTCTCTTGTATTTGATTTTCCTAAATTTTTTTCATACCATCCACTGTTTTCTTGCTTTGATATTACATTCCTTTTTTTCGTCGTTTTGTGATTCTCTCTTACCCGTTATTAATTTTCTGATTTCGCTTTTTTCTGGTCTTTCCCAACTTTCTTTCATCTTCCTCTTTCCACAGTTTTTCTGTGCTCATTGTTTTTCTTTAGTCCTCTGTCCTTCATCTCCTACCCATTTGTTCATCCTTATACTTCAGTTTCTTTCGTCATCACTTCTCACCCCTCCTCTTCACCTCCTTTCACCTCCCCACCTCATGCGCCCGCTCCAGACAAACAGCACTAATCTCTCAGGATGGATGGATACACCCTGAGGAGGACAAGGCAGGGTTTGTGGACAGGGAGAGGGAAGGCAGAGGAGAAAGAAGAAGGAAAAATGGATGAGGGAGGAGAAGAAAAGTAGGAGAGCAAACAAAGTTGGAGAGTAAGACAGAAAGTAGAAGGGAGAGGGAAAAAACAAAGTAGAAGTTGAGAAGATGTGGAAAAGGAGGGAAAAATGTCAAGGGACATAACAGGATCAGTCAGAAAGGAGAAGAAGGAAACGGAGAAGGGGAAACAAATAAAGACGGTTTTGCATACAGACGGAAGGGGGTAGGAATAAGAATATCGAAGGTGGAGATGAAAGAGAGAAGTGGGAAAACGAAGTGAGGAGTTAGTAATATGGGAGGAAGAAACGATGAGGCAAAGTACACAAGAGATAATAATGAAAGACGATGTGGCAGAAAAAACATAACAAGTGGTGGAAATGGGCTGCTGAGGAAATGGACCTACTGAGAACCACGTAAGGATCATGAGGGCAGTGACGGATGAAGACGGTGAGGGAGGAAAGGCAGAATAAACACAGGATGAATAAGACAAGGGTCCATTAAGGAACTAGAGGCTGGCTAAAGAGCAAAGGAGGAAGATGAAATTGAGGAAAGAATAACCAAGGTTGTGTTATGACTTGCACGTGTTGTTAATAGTTACTCCCTAATTTGCATGGGAGATTTCATCTGGAACAATGCTGGATTACGTAATCATGAATGTCTGTTGATCTGTTACTTCTTTGTGGCCTTGTTTACTCACCGTGGAATATATCATTTTCCCAGCTAATGAAATCAGCATCTGGAATTACTCACTAACTCGCAAATTTCATTCTATTGAATTATGTGTGGGCTGAGTAAGCTGAAAAAAAAAAAAAAAAAAAAAAAAAACAAGGTGATCCGTAAATAGCTCTCCGCAAGTACCGTAGCAGGCGGTATGCAATGTGTCGCAAGGATGGCTTAGTCTGCTGATTGGGCAGGGACATGGAAGTGGAAGTAGAAATGAATTAATGATGTAGGGTAGACACTGATCAGGCTGACTGAGGCGTCCCAGCAATGCACAGGAAATCGCCAGGTTAAGTGGAAGAGAAACGTTATATATGAGTCACCCTGTATTTTGCTCATTCTTGAACGTAAAAAACGTAAAAAAAATAAATTGTTTGCATGGAGGCCTGTTTGTTGCATGGACATGGAAATAATAACGTTGCCTCGACACTAACGAACATTAATTGAAAGTGCTCCTCTTCACATGTAGGTCGTCAAATAGTAATGCATAATCTGTTCCACGTGCAGAGGGAAGACGTGTCAAGGAGCTATACAGTAGAATGATTAATGTGCAAAAAAGAAACGGGACTGCTCGATAAAAAAGTGTAAGAATAACAGAGTGAACACATACATCCTGGTAAACTGAGGAATCGATATAAAATGTGGTATGGACCTATGGATTAAAATAATGCGAAATGCATATTTCTTAATACTGGTAGTGAAAGAGGTAGAGGCAGCTCTAAAAATAATATGCACCTCGAACATAAAAACCTAGATAAAAGATTAAGGCATTGAAAAGTAAGCAAGTAGAAAATTTCATGCTAAATTCAATTGTGCTAAGAGGCAGTACGAAAAAAGATGAACTGGATTTATTACCAAAGCGTTCAGATTTACATAGTGAAGCATCATCCCCACCTTGGACCACTTCTCAATATTCGTGTACCTTGAGTATTATTTAATTTCTGGTTAGTGCACAGAGCATGTCAACTGTTCAACCCTTGGCTCCCTTTCTGCCTCTTTCCTAGTCTCGTATAATATTATTTACTAAAAGCTAAAACTAATTAATTTCCACAAGAAACACTTTTAATTCCTTTGTATTAAAAAAAAGACATTCCTAGGTTTGCTTATTGTTAATTCTAAGGTTTAAATTTAAAAAAAATAAAAACGTGGAAACACTTTAAGACGAACATACTTTAAACCACAAATATTCAGTGCGAGCAATGAAATTTGGTTATACTTTAAACCACAAATATTCAGTGCGAGCAATGAAATTTGGTTACACACACACACACACACACACACACACAGATAGAGAGAGCAGTGTGCTGTATCAAACACCTCAACTAACTGCTCTTTCACCTGTCATTATCACCAAGGCAGTTACCGTGGTTCTAATTTGTTTATCTACCTATAGCCAGACACACTAATCCTGGACGGGGTGGTCACTAACTAATAGCCTTGTTATTCTGTCTTTCGTCGTCAAGCAGCCGTTTCTCCAACTCCCCCCCAACTACTTAATAATAATATACATAGCAAGTAGTGCCAGGCACAACCAACCTCGCCCGACACCAGTTATTTTATTGCTGTTAAATACTGGCTTGTTTCTGCCATTTAGTGGCAGTGCAAACTTAAAGTCTAAGGTAATGGCGCAAATGTTTTCAAGTTACATTCTCTGAAAATCCGTGATCTTGCGTTTGACCTTTCAAGGTCACTCAAGATCAAAGGTCATGCTGCCAAATGAAAGGCCATATGAGACCTTCTATATCTTGGTAAAAGTAAATACCTCTGTCATCAACGCGTTTCGAGTTATAGCCCCCAGAATATCCATGACCTTAAGTTTAACCTTTCAAGGTCACTTAGTCAAAGGTCACGGTACCAATTAAAAATCCATATGGGATTTCCTATATGCTGATAATAGTGAATATCTCTCTATCTTCAACCAGTTTTCGAGTTATAGCCCCTTGAATATCCGTGACCTTGCATTCGACCTTTCAAGGTCATTCAAGGTCTAAGGTTTTAGTACCAAATGAAAGCCCATACTACTAGTTCCTGTATATTCTTAAAAGTAAGTATCTATCTTCGACCGTTTTCAAGGTATAGCCCTTTGGAAAACCGTGTCCTTGATTTTGACCTTTCTAGGTCATTCGATTACCCTCCAACATTTAATCACTTTCTTTGGGGACCAGTGCCCACATATCCTGAACGTTTCATGTAATTTCATTCGGCAGTTTTTTGGTAATGTTGCTAACAAACAAAGAAATAAACAAATTCAACCAAATCAATACCTCGTCGGACTCCGTCCGGGCGAGGTAAAAATTATTATGAAGATGATGATACCATACTACTACTACTACTACTATTAGAATAACAGCAGTGTAACATCGGCAAGACCAACTAAAAATTACAACTAGAATTATAAGTGAGCGGAAAAAATAAAAGGACATAGCACTAAGCCTGCCAACATTTCCAAGGGAATGCAAGATGGTCTCCACATAGCAATAGTACACAGTCGCCACAGGAAGTGATGGCAGAATATTCAAGTTTTCGACCAGCGATAATGCAGATACAGTACAGAGTGACTGAAGCATTCTGAAACCCTGTCATCACTTCCTGGGGCGCAATCTGCAATGATGGGTAATGACCATACAAAAACAAAGGACCTCAAATTCTGCTTCATTACATGGTCTAACCCTTGAGTCCATATCACCTGAAAAGGCCTTAAAATTAATAAAAAAGAACGTATCCAGGACTATTCTCGCAAAGAACAACTGTGCCAAGTTTGAAGCGAGTGGTGATGAAATTCAGGAATAGCGTCATGCTGAAAAGGAGCTTGGAAGAAAGATGAAAGAAATGGAAGGGATACAACACCTCTTCATCCTTTGGTGCGGAGTGTAGATTCATACATCACAGCTTATAGTTTCACTTCCCCTGACAAATTTGGCATGCGTTTAGGGAATGAATGTCATTTTTTTTTTTTTTTTTTTTTTGTAATCATGTCAGTAACTTCACTGTCAAAAATAATGTTCTTGTTATATCCGTTTCTTGTTCTCGTGTTGTTCAAAGGTGTTATTAGTGTTCATCCTGGTTTCATGATCAATATTACAATGATATTAGCAAGGCAACAACTTTTCCCTTTTCACCAAACACTGCTGTGCCTATTACCAATTACCCCCCCCCCCGCCTCTCTCTCTATATCTATTTATCTATCTATCTATCTATCTATCTGTCATATTACAACGCATACCCTCCAAGCTGCACACCTCACCGAGGAATTATATTTTCCATTTTGCCTCAGTTTCATTCAACAATGAATTTTTTGATATCTCCATTTTGGCAATGTATTTTATCCTGTAAGTCATTCATACTCCTCAGTTAATTTAATCCATCACTGTTCATCGCCATTATCCCGCGACGATTACGGTTTACAATTAACTTTCAATAAATCCGCCTTTACTCAGTAACGACGTCTTCCACGACCTGCCTCAAATGCTCAACCCCTTTATCCCTTCATCTTGTAGTCGGCTTACTGTCTTCCTTTTCTCCCAGTCACCTATCCCCTACAGAGTCTTGTAGTCCTGCACACGTACTCGTCTCATTTACCAGGATGCAGTTCTTTTTTTTTTGTCTATCTATCTACCTATCTATCTATCTATCCGTCTATCTATCTCTATACCTAAGCTGTTTCCCCTCTAATGGCGGGTAGCCAAGAAAGTACCACGCATTCACCAAAACACACACACACACACACACACACACACACATTTACTCGTATCTTAGCCTCTAAGGAATGGACTGCTCCTCACCGCACCACACTGCGCGAGGGTCAACTGCGCAGTGCAGTTTTTAGCCTAACAAGTATATTGGGTGATAATCACATTTTCATTCCCTCTTTCGGCCTTTCCTTCAACGTGCCTTTCATCTGCAGTAATTAATTCCATTGAACTCAGCTGCAAATACTAGCACTCTGAATGGCTGCTGCACACATGACACGTCCCTAGTAATTACCTGTTGTTCATAAAACTAATTTTCCCTCTGAATTCTATTTGACATTCAATTATCCACCAGCATCGGCACCAAGCGAGGTCAGATTCTGTGTAAAATGTTTTAGCCGTGAAAGTAAATCACCAGAGCTACACATTTGTTTTTATAGCCAGAGTGTCATTCACATAATAATAGTAAATTACATTATTCTAAATAAAGGAAAGTAATCGGGAAAAAGGTTTACAATGTAGAAATTATGTTGAAAAGACGGCACTGAATTATCAAGGAAGAGCTGGGGTACCCGGTGTTGCCTGGGTACAATCCTATGATCGTGCATAACGGCGTTAGTTGGGACCCTAAATGGCCACTCCCTGTGGCGGAAGGCCCCCGGGGTTCCATTTTACCCAGTGAATCACGTTTCTCCTTGAGTCCACTTCCCCAGGGATATATTCCCCATGGAGCTATTCCTACCATGGACCTGCTTTCCAGCTACCGATCCACGCACCAACCATACCCACCTACCCCACCAGCCCTGCCCACCCCACATACCTGTCCACCCATGCGTCCTGTTGTAGCCAATAATGAGATTGTTGAAACAAAAATACGGTAATTGGCTGCTGTGTTTCCACCATGATGACTTGATTATTTCTAATTAGTTCTAATGCTGGCCATCAGGGGCGCCACTTTACCAACTGTAATGTACACATATAAATTCGATGTAAAAACTTACACCTGTTACAGCTGTGTGGGGAGTTCTATATGCACCCCATGGATTTACATAGAAGACAGACAGACACACAGACAAATTTTCACATATACAAAAATATTATAGATAGATAGATATAGATAAATAGACAGACAGATAGACAGATATATATATATATATATATATATATAAATATATATATATATATATATATATATACTGGGGGGAAACACACTACACGTGAGTACATATACTATGTGGAAAGTTTTTCACGCTCCAGACGGGAATCGAGCCCGAGACCTCTAGACAGAAGTCAGGCTTTGCTTTTATCACGGAATGGTATAGTGGTAACGGTGGTTGACTTCTGTCTAGAGGTCTCGGGTTAGATTCCTGGCTGGAGCGTTAAAAAAATCCATATACTGTACACTATATCAATCTATCTTTCTATCTCTCTACCTATATATATATATATATATATATATATATATATATATATAGAGAGAGAGAGAGAGAGAGAGAGAGAGATAGATAGATAGATCTATATATATATATATATATATATGGATGATAGTTGACGACTGCTAAATGGAAGAAATATCTCTGCAGTTAATGCATGGGAGTACCGAGAATACTGGTAGATATGTGGCTAACATTTATGGTTGTCGTGGTGTGCAATGACCGATGTAGTGTTGGAGAACGTGATAGAAGTGATTACTGCTGTGAAGAAGCTGAAATTATGGAAGGCATCGGATGCTGGAGAGACATGTGGGGAGATGTTGTGGAAAAAGAGGAATGAAATATTCTTGGATATGTGCCCGAAAACAAGGATGCCTAGAGCTGTACCCATGGACTTGTGGAAGGGAATGACTGCGCCTGTGTAGAAAAGTAAAGGTGATCAAATTGAGTAAATATTATTGTGGTGTATGCGGTGTCACAGGAATGGTACAATAAAGAAGAAGCATAGAGAAGATAAGGAATACATCAGAATGTCTTGTGAAAGATGAGTATGGTGGTTTTACTAGATGTAGGGGGCGCATGACTCAACTATTCATAGTAGGCCAAAGAAAAGCGTGCTTGCTTGACTACAAGGTATTTATAACATTTATGGATTAAATGCATTACAAAACACATGTGGCATCGAGAAGGGAGGGAATTATGGACGGGGTTAAGTATGTATGGTGTTGGAGATATATTTCTGGATGCTATACGGATTTTTTTGCTGCACTTTTAAGTAGATAAAATTGTGAGCTGGTGCTGGAGTGAGGCAAAGGTTTGTAATATCCTTTAGGCTGTTCTTGTATATATAAGGATAAGGATACTATAATGATGAGAGCAGGTTATAGAGATGGGAGTGAAGCTGATGGGAAGGGATTAGTATTTAAAATTTTATGTATACAAATAATTCTTGCTTGCCTACTGATGGTAACTGTGATGCTTTTAGTTTCGTTCATTTTTTTTTTCAATGTCTGTGAGTCGTGATGGTAATCCTGACTCACAGGCCTGGGGGTGGGGGGGTCTAAGGTAAGTTAAATGATATCATGTGATATTAGTCACAATAATATTAACAAAGCATCCTCCGGTTATAAAGTTTATCACCTTGGTCTGTATAGAAAAGAGAGGTAAACATGTAAAAGGAATTGGAGTGTTCATAGTCCAAGTACTTTAGCAGCTGATGTAAAGAAGGCCTTGGTAATGAATAGGTGACTAAGTATACAGCCTGCTAAAGGACTGGAACTCGTCGTATTAGTTTCCACAGCAATGTACAGGTACGGAACCTTGCATGGCCCCTGTATAATCAAGAGTAACAGCAATAAATATGGGATCATTAAATGCCGTATATGGTTTGCGTAGGTTAGACGGCACACCTTGTGAAATTCTTGAAATGTTGTGTGTACAGTACGTATGCTTTGGAATGGCTGTCCTAAACTCTCCCGACATGAACAAGCAGCTCTATTACACACAGTCGAATTACATTTCAAGGGTCCTGAAAGGCGACTGATTCGTAGAGACGTGGAACACCACTTTCTCATACTGGAAAATTGACCCAACGCACCTGCCACTTCACTCATAGGTACCGGTGTGGAAACATTTGGAGTATAGCGTGATGGGTGCGTGTTTTTTTTTTTTGTTTTTTTTTCCGTCGGTGTGGTTGAATTTATGAAAAGAAAGATCAATGTATGTCACCAAATGAACGTTCACAGTACCGGTATGCAAAATGGTGAGGGAACAAGAAAGGCTCCCTCGCCGGGCTAAATATATTATTAGCTCGGGTCAACTGTCATGACTGGATAAAAACGCTCGTACATCACAACATTTTACACCTATCACAAATTCCGAGGGTAATACAGGATGATAGTATTCCACTGAAAAATATTCCCGAGGTGTGTTTTCCATGCAATATCGGTGGATAATGAAGATAGTTATACAAGGAAATATTACTAACACGAAATAGCGCTCCCGTACACGGCGTGGGAATTTATGAGCGATAATACTCCTGAGATGGGCCATAATTCTCGCATGCTGAGCAGCTTAATGTCTGAGGCCGAGTGCTGGCGAGGGCAGGTCGGGGGATAGGGGGACGTGAAGACTGGGGACGTTGTGGTGTGGGGTGTGTATGTGTTTAGTGTGGATCAATAAACTGGTGATTGTGTGCATGTGTGATTATGTGTATATGTGACAGTGTGTATGTGTATCAGTAACCAGGGTATGTGATGATGGGGAGTGTGTGGTTCTGAAGGCTATGGTGGAGACATGGGGAGGTAGTAAGAGAGATGTCTTTATAATTAGTGTGTTATTAAACTCTGCGTGAGAAGGAAAGGATGTGTTAGTGGAGAAGGGAAGTGTACGATTTTAGTGTGTGTGTGTGTGTATGTGTGTGTGTGTGTGTGTGTGTGTGTGTGTGTGTGTGTGTGTGTGTGTGTGTGTGTGTGTGTGTGTGCGTGAGAGAGAGAGAGAGAGAGAGAGAGAGAGGCACTGTCAAGTCTGACTGCAAGGTTTCTGCTGATATAAGTTATGACAGGGTCGTTTGCTGGGAAACGGACATGAAGAGAGGAAGTGAACGTTACTGTGATAATGGGTGTGTGAAGCGAGTGCCACCGGGAGAGATAATGACCTTCGATGAGTGAGGATAATGGTCTCCTGGCTTTATTTTATGTCCGCGCTCGCGAAGACAGGTGTGTGTGTGTGTGTGTGTGTGTGTGTGTGTGTGTGTGTGTGTGTGTGTGTGTGTGTGTGTGTCAGAGAGAGAGAGAGAGAGAGAGCCAGTTCTGACTAAACCTAGTTAAATGACTGAGGGTTATAGAAGAAATTAACTATTTTTTTTAACACTGTGTCAGCGTTTTAAATTACAGGGTTGGGTCAAAGTTTGATCTATTTCCGTCAGATTTAACCGCTCTTATCCGGCTGAGACAAAACTTGGTGGAAGAGTTGAGGGTAAGGCAAGAATAAAGTGAATCAATTATAAGAGCAGTCAGTCAAAGGTCAAGGTAGTCAGTGTACGAACAAAATGACTTAGACAATTTTCACCTGATTTGATTCAAGATCCCAGGAATTACTGAGGATTAGCCAAGAGGTTTATTAATTATTCGTGAGAACAAGAGGTCAAAGTTCAAGGTCACATGGAAAAGTTAACCTAGGAATTCTTAATCACTTTCACCAGAAACTAAGGGAATCGACCTTGAGAACAATCAAAGGCCAAGATTACAGGGAAAAAGTCAAATGTCAGAGTCGTAACAACGCCGATTCTATTTAGGTCAAACTTGGTGGACGAGTTAAGGATCAGGCAAGAATGAAGTAATTCGATATTGAGAGCAGTCGGTCGAAGTTTAATGTTACAAGGCAGTCAAATATTCAGATCTTAGACCGACTGGTTGATTAGCGTATGGTTTCCTGTTCGTATCTCTGACTGCATGACAGACATTACCATCCTGGTGTGATAAAATTTATATGTAGCATCCAATTTACACACAAGGTAGCATACAAGTAGTCCTCACTTTCACACTCCCTCCCGCACCTACCAACTTAATATCTCTCCTCCTCTCGTTCCAGTTAACTACTCGCCTGTCCAGCACTCCCAACATACAGACACTTACTCCCAACACTAAGCCACAGGGTACCCATGGTAACGTAGGTCTGGTTATGCCTAAAGCAGATACTCTTTTTGGTACTTGGTGCGGCTCACTTCTCACCACCTCGCTCTTATCCTGCCTCACTTTGTGCCATTATGTGTACAGTATTCCCGAGCCACCCCTTGGATGGAAATACTTACGAACACCATCCAGCTGAAGCGACTTATCACACTAGACCGACAAGCTTATTTTTGCTGATATGGTTAGCTCACAACTTAGTATACTTATTTATCTATTTATCTTTTTATCCATCTATCAGTCAGTCAATCTATCCATCTATCCATCTATTAATTGCCCTTTATCAATTACTCAATGAACCAATCTATCTATCAATTCGCCTATCTATCACTCAATCAGTCAGTCTTCCTGTCTATCTATTTATAAATCCTGGGGGAGGGGGGTGGCAACAAACCTCCAAATCATTCTCTCCCCCACCATCAAGCTGCTCTTTCAATACCTCAACACTCCCACTCACGCTGCTCTCCACCTCACCCCTCCATCTCGGCCTTCCCCTTCTCTTTCTCCTCTCCACCTGACTCACACACATTTTCCTAGTCTTTCTCTCATTCTCTCCACATGATCGACATCTCAACATCATCCACATCATCATCAAACGCATCTTCACTTCCTCATTTGCTCATGTCTCTCCACGTAGCCACACATGCCCCTCTGAAATTCACCTAACGTAGCAAATGGTTCCCTGAATTACAGGACACCATTTGGCTTGTTACTGCAGTCACTTAAAGCTTGCATTATATTAAGTGGGTGGATGATAGGCGGCGCCAGGTATGCGGTTGGTCAGAACTACGGTACTGGAGTGCATAAAACTCATTGTGTGTAGCTTCGTCTGTTTGTGGGTGGGTAGTATTCTCTCTCTCGAACTCGAAAAGCAGATGGAAAAGAAAAGAAAACCAGTAGGACGATTTCGCACAGGAAAATAGACTGAATCACAGATGGCCGGAAGGAAAGAAACAGAGTACCGAGGGAGGAGATGAAAGAGAAGAGTGGGAAAACTTAAGTGGAGAAAACGAAAAACGTGAGGAAGGAAGGATGGGAAGAAGTATGAGGCAAAGCACACAATAGAAAACAATGAACGAAGAAGTGGCAGAACATACATAAGTGGAGGAAATGGGCTAAAAAAAAAAAAATGATACTGAGAACCCCGCAACAATGTCGAGGGTCGTGATGGATGAAGACGATGAAAGAAAGAAATCAAGTGTGGCACAGGGTTATGGATGAAAATAATGTGAAATGCAAAATTTTGAATAGTGGTGACGAGAGAGTTAGCTCTAAAAATATTCACCTCGAAAGTAAGGGATTTAGAAGACGAATTAAAAAATAGATAAATAATATTAAGTCAGAGCTGAGAGGAAAAATGAACTTGATTTATTGTCAAAGAGATCGAATTTAACCACAAAATCATCATCCCAACTTTGTACCAATTCATTATACTCATGTAACTTGAGTATTATGTCGATATGTGGTCAGTGCACCCGACAAACCTACCTACTGTACAAACATTAGCTCCCTTTCTTACCTTTTCCTAGGCTACTATAAACAAACTGTAGTCTGAGACAAGAAACACCAATAATCCTTAGTAATTAAAATGATATTTCGAGTTTCGTTTATCACTAACTCCTTCTTAAACAATTTTTAAAACGTGACACATGCCTGTGTAGGTTTAGGTCCATGGGATGGTTGGGGTTTATTGTTCACGTAATGCCACTCAGGGATGAGTGAGGCTGGTCACTCTCATCTTAAATGTCAGGACCACCTTGCCTAGTCCCGGGTTCCTCTGCTCCTCCATGGGGCGAAACAGGATTTGATGATGGATGGATGGATGGAAACATTTCAAGACGAATATAATATATTCACAATACGAGTCAAGTGGGGTTGGTGGAGGATTAGTGCCCCTCCCTGTAAAACAATTAACTCTAAGCCGTTGGCCACCCCGTTTGGGATACATGGCGTCTGGCAATGAATGAATGAACAATACGAGCAATGAAGCATGATCAGAGAGAGAGAGAGAGAGAGAGAGAGAGAGAGTATTCATTTGTGTCAGTCAGCGTTCAGCTGGATTATAACAAACTAGTGCTCTCAGTCACGTGGCCCAATTCTATCAACTGGTCAGTGACTGCCTCATGTAAATAAATGATTCTTTTTAATTTCACGTTTGCAGTGCTAAAATATATACATCTTTCTCCTGTGTCTCCCCTCCCCCCATCATACACACACACGCACACACAAACACACACACACACACACATATATATATATATATATATATATATATATATATATATATATATATATATATATATATATATATATAACCACAGCCATATAATGTTTTAACCTTGCAGTCATATATATTCGTTATTTTCAGTATGACAGAGACTCCAGACCCACTCAGATGTTCTACCCAACGCTGGTGAGTTCCATAATCAGGTTCCGCGGGCACAGGGTTTCCTTGACCTACGGCAGTGCTTCTTAAACTTGTGAATGAAATTATTTTAGTGGTAACTGAAACTAGAGGAGTGAATGAAGGGTGAATAAACATGAAGGGTGAATGCTTAATTTAGTCAGACATTTTTTCCCCGTCCGTTAAAAATAAAAGGCATTACCGTACAAACGGTTAGCAAGCTCCTGTTGCTTTGTACTGACAGTGGAGCTAGAAACCTCAGTATACTGAATCGATAATGCGGGTTGCTTTTTAGAAGGAAACTGAACCTCAATTTGAGAAGCCTGTCACAGGAGCGCAGGAAATCCAAGTCACTGATGATAAAAAAACATACATGTTAGTGTAAAAGTCTTCTGTTTGTCGTTTTTGTCCTGTGGGATACATACACACTAACAAAACACTGCTTCTATAAACCTAAGTCCTAAGAATGTTGTCTATGCAAGTTAAAAAGGTTTTATATATATATATATATATATATATATATATATATATATATATATATATATATATATATATATATATATATATATATAGTGTATTAAATATACTTTGTCACTTCTAATTTCCTGTCTGTATTTTTAGGATGATCAAATTTTTAAGTAAACTTAACACTTAAAGCACTTTAAAAAATAAACTCTTGTTATGTCTGATTTATTTCTTTGTTCATGTGACAAGGTAAATTATATATAAGTTCATACATAAGGAAAGGTAAGACAAGTACGACCAAAAAATAAAGGAGTTTACTTGTGCGTGAATGAGATTTTTTTATGAAGTCTTAGTGGTGAATTACATTGAAATAGGAAACATTGAGGTAAAGGTTGGGAACAGCTATAATAGATTGTAACACACCGCCCCCGTCCTGTAGTGCAGTAATAGGCTTCCCCTTTACATACACCAGCTGGAATACCCAGTGTTGCCTTGTAGAGTGTAGTACAGCCATTGTCTATTATAATGCACCAGCTGGGGTACGTGGTGTGGCTCAGAGACTCTGCGTTCTGCTTGTTGTTGCAACATTTCGCCAACAACCTGTTAGAATTCCTAGCAGTGTGCTTCCCATACGAGTTGTATTATTATGGATATATGTTGCTGCTGTTGCCTTACCCTGGTCTATTTGAAGGTGTAGACCCATCAAAAACAGGTAGGCTAAGTATATGCTGCTATGGGGCCGCCCTACAGTTACAGTAAAGTATGTGTAGGACACAAACCTTCCAGTGTGATAGACAGCTCCTCGCCATGGTGAGACAGCGGTCCTTTCCCACGGCGAGGTATAGTGAAATGTGAGGAGGTTTGGCTCTTGGGTGGACGCCGCAGCTGCTTAGCTCTACCTAGGGAATATAGCGCCTCGTTTTCACGTCCTTGAACCCCGTTTGTTAGTATGTTCTATTAGTCCGAATGATGTACATAATACCTTAAAGTAAACAATACTAAAATCCGAGTGTAACCATATTCCAAATTTCCCAAAGTCATTAAAAAAAATATATGGCAGATGGTACTGATGGCCATCAGAGGAAAAAAAAAAATCGATTTTTTTTTAACCTTCACGACGACTTCTTGGTGCCATAATCTCTGCATCAGGATTCAGAAAATCACTTTATAATATGGTCGTGTGCTTATGGAACAAGATAGTATGTAGGTCTAAAGGCAAGCAAATACATATAATTAAGAAAACATTCTCTCTCTCTCTCTCTCTCTCGGGATGAGTTTGCCTCAGTTTGAAGTCAGAATCTAGTTTCGTCCATTGAATTCTATCGCCTTGTTTACCTTCCCTGACTCTCCATTGAAAGAAAGTTGTTTCCTCGTGTGTGTGTGTGTGTGTGTGTGTGTGTGTGTGTGTGTGTGTGTGTGTGTGTGTGTACTTCTCTTTCAATTTCCCTAGCATTCTGTCTGGCTCTAACTCAAAATGACTCATACACACACACACACACACACACACACACACACACACACACACACTAAATTCCTAGACTCAAACCAGCCTAAAACAGATTTGCATTGGAAGTGATGCTTAGGCTCGAATAACTCTCAACTCAATCGCGCTAGCTTTTGCATGTGTGTGTGTGTGTGTGTGTGTGTGTGTGTGTGTGTGTGTGTGTGTGTGTGTGTGAGAGAGAGAGAGAGAGAGAGAGAGAGTCTACTTAATAGGCATAAAGACTGGCTGTTGCTGAAAGTGATCCACACACACACACACACACACACACACACACACACACACACACACACACATACACAAACTGCTGCAAAAACTAAGCTGTTGTGCTGGAGGATTCTGGGCTTATTAAACGCAGTGTCCAGGCATCTCGAAATGAATGGATCTTGAATTTGGCTCTCTGTTACTTTGCTTTTATTTTTTCTTGGAAAGAATGACCTTGCTGACTTCTAGCCTTTGGTTTCTTCTTCCTTGCCTAATAAAATGACACTACATCAAAGTACTAAAGGGATTAATTCCACACCTACATCTCTGCATTCTCATTTTAATAGCAATGTCGTACCACCATACCCTTGCCATGTAAACGGGCCGCTTCATAATAACATTAGTGTTGGTATTATTCCAAGGTGGGAGCAGCAAGGCATTTGGCAAGATAAACAGCTGTGAGGCAATGGGCAGGCAGGCGGTCTGGACGGTACATGGCCTGAAAGGGAAATGTTGGCATGGAAGATTAGGAGGTACAGAGAATGACTGCAAGGCGGAAGGTCTGAGAGGTATGGTACAGAAACTGACCGGGAGGAGGGAAAACAGGTGAGGATGAAGAATGTAGACTTTGCAATAGGTGGACAGACTGGAAGGTAGGAACATGCTAATAAATGGAGAGGAACACGCTAATAAAAGGGGTGGGAAGGCAGGGAAGAGGGTGAGAAAACAGGGAAGGGAGTGAGGAAGCAGACAAGGAGCTGGGGAGACAGGCTAGGGGTGGGGAGGCAGGGAAGGGGCTGAGGAGTGTGAGAAAGCAGACAAAGGGTTGAGGAGGGAGGGAAGGGCGTGAGGAGAGTGAGAAAGCAGAAAAGGGTTGGGGAGGCAGGCTGGGTGTGAGAAGGCAGGTTCGCAGGTGGGAAGGTAGGCTGGGGGGGGGGGGGCACGCAGTCTGGGACGTGGCAAAGTACGATAATACAGGAGGGGATGCTGGGGATGGAGAGGCACGCTTAGGGTGGCAAGGCATGGAGGGAGATGGGGAGGTAGGCATGGAGACGAGGAGGTTAGCTTGGGGTGGGGAGAGAGGCTGATGATGGGAAGGCAAGCTGAGAGGTAGGGAGACAAGCTGGGAGGTAAGGAGGCATGCTGGTATATGAGGAGGCAACCTGGGAGTGAATGGGGCAGGGTGGGTACAGGGGAGACAGGCTG
Source organism: Coenobita brevimanus (assembly GCF_032717465.1). Lineage (NCBI taxonomy): Eukaryota > Metazoa > Arthropoda > Malacostraca > Decapoda > Coenobitidae > Coenobita > Coenobita brevimanus. The sequence goes on along the minus strand of NC_136959.1, from coordinate 31,858,693 downwards.
GGAGTGGCAAAGTAGGGTAGGGGTGATGAGGCAGGTGGGGAGTGGTGAAACAGAATGGGGAAGGTGAGGCAGGATGAGGTTAGCGAGGCAGGATGAGGATTGGGGGGCTGGCTTCTAATACTGCAGTTAAGTTCAGTAACCCTGTCTCTCATACCGGTCCACTTGAGCATTATATTGTGACAAACGCCAGACGATATAGAAATAGATACCGGAGATAAATAGATAGACAGACAGATAGTGTGTGTGTGTGTGTGTGTGTGTGTGTGTGTGTGTGTGTGTGTGTGTGTGTGTGTGTGTGTGTGTGTGTATTAACCGAACTACTAATAATCTGATACCATACTTACGATTAAACTGCATATAATTAAACAGTCCTACTACACATGAGGGTGAATAATCAGAATTCTACATCACCCCGACAAATGTAATGGCTCACTATTGTTTACTACACAACAAGGACGACTACAGTGAACAGTAATGGTGCTGTAGCAAAACCCGTGTCCACAGAGCGTAATTTCAGCCATCCACCCACCATTATGCCTGAATAACCAGTAAAACTTTGTTCGGATGTGAATTACAAAACTTGTCAAAATACCCGTGATTGCAGCTTTCCCGCCGCACCACGGTTTATGCTTTGTGTTACTCATAAAATAAAGAATTTGGTGTATATGTTGGAAAACCGTATACTAGATGTGCATCATTTTATTTAGACAATATGGAAAAATATGCGTATTCAACGGAAAACTTAACATTTGCCGTCTTTTATGACAATATTACCGTGGGGAATGAAAGGATTAATCGTCATCATTAATCCCACCTTGCCGCATATAAAAAGAAGCGAAGGGGACCGAGGCTAGACTACTCTTTCCCGACATTTAAGGTATCGGTGACCAGCCTCGCAGCCCTGAGTGGCATTACGTGCGCAATCAACGCCAACCACCCCTCAGATGGAACCCATAAATGCTCCAGCTGGTTGTAACGCCCTCGCTCACCTGACCACTTGGTGTCATTTGGTTATATGGCTACCACCCAGAGTAATATATGATTTCCTGGGACGAAGGAAGCCAATTTGTTTGTCACTCAGTGTAATGTTACCTAGGGAGAGAGAGAGAGAGAGTACCACTACATCGAGTGAGTGGATGATGTGTTTCCCCAAGTAGGACAATGGCTGTGAATTAGTCAAGCACAGGTCTTTCCCTACGCGTGTTAGAGAAGGAAGTAGTGAGGGAGCTGCTTGCACAGTATGGATGTGTGAAGTCAGGTGCAGCAAGGAGACACAGTGCTGCCGTGGTGTCAGGTAGGATTCCCAGGTAAACCACTACACCTCTCGCATCACCGCATGGTTGACCTGGAAAAAACTGTACAGGCCGCGAAAGAGCTTGTATGAATATTCAGCGAGGGCAGTAATATGGAGGAAATCGCCCTACCAGTGCCGTGAGTGGCAGGTGACACTGTGTACTGAATGCATCGTTAATTACCACATTGAGGTGAGGCACTAGGCACTGGCGAGCGGGAAGGTGCAGTGTAAATATAGAGTGACTGTTCTACATAAGAATTTTGGATACAAGGGAAGGTATGGATATGAGAAAACGAGGTCATGTGATAAGAAAAATGGCCTCGCAATACAAGAGCAAATACGTGTATTTTTCTTTTTTTAATAACAGAACAGAGGAAGGAAAAACAAATGAATAAAAAAACAATCCATACCCCAGATTACGGGCGTTCTCTATTCATAAAATATATGTAAGAGTTGGACTTCAACATCTGTAGGTTGAAATTTGGGGGGAAACAACTCCGGGGTAATACAGTGAAATACAGTATATGTGGAAACAGCTTTTGTTGTGATAATAAACTTATAATAATTTTGTGCAGTTCCTGTAGTGCGATAATGAGATAGCCGAGTCTGCGACTTTTCTGCCTTTGAATTCAGAATAAAAAGACTCGTACAGGTGTAAGGATAAGAGCTCAGGTGACAATGTAAGTGACCTCGCAAGACAAGTACAAATAAGTGTTACGATGACCAACAACTACTATACAGTATTTGTGATAAGGATGTGCTGAACTAAGAAACTAACTAAATAAGTGCTTTATGAATTAAGGAAACTATGGGTGTAAGAAAAGAAGATTTCAGGGATAACTAAAGTCTATCTATCTGTCTATTGCCAGACGCTCCAATCCGGTAAAGGGTGGCCACAAACAAATCGCCTCCATGTCGTCCTGCCCACAGCTTGTTCACTGCTCTGCTTCCAGCTCACACACCCCTCTCTCAGATATCTCTCCACTCCACAGAAAATGTACTCACACAAAAGTTAAGGTGATCTGTCGCAGCAAGTAATGTGTAAACTTTCGAATTTCTTTTCTCTCTCTCATCCCACTTACCACAATGCACAGTGTCACTCTAGAAAAGCTGAAAGAGCTGGGGAATAAACTGAGCCTGCCACACGTACATGATGCTTCATTCTTGTGGCAGTGGCAGGCACCGGTGGAGAGGAGTGTCAAGGTCAAGTGGGACAAGAGGGAGTATGAGCAAGTGCTGGCAGGGAATCCCTGTCTCGGCGAGGCAGGCGCTTGGCAATCTGCGTGCAGTAAGCAGACTTCCTCTCGCTGAAGGACAGCCTAGCGGGATCCCAAAAGTTACCACTAACCACCATCTCCCACCTTCACAATGCCTCCACCTAGAAACCCGGGAACACCTGAGATTATGAGAAAAAGAACCGATGAGTATTATGACCTCTGAAAGTTCTTGGTGCAGTAGTTACGGATCTATGATTTGTTGAAAACAGGCTACTTTTGAAGGGGGGGGGGGGAACGCATACCGGAAGGGCTCAGCACGCTAGACTCCCAAGTTTGAGGGGTTATACGGCATATTAATGCGGCAATAAATAAATAAATAAATAAATAAATAAATATGGTGATGATTTAAAGTAAAGAACCGTACAGTAACTAAATAGGACTAATACAGAAATGGACAGGAGAAAGAGCATAGGAAGGGAACTAATTAGATGAGAGATGAAGTTGAAAATTGTATGTAAACAGATTAAAACATATATACAGTGTGTGTGTGTATATATATATATATATATATATATATATATATATATATATATATATATAGATAGATAGATAGATAGATAGATAGATAGATAGATATAGATATAGATCTATCTATCTATCTATACATTTATAAATATATATATATTTAGAGAGAGAGAGAGAGAGAGAGAGAGAGAGAGAGGTGGTTACGTAGGTGGGTGTACATGGAGTGGGTTGTCATGCTGGATGACAAATGATATAGGATAAATGCATGTAAACAGATTAAAACAGAGAGAGAGAGAGAGAGAGAGAGAGAGAGAGAGAGAGAACAGCATCCCTCCATCTGACTTATCAGATGGCCCTACATGTTAACATAAGGCACATACCGGGAAACTGGCTCTTCCCTGCATAAGGTAGGGGTTTTGATCTCTCTCTCTCTCTCTCTCTCTCTCTCTCTCTCTCTCTCTCTCTCTCTCTCTCTCTCGATTTATGAATTATTCCATAACAGGTAATGTGCAGGAAATCTGTATGGCACTATTTTTTTTTATTATTATTTAGGCTGTCTTGGCAACATATGGAACTAAGGGATAATCAGCTCTAACAGACTGTCCTTCCCCCCAGTGCGTCCATTAGAGAGAGGGTCAACTGATACAGAAAGAAGGCTACTGTCGAATCAGATTTTCAGCAGCATTCTTTTTCTCATCCTACTTGGGCTCATATACAAATGCATAATAGACACACAGAGAAACAGGTGGATAAACAGAAGGCATAACGCTTAGCAATCAATAAATTAGAAAGTAGTAGCGCACCTCAGTTTAGCAGCTTTCACAGCACTGGGACTTGTTAACTTCTGGTCTAGAGTCAAGAAATATTATTCTGGAGCTCTGGAAGAATTTTATATATATATATATATATATATATATATATATATATATATATATATATATATATATATATATATATATGTGTGTGTGTGTGTGTGTGTGTGTGTGTGTGTGTTGCATACGGATTCAGTCACCAAATATTTGTCCTTGTTCCAATGAGAAATCTTATAATCCAGCATTTGTGTTTAACTGTTTAACTTAATATCACTTTCCATAATATCGATACTAAATATAGTCTTGGAAAATGTAATATCTTTTGTGCCGCCCTTTTTCTTATCTGCAGTGACCATCTTTAAGCAGAGACGAAATTGTTGAGCAAAATAATTATTGCTCCAAATCATTACTGAAGAAAGAGCTGATCTGACAGAACGTTAAGCATTTTTTTATGGGTGACCATATATCTGTTTCCCTACGTGTCTAGAGTAATTGTTTGCCTGCATTTACCTGTGAATGTAATTCAGATACGTCGTCTATTGCACCTATGTACAGAGCTCCAGTCTATTCCTTCATATTGCAAACCCTCCACCAGTCTACGCCTTCTCCTTATTGCAACACCCTCCACTCTCTCCCACACAACCGTTTTAGCTCTATTACACCCTTTCCCCTCGCGAATCGCCCCTGCCATTTTTCTCCTAAAGCTTTGTCATTTCTCCCACACTTCTACTTTTTTTTTCTACCAAGCTCCCCTATCACCCTCCACCCCGCCTCACTACACCCACTACCTTCACCCAAGCCCCAAAGACAAATGCTCATGTGGGCCAGTGCAAGGAAATGATTTAGTTCACCATTCCCCCTCCTCCCCCTGTGGCTCCCCTTCTCTTATAGGTCTATAGCTGTCAGAGAAAGAGAGAGAGAGAGAGAGAGGAACTGAGTGTCGGTGGAGGAAAGCCCATTGTGGGAGAGAGTGGAGGGACGGAGGGACATGGAAGAGAAAGCAGTGGTTATAATGAGTGTGTATTGTATGTGAGAAAGAACAGAGAATGGTGGACTGGGAGATAAGACGGCAGGAAAAATCGAAGGAGATATTGCACTTCATCCTCTTTGGTCTTGGTGGGTTGTGTACAAGCCAAGCTTACCGCCAGCTGGAAATAGAAATAACATTAGTGAATAAAGCATTTACCTAAAGAGGAATGAAGTGATCTTTTATATCAAGAATCCAACTGACATCTTCCCGGACGCCCTACTAATGATACTCCTATTTATGTAAACTACTTGGTGGTCGCATCTCTCACCCGACCAGGGAGGATAAAACATGGGTATTTTTCTCTCTTTGATTTAGTCCTATCTATGTGGCTATTTTGCTATGAAAAGGATGCCACCAAACATTAACAAGGCCGGGTCTTCGCAAGAATGAATAAAAAAATATGACGATTTTTTCCGACAAGTGGAAGTAAGAACGTGGAAGGCTGCTGTTTTCCTTTCCACTCCATGTCACAGCTCTTTTATCCATGTGAACTTGACGGAAAGAGGAAATTATGAGGAAAGTGATGCAATAAACTAAAACTGAAAGTAACCCAATAGTCGTGTAGCTATGAGAGTTTAATGAAACGAAGTGTTAGTGCACTTTATGCGAAATATCTGTACATCATACACGTCTCTGGCTGATTTTACCTCTGTGTGGTTGAATGTGTTTGCGTTTGTTACTTGATGCTTCCTTTCGGGCATTATCAACTTACAGGCCTTTCCTGTCTGTTTTATATCCAATGAAGAGGATACACATATGCCAAAGCATCTAACGTATTAAAGATTCTGTGTCAACCATTACTGCACCTGTTTGATTACGCCATAGACAGAACTGGAGAAAATTAGTTTTCAAAATGGTTGCTGCAAATTACACTGACACTATATTTTGACATGCGAGCGATGTGGAAAGTCCCTGTGTTCTCCTTCACGGTGCACCAGTATATTTTGATATATTGACATTAAAGTGGTACCGTTGGAAAATGGAAATCAACAGAAAGATGGTGCAACGGATAGAGCTGAAATAAGTCCAATAGTTATGAAGCTATGAGTAAAAAATCGTCTGTATGGTACTGAAGACTATCGGCCGTATTCCTAGACCTTCGTCATTGTCATCGTCTTGGTGTTGTCGTATTCCCAGAACGTTTGTCTTCGCTCCTTCCATACGCATGCAAGAGCACAGTATTGGAACGATGGTAAATTTCTTCGCTAGGGGGTGGCCAGGCGAAGATGTGCAAAGGAAAGTTAAAAAGGTATTATTTGGGGAAAAAAGTATTCCTGAGATTCAATTTACATACTGTATTATAGAAACTACTTTAAAATACCAATTAAGAGTGCCGTTGCAATATGTTTATACGAATGTTAATATTTTTTAAATGAACATGTTTGGGCTCATGAGTTATGGGACCAGACAGACAACAACAACACAGCTGGCAGGTCTCGCGGGAGAGTTGAGGATTATCGAAGCGATTTTAAAAATTAACCATGTAAGTACCATCTCCATTTTTACATAATGTAAGAGGGCACAATATTATTATGAAAAAAATTACCAGCAGCTTACTTTCACAATTAAGGGTAAGGTGAATTCAAATATGTTTAGGTAACCATTAGCCACGCCACCTAAAGTGCTACCCTTTACATAGATGAGGAACCAAACTAGATTATTAAATCTTAGAAGAACTGGCGAAAATGAGGTATGAAAATGATGACTGCAAATGACACTGACACTACATTTTAGTGTGCCAAAAATAAGCTGCCCCTCATTGAGCACCACTGTCTTTTTGCGAACAGAACTGACTGAATATGTAAAAAAAAAAAATCATGAGTCCGACAATAAAACAAACAGAACTTATAGACCCAACAGTTACTGAGCTATAGCAAATGAAAAATAAAATGGTATAGTATCGAGAAAAACCATGATCATCTTTTTATTTCTGGTGGAATTTCAGCCATAGATTGTTGAAGAGTTTTAATCACTTAATCGCAAAACTACACTTTCCAAAGAATATGAACGAAACTGGATGACTAAATCTTCATTAATCCGGGGAAGAGGAAGCATGAAAAAGTTACTGAGAATGACACAGGTGAAAAATTTTTACTATATGAAGGAAAGTGGGTCTTTCTTGTACTGCCCCTCTCTGTTTAGCCGTTCATCAAGACATTTGTATAAAACCTGTATGACACGAAGAGGGAGGAAGAGAGGATGAGGATGAAAAAGAAAACATATTACAGTATATTGCAAGACGAAGGGAGGAAGGATGAAGATGAAAAAAATATATATATATATATTATATTGCAAGAAATAATGGATGTATTTGACTGAATAGATGCAACTGCCGTTCTGAACTTCATCCATTGTTTTACTGATTTTGGAGACAGACAGATATTGATGCTTTTTTTTTTTTTTCCATGACTGATTATCATAGTACTACAATTTGTGAAGAGAGAGAAACAACCAAGCATCCTAATTCTACTGAGTATCAAAAATTCATCGATTATCTTACTTCTACGATGGAACACATTCTATCCATTTCTCTTCTCTGAAATCTCCATTCTAGGAGATTTCAATGTTCACCACCACCTTTGGCTCTCCTCTCCTTTCACGGATCCACCTGGTGAACAAGCCTACATCTTTTCTATCCTTAATGACCTAGAGCAGCTTGTACAGCATCATACCCGTATCCCTGACCGCCTTGGAGAGAGCTCCAACATACTTGACCTCTTCCTCACAACTAATCCTTCTGCTTACTCTGTTAATTTTTTCTCTCCGTTGGGCTCCTCCAATCACAACCTTATTACCTTAACCTGTCCTATCACTCCGGTACGGCCTGTGGACCCTCCAGGGAAACGTCGTCTGTGGCATTTTGGAGCTGCGGACTGGGAGGCCCTCAGACAGTACTTCTTTGATTTTCCCTGGAATGATTATTGCTTCCATGGCCGGGACCCATCTGAGTGTGCCTTGCGCATTACGGAGGTTATTCTCTCGGGCATGGAAGCATACATTCCTTTCTCATATCCTTTGACTAACGCAAGAAAGCCTTGGTTTAATCACGCTTGTTCTTATGCTGTCCGCAACAAGGAGAGGGCCTACAAAAGGTACCGGAGCCAACCCAACCCTGAATCACATCATCTTTACGTTTCTGCCCGGAATCGTGCTAAGTCTGTTCTTCGCTCTACTAAAAATAATTTCATCCATACTAAATGCTCTCAACTCTCCAACTCGAATTCTTCCCGCTCCTTCTGGCACCTTGCCAAAAATCTTTCTAACAACTTTACCTCATCATCCTTCCCTCCTCTTTTCTACTCTGATGGTTCTGTAGCTATTTCTTCTACTGATAAAGCAGATCTCTTCGCACAGACTTTCTCCTCCAATTCCACCTTAGACGATTCTGGTGCTGTTCCTCCATCACTTCCCCCCTCTGAATTCCTCATGGCTGACATTAAAATTTCTTCAGTTGTATTTTCTGCCATCACTGGCCTCAGTACTAACAAGGCATATGGGCCTGATGGGGTCCCTCCTGTTGTTCTCAAGAACTGTGCTTCTGTGCTTAAACCCTGCCTAGGCAAACTCTTTCGCCTTTGTCTGTCAACTTGTACCTTTCCTTCTTGGTGGAAGTTTGCTCTCATTCAGCCAGTCCCAAAGAAGGGTGACCACTCCCAACCCTCCAACTATCGTCCAATTGCTTTAACGTCCTGTATTTCAAAAGTTTTCGAGTCAATTCTCAATAGAAAAATTTTAAGGCATCTTTCCTATCACAATCTTCTTTCCGATCGTCAGTACGGGTTCCGTCAGGGACGCTCCACTGGCGATCTTCTCACCTACTTTTCAGACTCCTGGTCATCCTCCTTTCAGGACTTTGGTGAAAGCTTTGCCATTGCACTTGACATCTCAAAGGCTTTCGATCGATTCTGGCATAAATCTTTAATTTCCAAACTGCCCTCCTACGGTTTCTATCCTTCTATCTGTGCCTTCATCGCTAGCTTCCTTTCTGGTCGTTCTATAGCCGCTGTTGTAGACGGCCATCGTTCTTCTCCTAGATCTATCAACAGTGGTGTTCCTCAGGGCTCTCTCCTATCACCAACTCTCTTCCTTTTATTCATCAATGATCTTCTAAGCTGTACATCTAACCCTATCCACTCATACGCTGATGACTCCAACCTTCACCTTTCCATTTGGTTCCCGCAACGCCCATCTCAACAGTTACTTCAACAAACAGGGGATGAGGCTATGGCACACCTAATGTCTGACTTGGCTCGTATCTCTGACTGGGGTAAAAATAATATGGTTGTTTTTAATGCATCTAAGACTCAGTTCTTACACCTATCAACCCGACAAAATCTTCCACAGGTATACCCACAAATGTTTAATAATATTCAGCTTAATCCTGCATCATCCCTGAACATGCTTGGGGTTTCATTTACTCGGGACTTATCTTGGAAAGATCATATTACATCTATTGTAAAATCTGCTTCCAAGAGATTGGGTGTACTAAGCCGACTCCGCTCTTTCTTTACCCCTGCACAATTGTTGACTCTATACAGGGGTTTTATCCGCCCCTGTGTGGAGTACAACTTTCATGTGTGGGGAGGCTCCCCACATACAGCTCTTCTCAATAGGGTGGAGTCAAAGGCTTTTCGTCCCATTAACTCTCCTCCTCTTACTGACTCCCTTCAACCTCTGTCTCTTCGCCGCACTGTTGCATCTTTTTCTCTTTTCTATCGCTACTTTAATGGTCACTGCTCCTCTGAACTGTCTACTTGCATTCCTCCACCTTTACGACGGGCGCGTAGCACCCGTCTGGCAGCAAACTCTCATCCCTTTTCTGTCCAACTCTCTAATGCAAGAGTTAACCGTTACTCCCAGTCTTTCATTTATGCAACAGGTCAGCTCTGGAACTGTCTCTCTCTGTCTGTATTTCCTGCTGCCTATGATCTCCAGTCTTTCAAACGCAGTGTGTCCAGGCATCTCAAAATGATCGGATCTTGAATTTGGCTCTCTATTGTATTTTGTTTTTCTCTTGGAGGGAACTGTTACTGCGAGCTCATGGCCTTTGGTTCCTTCTTCCTCGCATAAAAAAAAAAAAAACCTAGCATATGGTGAATGAATAAATATTGCATGAAAGACACACGGAAGAGAAAAAAAAACTTATCGGTACATAAAAAAATACCCTTACCCCAGATATCTATTTTAGGATTTCACTATGTGTGTGTGTATGTGTGTGTGTGTGTGTGTGTGTGTGTGTGTATGTGTGTGTGTGAGCGAATGAGTGAGTGTATTTCTGCTCTACTGCACATCAAAGACCACCACCACATCCCCCCCGGTCTCCTTCTGTACTGCCATAAAGAACTTTTTAAAACAACTTAAGAAAGTCACACAATATTGCACTATTATGACAATTTATACCCATTTTATGTCATCTCCATATTAGTTTAGCCCGACTGTTCTTTATTTCCCACTGTAACCAAACAGGAAGAGGTTTAGTGTATGTAATGGTTCTCTGCTTCTCACACTCTTTAATCAACAACACACATGGACTCTTCAATGTACTGGGTGGCCTATCATTACTTCAGAGACAACAGAGAGTTCAACAGCTCACAGGACGTCAGTAAAACACCCCAGTCATCTCTTGTCCCATCCGCGTACGGTATGGGACAGACCGGAGGGCAATGAAGTAAGGAATTATCTCTATTTATCTACAGTATCTATAGCCCGACGCCTTAATCCCGCAAAGGGTGGCCGCAGACAAACCGCCTCTAAGTCGCTCTGTCACCCACCATTGGACTACCCTCCCCCCAACTCACTCCCTCCTCCGTCGGTTGCTTTCTTCCAAATTTATTCGCAAATTTTTGGAATCTTACCACAAAACACCAAACAACAACTGGCAAGACATTCAAATTCCATATTGAAAAAAAAGACACATGTTCTTCTATCCCTGAGCGTATTTTCCACCAACTATTTTACAATGTTCACCTGGCATCTGTGTCCTTCAGTGTTAAGCTGATGTGATGGATATGGAAATGGACGAGACCCACTGGAGTCCTAAAAAGATGGGACCTTTGTTCTTACACCAGATCTTTGCAATACCAAGAACAGAGTCATTTAATTTCACTTGGTGTGTGTGTGTGTGTGTGTGTGTGTGTGTGTGTGTGTGTGTGTGTGTGTGTGTGTGTGTGTGTGTGTGTGTGTGTGTGTGTGTGTGGTTGGGTGTGTACTTTTACCAAATAAAGGTTTGATCCAATTTAACCCATTAATGCACAGGGTTCCTATGTGAAGATATTAAGTGTACCACCCTCCTCCCGTAGCCTCATGGTCGCAAAGTTCACAGGCTCTTACTCTGGGGATCCCTCCATTATTAACCTTTGAAAATAAGTAGTTCTGTCCTTTATTTGGGAAACTAGGCACAAAAATAGATTAACCTGACGTGATGGAAAGTTTTAGCATCGGTCAAGGAGTTCAGAATTTTTTTGAACATGAGTAATCAATTGATCTAGACCAAACTTAGTGCAAGGGTTGAGGGTAAAGCAAGAGCAAAGTAATTACTCGTACAGTTTTTGAGCACTGGGTCAAAGGTCAAGGTCACAGGGTTCGGTCCAAGTTGAATCCTAGTGTGTCAGTGTGTGAACGGAATAACGAAAACATCTGGCTCGGAAACTATGGACCAAACTTGGTAGCAGTGTTGGTTGAGGATCAGCCAAGGAAGTACAAATGAATTTCGCCAAAATACCAACTTTCAAAACATGGAAACACTGAGTGAGCGTTTTATATATATATATATATATATATATATATATATATATATATATATATATATATATACATAGAGAGAGAGAGAGAGAGAGAGAGAGAGATTCCAGTGTTAATTTGTTCCAAGCAACAGAAATGAAATACTGTGTAATATATTAAAATACATATTTGACGATCATTCTGTAGTTCTTTTATATAAATGAAGAGAAACCATTTGGATGCAATAACGTCATTAAAACTAGTGATGTACTCAAATTTATGGGGATTATAACACTTAATAAACATATCCACACAGAAGGGTTGATCTTTTGTTACTGAGAACAACTGGTCAAAAGTCAAAATTGCATGACAAAATTAGTTTACTTTTTCACCAAATTTATAGTTATTTTAGTGGACGGAATCTCGGAAATTTGGGATGTGATTCTGAGGATAATTATTTTGAACTAAAGGTCAAATGCAAGGTCAACGGTCAGGGTCCCTTGGCAAGATCAATTTCAGCATTTCCCCTGATTTTAGCCAAACTCTGTGGACAGGTTTCGGGTAAAAAAAGAGATGACAGACATTGAATTTGAGAATAATTTGAAAAAGGTAGGATCGCACAGACAGGTCAATTATTTAACCATAAGTTTTGAAAAAGTTTTGATCTGACGGAACCAAATTGTTGACAAAGTTGAGCATTACCCAGGAATGAAGAGACTGGACTTTGAGAATAACAGGTCAAAGGTCAAGGTCACAGGATAGGATCAACCTCATCAGTTTTGATCAGATTTGGACCAAACTTAACGGACGGGTGTAAGGTCACACAAGAAAGAGCTATTCCCTTTTAGAATTGCTGATCAATGGACATAACCACAGAGCAAGGTAAAATATTCGGTCCTTATATCATTTTGTGGGGGGCAAGTTGTCTGGATGTGGTAAAGCAGTCCGAAGCCTTGACTCAGCCTCAGCCTGCGGCCTGGGTAACAAGCGGCTAGGATAATGAATGAAAAGTAGTGAACAATTGGGATAGTTGCAATACAGTGGCGTGAGTGCTACAAAGTTTACCATCTGCCTATCTCACTACTGCCTGACCTACCGCATCCTGCAAGGCGTGCACCAACAAAGAGACTTCCAAGCACGGATGTCCTTACTAAGCCGTCCTCGTTCTACCACACATCAATAATTCAAGCAATTCTCAGCGCTCCTCCTTCAAGTCAGACTATTACTACTGAACATAAGAGAGTGAGGTGGAAAAGTCATGGTTGAGGACTATAAAACTGATCTAACGAAAGCGAGCTCAGTCCACTTCATGCTTGCTCCAGTGAACATAGCGATGGTTTACTGTTCCTGGCTTATACGAAAGTCCACCTTCGCGGCATTAACCACAATTACTTCCTAAATAGTAACAGCGGACGGTTCTTGGACATGGCCTATGGTCCATATCCATGGACAGAAAGCACTGACTCGCTACGACAGCGGTTCACAACCTTTTCTAAGTCGTGCTCCCCTTAGCCTTGGTCCACATATCCATGCCCTCTCCTTCCTCCGCTTCCTGCCATCATCTGTCTATCTGTCTATCTATCTATTGCCAGACGCCTTAATCCCGTAATGGGTGGTCACAAACAAATCGCCTCCACATCACCTTGTCCCCTCCCCCCATTTCACTTCCCTGCTCCCAGCTCACACTCATGCTCTACTAATAGTTAGATACAGTAAGTTAGTAGGTGGGTGAATGTATGGCTAATCCAATCCCGCTAGTACCTTCGAGCAGGGACATTGCCCGCTGGTCGTGGGTCCATAAAGCACTGAGGCTGTGTAATATTTATCTGGTACACAGCCTCCTGATGTTGGTGATGCCTCACAGGTTTTGCGTGGGAATGTGATGAGGGACGGCGTTGTGAGAGCAGTTAGCTTTGGGGGTGTCAGGATGGAAGATGAGTGAGGCAGTTGTGTGGGCGATTGGGAAATAACGAGGTGTGTTAGGAGGAAAGGAGTAGTTTGGAGAGAGTGGTGAGCAGTGCTGGGAGGAGAAGAGGTATCAGTGAAGGCTGAATGTGTCTTTTCAGAAGTGATTTGTAACAGGAAGTGACGTTAGTGAAGGACCTTGTGTGAAAAAGGAATGTAGTAATTGGTCGAGGGAGATGTGGAGTAAGGAAGGGGAAGATACGCAGAGGAAGGAATAGAAGGGGGCGACTAAGCATAAGCGAATTGAAGTCAGTGTGGAGTAGCATAACTTTGTATTACTCGGCACATTAAGTATGGTACTGATAGATGGAAGGGATGTGAAGAGAATGAAAGTTTACAATTGCCTGGACTAAAAAAAAAGGGGGGTGGGGGGGAGCGGGGCTTGATATCAGTGTGTAGGGAAAGTTGACTGTGGAGAGCAATGAACAGGAAGACTGTTGAAAATGTTGGTAAATCGTAGTAACTAAAAGCCACTCGTAACCAGTCGCCTCCCTAACTGATAGAGCATATTCCCAGTCACCACCTGTCAGGCATGGTGTTCATACTACTTACGTAACTCATTTCTCTTACGGGTTCGTCTGTAAAGGTTTCCATAATTATTTTAAGCTCTAACAAGTGAGTAAACTCCATATTACACACACACACACACACACACACACACGAACTATACCATTCATTCATGCGATCAACTACCCTGTGCAAAGTCTACTGGTGCGAGACCTGGCCACTGCCATGAAAACTTTAAGGTTACGTTTGCAGGCCTACATCCTTCATGGCATTACATCAATGTGAGACCTCCAACCACCTATGCATTATGGTTCTGAAAAATCGCAACTGATCCCACATTACACCCAAGAATCCTGTTGTTTCATTTCACAACCCTCCCTGGCACTCTGAAATTTGTTTATTTTCACAATCTAAAGTGAGGCAAACAGTTATCTTTCGACAACAAAAATACTTGCGGAGAACCGTCTGTGTAAGAATTAATTAACACAACTGTGAATTACGCTAGGCCAAGATGGGCACTAACCTTAAAAAAGATATGCAGGAATAAGGTAAAAAAAAATCACAAGAATAAAAACAGGATGCACTAAGTTCGCTACAATATAATAAATAACAAACATCAAGACACAAAAACAGTTTCAATCAAGGGACATACAAAAACGAGAAGCACACAGGTTGTCGTTTTACCTAGACCATCTCACCACTGGAACTTTATGTTGCATCTTCCCCCACTTCTACAAGGACATTAAGAAAAAGAAAAACACACGCACACAAATAACCACCCAACACAACACAGACAACATCCTTCTTCTTCCGCTAACCACTATACTTCACGGTCACATACATAAACAAACATCACAGGCATCCAATACCCTCAGTCAAGTAGCATCCTATCCACATCCTGACAAACACCCATCAGAAAATACCCATACCCATAGAGACTCGAGTTCACCTAGCCAGACTGCAATGTGACCATTATCCTTCCCTGCTACAATTCCAATACAAAACACAACTGAAAAGGGAACCCATTATATCCACACTGCACTGCATTATTCGCACCACAACACATTTACTCTCCTGATTCACCACATTATTACAACATAGACAGTCCTTAACCCGCGGCGTCCAGTCGACGTTCTTTAACGTCCACACGTTTTGTCACTGCCAATCCCGTCGACGTACATAAATGCGAAAAAATTGCAAGGTCCCTAATTTGCACAATTTTCAATTTTTGCAAGTCATTTTTGGTACGTATACACGTGACACCTTCCTCAACAAGATGCCAGGCAGGGACAATGCCTTACCCAGCATGACCTCCTCCCCCCCTACATGCCATTCACCTGTTATCAGTGACCTGGCCAGTATAGCCATGTCATGCCACGGTACGAAATTCAGGGCCAGAGTGATTCCCCAATCAATGACAATGTGGAGGACAAACTTTACATAGCATTAGAGGAAGAAACAGTTAGAAATGATGATCAGGTAATGTGGCAAAAAAAGGTCAGGTATTAGTGAGTGAAACAATGCTTATAATGCCTATATTACTGCTTGAAAACCAATATACTCTTGTACTACATATAAATTCGTACCAAGTAAATAAATAAATACCGTTTATGAGTGGTGTGAAATAGTTATCCTCCCATAGAACTGGTTTTCTTTGGTGCCAGCCTGATAGAAAACCCATTAAGGTAAGGAGGTACTCCTACCTGTAATGAGTATTTTAAACCTCAGGTGAGCGATTTCTCTATGAATTTTCGATGTTTCTCACCAAAAGCGAAGGTTTGAGCCAAAAAAAAATATTTCCTAAAATGGTCGGGATTGGGAGGAGTCAGTGGTGGAAAAGTGGTCGGGATGGGGCGGGTTAAAGATAAGCTCAACAAAAGACCTCTACGAGCGACGGGTTGAAGTGGCTGGCATCTAGCAGTCTACTGGGTTCCACGTGCACGCGAGCCCGGGGTTGCAAAAATAACAACAAAGTGAAGGAAGAAGACTGTGAGGTGGTGAGAAGTGCCCCACACAGGATACGAAGAAGGGGCTCTGCTTAAGGCACAACCAGATCTGAATTGTCATAGGCATCCCGCGGCACAGTAGTGGGGGTGAGCTTTTATGTGCTAGGGGTGTGGGACTCAGGGCAACAGTTAACTCTATTGGAGCGAGAGAAGAGGAGATACTGAGTTAGTAGGTGAGACAAGGAGTGTGGGAGAGTGGAGATTATGCTCTTCTTTTTTGTACGTTAGATGTAGCGTAGGCTATAGGACTTTTCACAGTAGGATGAAATTATCGGTCAGGGAAAGTGATATAGAAAGAGAAAGTAATGTGCTAATGATAATGACCATAATAAAACCTTAGATGCAAAAACGACAGATATGAAAATCCCACAAACATACAATACACCCTTTAAAACACTAAAAATATTGAATGGTGGACGTTCAGTGTTAAAAATATGAAGGGGATAGTGCAAGAAAATGTCTTTGTTATTAATCAGGAAATATTAATGTATAACCGCACTACTGATGTAAAGTAACCTAAAGGGATGAATTTGTCGGTAAAACTGTGGATGATGTGGCAATGGATATCCTGTTTGCATCATTACGGTGTGGTAAGTTAGTGGCAAGTAATTTACAGGACTGGAAGAGAGAAAAGAAAGTAGTTTCATAGGCGTTTCCTTCGTTATTATTAAACAGTTATCTGAGAAGTGACAAAACATCTTTCTATATAATTATCAAAAGCAAAACATCTATCTTCACAATCTAAACGGTTTTGAAGATTTTCGCAGTACCTCTTTCTTGGTAGTTTTATTTTGTATATGAGGCCTCAGCATTATAGGTTATACCATAATCTGCATCATTTGTACACAAAGGAATCCAATGGTTTTAAATGCGCGATATATCACTAAGAAAGAGTTGCTACAGCGCCTCCTATACCACCTCACGACTCCTGATCCAAGAGTTCATGTACGGTGGCCGATTAAAATCTAAAAAAAAAAAAAAAAAAAGGGATTTAATCCCCGAGCTAGGCAACTATGGCCATATAGCCCCGCTAGGTTACAGGAGCGCGCTACCACTCCCAGCACGGCAGTCCCGGGCAAGCCTCGAACTCGCAATCCCCCGATCACGACTCCGATGCTCTACCACAGAGCCACCGTGCCCCCTGTACGGTGGCCGAGAAAAACTCCTTATAAACTCCCCATCCATCCATCCATTGCCAGACGCCATGTATCCCAAACGGGGTGGCCAACGGCTTAGAGTTAATTGTTTTACAGGGAGGGGTACTAATCCTCCACCAACCCCACTTGACACGTAGGGAGAACGTTATGCCAACAGCATCTGGTGTTCCCAGGCGGTCACCCATCCAAGTACTAACCAGACCCAACGTTGCTTATCACAAAATTAAAAACTTCACCATTACATTCTACCCTCCCAGACAAACTCTTCTGATTTTTCACCATACATCGTCTACTTTCTTCTCTCATTCCCAACATCGTTTACCTTCTCTCACTCCCACTATTGTTTCTGTGCACTTCCAATATATAATTTTCATGGACTGGGCTCTCCGTTTCTACATCATCTAAAGCCAAAGGAGTTTATGTACAATGTGCGTTGGGAAATAATGTTCCGCTGCCTTGAGTGTATTGAGAAGACAGACTAACTAAAGAAACGTAAAGTTAACATAATTCTCTCTCTCTCCCCAGTGGTGAGAGAGAGAGAGAGAGAGAGAGAGAGAGAGAGAGAGAGAGAGGGAGGGAGGGAGACTTACCTCCAGCAATCAATCTGTGGTCCCAATATTTGACTTTCCCCGTGAGCTAATCCTCCAACCAACTGTTATCAGGATCGAAATATTTAACACTCCACCAATTTTGATTAACAAAAACATATAGTTGAGTTGACCTTGCCCTGTGACCCTGAATTTTGATTCCTTGCTGTGACCTTGACCTTGTGTCCTTGGTCTGTATTTTCGTCGCGTTAGAAAGCTCCCTATATAGTATCTTTTCCTTAACAGTTTATTTTTGGATATGGCCAGTTGAGATCCTTTTTTACGTTACTTATGAAGAGTATAGCGATGTTTGAAGGATTTACATAAGACAGCATAGGCGAGAAAGGTGTAATAAGCAAAGTAAATCACTTAGGAACAGGTGTTGCGAAGCTTCCTTAACCGACGAGAATAAGAGTCCAAGTCTCATCTTGAACCCTTCCACACACACACACACACACACACACATACACACACACACACACACACACACACACACACACACACACACACACACACACACACACACACACACACACACACACACACACACACACACTGCTCAAACATATTATCCGCTCTTGCTTCGCTTGTGGGGGTATATAAACGAAGCCAGATCATCTCCCAACACAAGTGAGTTCATTATCCCAGCCCGGTCGCACTCCCTCCACACACACCCTATCACAGTAGCGTTGGACTTCCCCTCTTCATGTCCATTTCCCAGCAAACAACCCTGCAATAACATGTAGGAGCAATAACACGATAATCAGACCTGACAGTGTCACACGCCCGTTTCTCTCTCTCTCTCTCTCTCTCTCTCTCTCTCTCTCACACACACACACACACACACACACACACACACACACACACACACACACACACACACACACACACACCAATATAACAAATCTCCTTTCTCCACCGACACATTCTTTGATACAACAGACTACAACACTCTAATTACAAACACACCACTCTTACTACTTCTACCTCTTTGCCCACCTGCACACTCCCCATCATCACGTACGAGGTTATTGACACACACACACACACACACACACACACATCATCAACACCCCAAACACTCGGCTCCATATTCTCGTCGGGGCATTGAGGTTCCCTAGCATCTCTTCTTTAGCGATTTATTATTAGATATGGCTGGTTAACATCCTTTTTCACAATATTTATGCAGAGTATGGCATTGTTAATAGGATTTATATGACACACAATAGGACATTAAGGTGGAATAAGCAATATAAATCGCTCAGGAAAGGATGTTAGGATGAGAACACGGGGTTTGATCTCAGAGTCACCAGTTTATTGACACACACACACACACACACACACACACACACACACACACACACACACACACACACACACACACCGCCCCCACCATTTTCTTCCCCTCCTCCCTCACCCCCATCATCCGATCTGCCCTCACCAGCACTCGGCTTCAGACATAAAGCTGCTCAGCATGAGAGAATTGTAGCCCATCCCTGGGGCATTATCTTTCATAAATTCCCACACCACGTCCGGGAGCAATGCTGTTTCATGTTGG
Source organism: Coenobita brevimanus (assembly GCF_032717465.1). Classification (NCBI taxonomy): domain Eukaryota; kingdom Metazoa; phylum Arthropoda; class Malacostraca; order Decapoda; family Coenobitidae; genus Coenobita; species Coenobita brevimanus. The sequence continues at coordinate 31,839,315 of NC_136959.1, read as the reverse complement.
AAATATATGTACCCTCACACTCCCCCGCCATTACATACAAAAAACACACCTCGGGAATTTTTTTTTTTTTTTTTATGAAATACTCCTTTCATGTATTACTCTCTGAATGAAGGGAATAAATCACTGGAATTCGGGAGCATTGTTAGCCAGCTCTGACTCCGATGAACTGGGATAACATTATACTTAGTCAGGGAATATCATTATGTTATCTCACGTAATGGCTCACTTAAAACTCTACTTTGGTGATATATAGACACTGTGGATCAAAAACACAACCACCCCTACGGAAAAATCATACCAAAATGCACTTGTTTAGCTACGTACACTCCAAAATCTTTCCACACATTTACCTGTGCGCGAAGCAGTGGGTGAGATGCAATACTGGGATTGCCCATGAGAGCAGTTTCCTCATTACAACAGAATACCTGCCCCACAGGATCCCCATAATGCATCTCGACTGTGTGTAGTAGAAGCTTCCTATGTATGTAATGTGTGTGTGCAGGAAAGTCGCTAGAATCATAGTAACACCAAGTCATTTATTCTTCTCGGTTAAGGATGCTCCCTAACTCCTCTTCCTAAGCGACTTATTTTGCTTGTTATACTTTACTATCGTCTTTCATGTTTCTTAAATCATTCTATTATCGCCATGTTCTCCATAAGTAAGGTACAGAATCATATTAACCAGCCTGATACAAAAATAAATCGTTATGGAAAAGGTGTTAGGAAGCCTGCATAACCGATATGAATTCGGGCCCAGATTTTTCCACGAATCTCTATAATACTTACGCTGTCTAACCTACGCATCCCCCAGTATTTTTTAAGGTCAAATTTTAACATCGTATCCTTCGACATTTGTTTCCCGAGCTATGATAAATTTCGCATCCAAACGCTAATGTTGATACTAATATGCCTTCGTTCAGTCCTTTAGCTGCCTGTCTTCTGAGTCATCTCTTCCGTACCAAGGCCTTCATTCCTTCAACAACTTTCTTCTCTATGGGACTATCTGCCCTACACTTCCTTTTCATGTTTACCTTCCTTTTCTATCGAGGATCACCCTGGTGAACTGTTTTTTTGTTCAATACCTGACGATTTCGTTCACCTTCATTCCCACTTTCAAATGCTAGACAAATTTCCTATCAGCAATCATCATTATAATCTTAACCATTTTTTAACGTTCAGACTTCGCTACACACACACACACACACACACACACACACACACACACACACACACATTAATAAAGCTATGAACCAGTTTACAAAGGTCACATACAATCAGTAAACAGCACAGAATGAATCTTACATCACATTCGAAATAATTCTTCCCTCTCATCGGCTTCGCTTCCGTCTACGCATCTTACTTTGGCCACTTGGCTATATACTCGTATGTCGTGTCATCGTACCATTTGTAAAGGCTCCGACATGCTTGCGTGCGTCGGTCTTGGTCACCTTATGGGGGCTTTCCACGCTGTTCGACCTCTGGCAGCCTCCCTATTCAGCCCCTTATCCCTTTGTCCACTTATTTTTCGGTCTGCCCCTCGCAATACTGTCGCCGACGTTCACACGTCTTACTTTCCGCACCCAACTGTCATCCTCTATTCTCTCCATATGCAGGACCCATATCATACAGGGTCTAACCATACCGACCCCAAAACGCGTCGCGTTTGTGCATGACGTCATGGCGAAGACACCAGGTGAGGTCTTCCGAGAAGGGGTTGCCATATAGTGAGAAGTAGACTCAGTTGCTCAGAGGTCACGGCGCCAAACAGGTCACCTCTGTCACCTGCACTTTATTCCATTGTATGTGCCCAGTGAAATAATGCCTACCAATTGTTCATTGTTTGGCTGCAACTCTTTACTGAAGAAAGGTGGGGATATAACTTTCATATTTTCCCCAAAGATGAAGAGATTAGACGTAAGTGGATTCATCTGTGCAAGAGGAAAGACACAATTAATCCGAATACTGCTCGCATCTGCAGCCTTCACTTTGATCAAAGTGCTTATAAAAGAAATCTAAAATATGAACTTCTCAAACTGCCTATTCCAAAAAATCAAATACGCCTTGAAGAGCACGTCCTGCCAACCCTGAATCTGCCATCAGCTTCATTAAATGTTAAGTCCCTTCCCCTTTCTCTCTCTCTCTCTCTCTCTCTCTCTCTCTCTCTCACGGGGCTAGTGCTTGCAGAAATGTGGAAAAGCAAGTGGTGCATTGCATAAGCCCAGGTAAAATAAATTGAGGCAACTGGCCACCGCACTAGTATGAGTTGCTAGTATTCATATTTACCCACCATTATTTTGTTCTACCCACGTACTGTAGGTAACCATTACTGAGTACCCTAGCAAGAAAGCAGTAGTGTTGAAAATTAAGTACGGTATATCGCAGAATGTATTTGTTTAAAGCAGGTTCGTAACGTAGTAATTCCATCTGGAAGCGTTTGGCAAGAAGTATGTTATCATTCCCCCCCCTTCCTTCCCTCCCTCCCTCCCTCCCTTCCAGGTCGCAAAAACAACGGTACCAGGTCGTTGGAAATGATTTATACAGCCACTTTTCGTTCTCAAAGAGTGAATAATTCGTAAAAACTATATAGCTTTTTATGTACATGAAGCCACAAAGAGTATATGAAATACATTCACATATATTTAGTAGCTCGGATGAAGAGATTTGTTATTTGTAATTAACGATTTGGTATCTACGCAGTCTCTCTCTCTCTCTCTCTCTCTCTCTCTCTCTCTCTCTCTCCATGATATATGCGAAATATACACATTTGACATACTGTGGCTTAAAACCAGCATAAAACCTAAGCCTTACGAACGGTAATTTAAAAGACAACTGGCAAGGCATTGTCAGTACTAATATATACGCATGTGTCTCTCCCTACTGAAGTAATTAGCCTTTTTGTTCGATACCGAGTATTTTTCAGGATGCGGGTATTAAACAGAAATTTGGCTAACTCGACACGAAAGCTGCAGAGTAAGATGTCGAAGTTAAGGAAATGAAGCCTGCATAGTAACATATAGTCAATACCGGTAGCAGTACCAATAAACATCCGGTATCATTTATAACAAGATGATATCCATGTATCCTAATAAATGTCACTATTAGAGTATATTGTGTTTATTTGTAAATCATGTACCTTTAAATATGACAAGGGAGAGGTTAAACAATCATTTGAATTGAGGAAATGTGTGTGGGGAACAGAGTTGTGTAAAGGAAGCAAGGTGGGAGGGGTGGGTATGGAGGACGACAGACAGCTGCACCTCACCGCGACTTGAGGCCTCCCTCTGAGGTCCCAAGGGAGATGGTGGGTTGGGAGAAGTGGGGGGAGTGCCCTGTCTCAAGCGTGACGTCAGTAAATCTGCGTAGTGGAAAGGTGTGAGAAGACCCTCCATACGAACAAACCATGTCAATCTACCCCACCTCAACACAACAATAATACACTCCAATCCCATCCTTCCTCTCAGCTCTCCAATTGTATACTGTGCCTGGCCCCCTAAGGCCTGGCATTCCAGGATGCACTACACATACATCAAATCATTTTATTTCTGTAAGTATAACCCCACGAATATCTTCTTCCTTTACTGCCCAGGTCTCACCACCACACCGAGTTACACTCCTAACATATCCATCATACAAAGCTCCCTTAGCACGGAAGGAGACCCTCTCAATGTCAGGACAAGCAACATCTCCCCGAACTTCCTCCTATCACTCCATACCCTAGCCACAGAGTATATATATATATATATATATATATATATATATATATATATATATATATATATATATATATATATATATATATATATATATATATATATATAAAACTATGGGGCAAACTTTTATCTCACTCCACTGCTAACTCAGACATCTGGCTGCTCTTAAGTTTTCAGCATTGCCAACGAAATAATCTTCCTAGTATTCAGAAATTTACCTTCCAAACAATTCATACATAACACCTTCCATAATCCCTTAATCTTTTTGCCGTCATATGTCCCCTCAGATCCATAACTACCATAAACACCTTACACTCCTAATGATACATCTTGACCTTGCCGCTATGCACTCACTTCGACCACATTTACTTTTGCAGACAAGGCCTTTCATTCCACTGGTACATCTCTACTTGTCTAAGCTTTCTTGCAAAACTCCTGGAACGTTTATATCTATCTATCTAATCTATATATATATATATATATATATATATATATATATATATATATATATATATATATATATATATATCATTTAATCATCCCTGCAAATATCTTTTCAACACCAGGAACCTTTCCAATCTTCATCCTCTTCTCAGCATTATTTACATCTATCACGCTCTCGGCCACTACATCCATCTCTGCACACCACCAAAGCCAAACATGTTCACCACAGATCTGTTCTCTTAATGCCCATTCATTAAGTTTTCAGATAATTTGTTTTCATCTGCACCTTACCTCTCATCCATTTGTTAGTAATCTTTAGCTCTCATACTTCAAACAACTTGACCCTTTTCCCTCGCTTGTTGCCACAATTTTGCGCCTTCCTCCTAGATATTTCCCTATTTCTGGAGTACTACATTTTAACAATTTTATGTGGCGCTGACAAGAAGCGTACACTTGGTGGTACGTCAACCTGGGAGTCTAATTCCCTCACGACATATCCCTACACCTCGCCGTGGGAAGGATCCTGGTCGGATTCTGGTGAGGCGGTGTCTACCACAAGAGGGCGCCGGATTCCTACACATCGTATGTACTTCACTGCTCACGTAATACAGCCTCACAGAAGCAGCTGTTTACCCGTGGTCGACAGTTGGGCTCGCTCCGACAGACCAGAGTTAATTTAAACATGAAAAACAACTAACTTTATGTGAATGACGGTGGGTGATGCATACAAATATGTTAATTACGGTGATCTATTTTCACAGTTAAGATATAGTGAATCTGACCTCCCATGGCGCCGAAACTGTGCTTTTATGAACTACCGGTAATTACTGAGGACGTGTCAGGTGCAACCACATTACAGACTATCAACAGCTGTTCACTGGAGTTAATTAGTGCAGGTAAACAGGCACGCTGAAGGGGTAATCGAAAGAGGTAAAGAAAAATGGTGTATCTAGCCAATCCATTTGTTAGAATAAGCTTTAACTTTAATAAGGAATAAATAAGTTATAACTACATTAAAAAGAAGAATGTTTGTTCAAGGCAATGAGATGAAGAAGTGAACTTGACAACGAGAGTTCATGAAGGAGGAGTGACTGAGAGGAAGAGAGTAAGTTAGGAAGAAGGTTGGGGGATAAGAGTGAAGATTTGAGGAGGGTCGTGAAAGACGTCTTGCTGAACTGGGGGGGAGATAAATCTGAAGGTTCACTGTTATGCATACTCTTCGCACGAAAAATTATATTAACCGATACTGCATGGATGACTGGAAAAAAGGCTAAATATATTGAAGAGAGAAACCTGTACTGTACACAGGAAAAATCATCTGGTAAATTACCTGTCTGTGAGGAATGGGTGTCATGATATTCCAAAGCCATGTAGAATACGACCCATAGTCTAAATATATTGTTAAATTATGAATATCCAAAAGAATATTGTGGGTAGTGAATGAAAGTGGGTCAGAATGGAAATGGTACTTCGTCCGTGAGGTGTGAGGATTGTGAAGCGTATGTGTGTGTGTGTGTGTGTGTGTGTGTGTGTGAGAGAGAGAGAGAGAGAGAGAGAGGAAGAAGAAGAACAGGAGAAGGAAGAGGAAGATGAGGGTGAAGAGGAAGAGAGAAAGAGGAGGAATAGGAGGTATGCAATGAGAAAGAGGAAGAGGAAGAAGAGGCAGACTGAGAAGAGGAAGATCATAAAGGGAAACAAGGAGATGAAGAGAATGAAGAGGAAGATGGAAACGAAGAGGATGAAGAGGAAGAAGGAGATGAAGAGGATGAAGAGGAAGATGGAAACGAAGAGGATGAAGAGGAAGAAGGAGATGAAGAGGATGAAGAGGAAGAGGAAAATTAGGAGGATGAAGAGGAAGAAAATGAAAACGAAGAAGATGAAGAGGTCGAGGATGATGAGGAAGAGGATGAGGAGGAAGGGGATGAAGGGGAAGAGGATGATGGGGAAGAAGAAGAAGAAAAGAAGAAGAAGAAGAAGAGGAAGAAGAAGAAGAAGAGGAGGAGGAGGAGGAGGAAGAAAGAAAGAAAGGAGAAGAAGATGAAGAGGAAGAAGACGGGGACAGAAAAGAAAGAGGAACACCATAAAAATAAATGAATAATAACAAGATGTACGGCCAGAAGCTCGAAAAATAAAAAGGAAATATACAAAGATATAAAAAGTCGACACAGAAGAAGCCACAGACACCACACGAGAGGGGAAACGCGAGGAAATGCCGAGTGAGAAAGATTTGTTCCCATGGGTTCCCAAGAATTGGTTGGGAAGGCGAGAATAGCTAGTGTGTGTGTGTGTGTGTGTGTGTGTGTGTGTGTGTGAGAGAGAGAGAGAGAGAGAGAGAGAGAGAGAGAGAGAGAGAGAGAGAGTATGAGAACGATAACCCTGACAATATTGTGCTTTTCCTCGAGTTTTTCCTCTTTTCTCTTTGCTTCACTTCTAGCTTCCTAATCGACCCCTGTCTTATACTGCTTTAATTTGCCTTCCCTTCCTTCCATCGTCTTCGTCCATCAATGCCCTCTCCATAAATTACCTTCCCTTCCTTCCATCGTCTTCGTCCATCAATGCCCTCCCCATAAATTACCTTCTCTTCCATCCATCGTCTTCGTCCATCAATGCCCTCCCCATAAATTACCTTCTCTTCCTTCCATCGTCTTCGTCCATCAATGCCCTCTCCATAAATTACCTTCCCTTCCTTCCATCGTCTTCGTCCATCAATGCCCTCTCCATAAATTACATTCCCTTCCTTCTATCGTCTTCGTCCATCAATGCCCTCTGCATCTTTACATGATTCTCAGTACGTGCATTTTTTTCACAACAACCCATTTCCTCCAACCGCAATGTTATTTATATTCCGTCACCTCTTCACTCACTGTTTTCTCTCGTGTAGTAGCTTGCTTGCTTGCTTGCTTGCTTGCTTGCTTGCTTGCGTCCTTCCTTCCTTCCTCCCTCCCGATTTTTTATTCTTTTCTTAGTTTTCCCTCCTTTCTCTTGCATCTACACCGTTGGTACTCTTCTTCCTTCCCCCTTTCCATCCGTACATTTACCTATACGAAATCAGTTTTGTCTCCTTTCTCCCTTCCTCCTGCTCCATTTCGCATATTGACTGATATACTGCTTTGTTTTTTTCCTTTCCTTTCCCCCCTCTCTCTCTCTCTCTCTCTCTCTCTCTCTCTCTCTCTCTCTTTCTCCCCTTCTTCGTATCTTCTCCTCCTCGAGATGTTTTTGCAATTTGACGGATATACTGCTTTTTTCTTCCCTCTCACTCTCTCTCTCTCTCTCTCTCTCTCTCTCTCTCTCTCTCTCTCTCTCTCTCTATCCATCTATCTATCTATCTCCTTCTCAGTATATCTTCTCTTCCTCGAGTTAGTTCTTACTCCCTCTCATGTATTTTCCATTCCTCTCTTCAGCTTTCCTTCTCATCACCATTTTCTTCTTTTCCCTCATCTATTCCTTCTTCCACCTTGTCCTCTGCCTTCCATCCTCCTGTAAATAAACCTCGCCTTGCCTTTCCCCACGTCCGACCATCCATCGTAAGAGACTGATGATGTTTGTCTGGTGAAGGTGGGTAAGTCTGGGAAGTGAAAGGTGGTGAAGAGGAGAGCTGAGAAGCAAGGTAGACAGAAAAATGAAAAAGTGGGGCAGATAGAAGGGGGGCAGAGGAAGCGGGGAGAGAGAGAGAGAGAGAGAGAGAGAGAAGAGGAAGATGGAAGAACATTTGAGAATATATGGGAAAAAAGAGAATAGTAATATTGGGCAAGAGAGGACTGCTAAAATAAAGAAAAAAAAAAGATAAAAATAAACAAGTGTTACTGAAACAAGAGAAGAGACGAAGGGATGAAAAAGAAAGAAAATCAATGCAGAAGAAAAGAAAAGAATAAAGAATTAAAGGCAGGAAAACTGGAGGGATGGAATGAGAATTGAGGATGGTCAAGAGACATGAATATATAACAGTGAAGGAGGTGTAGAGTGACTGATGGAGATAAATATTTAAACCCTTAAACAGTACACCTAGTTGCGCCTATTCACCATCAGGACACCTGGGTCTCACAGACCCACAAAATAGAAAAATTTAAAAAAAATACTTGTGTTTTATTTACTGAATCTTTGACCAATCTACAACCTTTTTGGTTCAATTTACTATGCAATAATGAATATACAATTAAAATTAACATATTTAAGGCATTTTAGGCAAATTTTTGAAAAAAATCTGTACAGTTTCTGTTTACATGGACCCCATATGAAAAGAAACGACACAATGATGCTCACACTGCTGTCAAAGCTAGTGGCATGAAGGGTCTTCGTGGTGTGGAGAGGGCAATTCACAGGGTGAAAAAATTTGCATCACACAATAGTAAATTTCAGCCCCCCTTATCCAGTACACCTGGGTCTCACAGACCCGACCACGACTTTAGTGTGTTATACACCAAAACATAAGGAGACCTGGAAAACCACACAGCCACCTTTAGCATGGGCATCCAAACTTAGGAAGCTACTGGGAAGGACAGGGGTCCCTGGCATATAGTAGTTGCTGAACCAGTAAGTGGCAAAAAGTGGCCGGGTCTCTCAGACCCAGATGTACTGTTTAAGGCTGAGGGAAGTAATATCATTAATGGATTAGACGTATGATGAAGTATAAGGGAAAGATTACTCACTCACTCTCTCTCTCTCTCTCTCTCTCTCTCTCTCTCTCTCTCTCTCTTTCACACACACACACACACACACACACACACACACACACACACCATTTTCTCACTTCTCATTTCGTCTACAGCCACAAAAATAGACTTGATGGTGGAAAGGTGAAGTGAAAATAATGAGTGCTAGTGTGAGTGACGCCTTCCCACCTCTGTTATGCTGCCATGAAGTCGCTGATGATAGACTGCGTAACACAACTGAGAAAATCCGCAAACATAACTAGAACTAGAAAAGTATCAACACTGCTATTATTATCTACTTATATAAAAGTAATATAACCAAGGGCCATCACTGTTATATTTCGAGAATAAATACAGTTTCTTTTAGATCATTAATATACGTTTTACGGGGATAATCGACAGCGGAAAAAAATATCAGTTTTAACAGGAGTAAGGCCAAATTAAATTACAAGTGCTAAGGGGTAGCAAAATCGAGGTGAAGGTCACAAATTATAATTTATAGGAGCGACTTTTGAGATAATTTGACCTCAAAGTTAATGCGCCTGTACCATCCTGTATGTATATGAAATAGACACATATTTGATTTCAACAGATTTGTATGATCAAGGAGAATAATATCATAAATAAAAAAAAATGGTATGTTCACGCATTTTTTTCTAAAGTCGTCGCTTAGCAACCCCCCAAAGTTTCAGTGGGCAAAAAATATTGCAGTATTGCTATGTTACTGAATGCAAATGAAAGATACTAATGTAATCAACACACTGATGCAAAAAAAAAAAAAAAGTCAATTCCATGAATGCTGGCGCTACATGGCACCAAAAACTTTTGTTTGTTTTTTTTGCAAAATTAGTAAACAAGGCAAATAAAAATGAGTAATGGACAGGGGGATGGCGTTGCTAATGAATGGTGATGGATGGAATATCTCAAGTTTGTTGTATGCTGATGATGCAGTTCTACCTGCAAATACCGGACAAGAACTTGGTAGACTAGTGCAGGGTTTTGCTGACGTCTGTGAGCTCCGCGCCTTGAGAGTAAATGCATAAAAGAGTAAAGTGTGAGTTAATGAGAGAGAATGTGACTCCCAATGCGATGTTACAGTGAATGGGGAGAGACTGGAATTGGTGAGAGAGTTCAAATATGTGGGTACAGTGATAGGAAAGGCAGGAAAATGTGCAAAGAAATGGAAAGTAGACTGACAAAAGGAAGGAAAGTACGTGGTGCAATGAAGGCCTTGATAAGAAATACAGGCTTGAGTGTTGCTGCTGCACGATACTTACATGTAGGAGTGTTAGTGCCAGCTTTAACATATCAGTATGAGACTATGGTATGGCATGAAAATAAAAAGTCAAGAGTGACAGCAGTGGAGATGGGACTGCTGAGGAATGTATGTGGAATAGAGAGAGTGGATAGGATACGAAATAATGTGATTTGTGCAAGATGTGGAGTGAGGTAATCTGTGGACACCAGAATCGAAGAGGGTGTACTGAGATGGTATGGTCATGTGGAGGGAGTGGATAACAATGGAGTGGTGAAAGGGGTATATCTGAGCAAACTTGAAGGAGGGAGGAGGCGAGATAGGCCAAGGAGAAGGTGGAGGGATGTGGTGGGTGGCTATGTGAGGAAGAGTTTTGAAAGTCGGTGAGGGTAGGGAACTGACAAGAGATCGAGCCGGCTGGATGAATATTGCAAGGAGAAGTGCATGATCAGGGATTTGGCACCCCTTTTTAATGTGACAGTATCCGGATTGTTTCTATCAGACTCCGGGGACTTGAATGATGAATGAACGGAAGCGTGGCCCATTGGCCTGGGCAAATCTGGGCTGTCTGGACATTGCTACTCCTCACCCTGCCCTAGGGTGGGAACGGAGGTCCGGATGATGATGATGATGAAGAAACAATGATAATTCACGACATACATAATGAACATATTGATACCACAAACATGGTTGTAAATCATATTTCTGATTTGGGGCAAATATGGAAAACAATTATCTGATGTAACTGACCAAATCACTGTAATGTCATCAGTACTCAACTTTGTGACAAGACACACTATAATGTTTATGCCATTACACTATCTATCTATCTCTATCTATTGCCAGACGCCTCAATCCCGTTTGGGGTGGCCACAAACAAATCGCCTCCAAGTAGCCCTGTCCCCCTCCATTTCACTGCCCTGCTCCCAACTCACACCCCCCTCTCTCATATACCTCTCCACCCCATCCCTCCATCTCATCCTCGACCTCCCCCTCCCTCTTCCCCCCTCCACCTCACTCACATACACTCTCTTCGTCAGTCTTTCACCCTCCATCCTCTCCACATGGCCAAACCACCTCATTGTGTTCCTCATAACGCTTCCTATCACATCCACATCCACACCACAACGCTCCTTTATATCCTCATTCGTCAGCCTGTCTCTCCACGTGACTCCACAGGCTCCTCTTAAATAACTCATTTCCACTGCTCTCACTCTTGGCTTGTGTCCTTCCAACAATGTCCAAGCTTCACTTCCGTACGTTAGAGTTGGTATCACAATACTGTCATGTAGTAACTTTTTCACTTCCATGCTCACTTCCCTGTTTCTTATCACTGCTTTCAAGGAACCAGCAACCTTTCTTCCCTGCTGTACCCTTTCAAGCACTTCACCCTCCAAACCTCCATCCTTACTCATCACACTACCCAAGTACTTAAACGTACTCACATTTTCCAATTCCTCACCATCCAACCTCGCTGTACATTCACTAACTTCACCTCTCTCAAAGACCATCACTTTACTCTTCCCTACATTCACCTTTAGGTTCCGTTTCTTACACACTCTCTCAAACTCATCCACCAAGCCTTGCAGCTCCCCTTCGTCTTCACTCAACAACACAGTATCATCTGCAAACAACAGTACAGGGAGTTTCCAAACACTATCCTCTCTCACCAGGGCCACTCCAACATCCACTACCCTACCTTGTACCTCTTTTATTACCCCATCCATGTACAGATTGAACAACCATGGAGACATGACACATCCCTGTTTCAAACCAACTTTCAAAGAGAAAAATTCACTTAGTTCACCATCCACACGCACTGCAGCCTTCGCACCATCGTACATACTCTTCACAGCATTCAACAACTTCCCATCTACTCCATATATTCTTAACACTTTCCACAATCCTTGTCTATCCACCCTGTCATATGCTTTCTCCAAATCCATGAAAGCCGCATACAACTTCTTTCCCTCCTCTAGAAACTTTTCCACTAAAGATCTAAGAATGAATATCTGATCTACACAACCTCTTCCCTTCCTAAAGCCTCCCTGTTCTTCTCCAACTAATTTCTCTGTTCTTTCTCTAACTCTGTCTATAAGTATCCTACCATACACTTTTCCTATTATACTAAGAAGACAAATGCCCCTATGATTACCACACACTTCTTTTTCCCCTTTTCCTTTGTACAAGGGAATAATTATACCTGACTTCCAATCCTCCGGGACTCTACCTTCCTCCCAGGCCAATCTGCACATCTTCCACATCCATTCTACTACTATCTCTCCCCCATGCTTCAGCATTTCACCATACACTCCATCAATTCCTGGGGCTTTCCCCGATTTAACTTTCTTCATTGCTTCCACAACTTCTATCCTACTGATTTCTTCCTGTCTTCTCACCTCCCTCCTTCTCCCAGCCATTCCCCAGCCACTTATATTCGCATTACTTCCATCCTCTACGTTCAACAATTCCTTAAAGTGTTCTCTCCATCTGCTCACTTTTTCTCCCTTCTCCACTAGTAATCTACCATTTTTATCTTTCACTCCCCTGCTAACTTCACTTCCACCCTGTCTTACTCTTTTCACTTCTCTCCAGAACATTTTCTTACAGTCCCTCCACTTTACACTCAAATTCCTTCCAAATTCCTCATCCACTCTCTTCTTACTCTCTCTTACTAATCTTTTCACCTCTCTCTTCCTTTCCACATATAACTCTCTCTTCCGCCTCTCAACTTCTTCCACGCCCCTATTTCTCATCCATTCATTGTATGCTTTCTTCTTTTGTGCCACAGCCTGTTTCACCTCTTCAGTCCACCACGCTGTTCCTTGCACCCCCTCCATCTTCTCTTCCTTTCACACACCACATCACATGCTGCACATATTTCTTCTGTAAATATCTTACACATACGTTCCACGTCTCCCCATCTGCTCCAATTCATATTTGCCCAATCGTTCCTCCACTTCTCTCTTATACTCTGCCTTTTTCTCATCCTCTTGTAACCTTTCCACTCTCCTTGCAACTACTCCTTCCTCTCGTCTTTCCCTTCTTCTATTCCTCCATCTTACTTGCATCCTAATTCTGGCCACCACCAAGTAGTGGTCAGAAAGTCCACTCCCCCAACCTCTATACACTCTTGCATCCTTTACACATCTTCGCATCCTTTCATCCACACACACATAATCAATCATTGCCTTCCTTTCATTCAGTTCACCACCCACCCTTCTCATCACTCGCCATGTATACCTGTGGATCATTTTATGCCTGAAGAGGGTATTGGCTATCACCAACCCCCTCCCAGCACAAATGTCCACTAACGCACTCCCATTCTCATCTATCTCAGCAGGCACACCCCACTCACCAACTATTCCATCCACCTTCACATTACCAACTTTACCATTCATATCACCAATCAAAAACACTCTCTCATTCCTTCCAAACTTTTCCATGCACACTTCCACATTTGTCCAGAACTCTTCTCTCACTCTTCTAGCACGATCTTGCGTTGGCGCATACACACACACAATTGCCCACATTTGTATTCCAACTTTCAACTTTACCCACACAATCCTTGACCCAACTGATCCATACTGTCTTATGCTCTTCTTCCATCTTTTACACACTTGGAATAATAATGAATAACAGGACAATGTTTTCAATTTGACATGTACCTTAAACTATTGCAGAGTTGGGTACCTGTCTGGGCAAAATAGTCCTTGTCACAAGTCGGCGCGATTTTCTATTTAAATAAACTCGTGACATTGAACTTTGGTGGGAAACCGCGAATTCTAGTGGAATCCCATTAAGTATCACTCAGTCAACCGCCACGTATTCACCCGATCGGGAGTGTTTTCAGAACCATTTTTCACCGTTTCATAATTGATCGTCTTAGTGCCCGACATTAGCACCTCCGCTGAGTGATTTATTGTGAGTGTGTATCGCTCACACTAAATTCGTTAAGCTGTTACCAAGTGCGGCCCGCTCTCGCCTCTCTCTCTCAAAATTTGAACTCAGTCATGACTAGAGCGCCGTGGGACTAGGTTGTTGGCCCAGCTTGGAGCAGCGTGTGTACAGCCAGTTCCTGATCCCCACCTAATGTGAGCCGGCGAGAGGCTTAGTGTGTGCAGCGTCCTTCCTCAGCAACGACGCCCAGTCCATTTCGCTTAGCCCACTCTCTGACCAGTATTTTTCTTTCGTATTTTCCTAGGCTTAAGAGTTTAGCTTTTGAGTGAGTGAGTGTGTTCTCCTTATTCTGAATTCATTATGAAACATGTAACGTAAATTTGTTTCACTGTAATTAATAAATTTTCAGTTCTTTTCTTTGAGCTTGATGTAATGTAAACTCGTGTCTTATTTCTCCACATGCTTATTTCACTTATAGCTCCTAGTTTGCATAAACGCTTTGCATTATTCATAACTGGTACTTAGGCCAGTCGTTTTGTATTAAGCTTAAAATCCGTTGTGCAACCAGGAGTTAATTGCACCAGCAAGAACCTGTTTATCATTTATAGCATTAGTTATTGATTGTCAGAGGTGAAGTCACCTTCTCCAGAGGCCAACAGTACTAATAAACAGCACGTGTGAGTAATTAGTCTCTGCTGTGTACTGTTGAGAAAGTTTATAAATTCTCGTCCTCAGAGAATCGGCCAAGTAAGCCGGCATAGTGTAATCATTGCTTGATTTTCACAAGTCAGTTCTTTGTCCTTGTTCTCAAGTATTATTGAATATTATTCTTTAATATTGCATATTCTTCAAAAACCCTGTGACATCTGGCGATCTCATTCCATAGTATTAACTCCTAGCTCTAAAGTTATTCAAGAGATAATACTCACTCACTCATACTTAGTTATTTATCATTAAAGTCTATAGGCACTATCTTACTGGTGGTTATTGATTCAGTTCTATTAATTTACATAATAGTTTTCACAGTCAGTTGTTTGTTTAATTTTCTTTCTTTACCAATTTAATTAGATAAAACCAGTCACCACTAACCTGTGCCTATATTCTTTATTCTCGATTATTGGCATCTTTCTCTGCAAAATCGCAGTCAGTACTGAGTCTCTAGTTCACCCAGACTGAGTTAGGATCATGACTACCAACGTCTATGTACAGGAAGCTAAAGATATGGGGCTTACAGACCCCAAAGAAGTAAAGGATTACATCCTCTCTCGGTTTAATTACGAGCAGCAACGCGAGAATGATGCTCGTGAAGAGTGTAGAATCCAGCGCGAATACGAGCAAGAACAGCGCGAACATGAGTGAGAACAATGTGAGAGAGAACGTGAATACGAGCGAGAACAACGAGAACACGAACGTGCCGAGCGAGAAGCACGCGAAAAACATGAAATTGAGATGTTGAAGCTCAAACGAGATTCCTTGGCTTCAGATACATCTGGTGCAGCTGGCCCAAGCTCCACGAGCACTAACCCTGCACATATTATGGCGACCCCACACATTAAGCTTCCTCCATACCAGGAAGGCAAGCGAATCGAGCCATACATAGCTCGTTTTGAAGACATGGCTCAACTGTACCAGCTGGATGTTGCAACTAAGCGGCTTCAGTTTCTTAGCTTGTTTGAGGGCCCTGCCCTCGATATTCTCCACAGAATTCGTGGAGACAATCTCAGGTATAAGATGATGAAGGCCGCACTCGTCAAAGCGTACGGTCTCACAGTTGACGATGCCAAGAGTCAGTTCATGAGGGCGTGTTTACAGGAAAAAGAGACTGCCGTTCAGTTTCTTGACCGGCTTTCTGTTTACTTAGATGTGTGGATGGAGAAAGATGAAACTCCTTCCACACATGAGGGGATAATTGACCTTATGCTGCGCATGCAGCTAGAAAAGTTGTGGCCTACTGAACTTATGGCTGACCTTAAGATCTGCCAGGTAAGAGATGCCAGCCAAATGGTGAAGAAGGCTGATGCATTCTTCACTGCATATGGGTATCAAATTCGCAAGCAGCATACCTGGTACAGGAAACCTGATAAATCTGGGAAACCATCTCAGACTGAACCCCAGCAACAAGGCCGTTCTCAGAATAACGGCCAAGGTCCAAAACCGCAGAAGAAGGACCAGGGGCATAACACCCAGAAACCTGAGTGGAAGCGGTACGATAAGCAGAACCCTAACCAGTGGCAGTACCGGTATTTCAAGCAGCAACAGGGCAAGGACAAACCACGTAACCCTCAGTCAGGACAATTGACTTTAGTGTATCGGAGGCAGGATATTTTCCCGTGGTTCACTAGCTTCCCAGCGACAGTGAACCCTCCATCTCAGGTGGTCAATGCTCCAGCTCCTCAGATGGTGAGCACGACACCTCAGGCATCAAGTTATCAGGACACCATGTTTGCAGCATCATTTATTCAGCAGCCTAATCAGTGGCTAGCTGCTTTCTCCACAGGCCCTCCCACAGGTGACAATGCCTTCCTTGTTCAGCCAGGGTTTGTGGGAGACATTCCTGTGAAAGTCCTGAGAGACAATGGGTCCTCAGGTTGCTCTGTCAAACAGAGTCTTGTTCGGCCTGAGCAGTACACATGTCGACAGATCCAAGCTAACCTTATTGATGGATCAGTGAGTTTGTTCCCTGAGGCATGTATCCAGGTGGCATCTCCATTTTACACTGGTATGACAGTTGCAGTTGTCATGCCAGAACCCTTATTTGACCTTATTATAGGCAATATTTCCGGTGCCAAGCATAGTTGCACTGAAGATGATGCTACTCAGATTTCGGCTACAGTAACACAAGCCATGGCTGAGGCTCCAAACTGTGTCACCCCAGTGACCATTGAATCGCTGCAAGATCTGATGTGTAGCCAAGTTGATGTTCAAGAACAATATTCTGACCCGACACTTGCTGCCATGCGAAAGAAACAAAAGAGTAGAGTGATAAAGTATTCACAGGGAGGTCAAGCCTAGTTCCTTCACAAACAAGGACAGCTGTACCGTGAGTCACGATCACCCCAGGGCGAGGTTTGACTGCAGTTTGTCGTTCCCGCTAAGTACCGCCTAGTTGTGTTAGAATGGGGTTATTGTTCAGCGTCAGGAGGTCACCTGGGCAAAAGGAAAACCCAGGGCCGTATCCGTGCTGACTTTTTCTGGCCAGGGATGGGACAAGAGACAGATAGTTTTGTGTGTTCCTGCAATGTGTGTCCACGTACCACTAATCAGGGACATGTCCTTCCTGTGCTGTTTGAAACCACACCCATAATCTATGAGTCAGTTGAGAGACAGGGCAGTGGTAATGTGGGTGCAGACCTGACGTCTCGCCTGTTGGCGCCACAGGACACATGTCCAGGGCCTGTACATACATGTACACCATAAGTTAAGTGGGAAGTTTGAGAACCCTGCAGAGACAGTCCAAGGCCGTGTATGAATTACCTTGTGGAACGTCTCGAGCTGTGGGCCTCTCTGAGGATTCCCGGAGATTGCACATTATCCACATGAGTGTTCACACCCATGGTGGGTGTTAAAACGTGACCTGCCCGAGATTGCGTAGCGATTCTCAGCTTCCTGTCATTAATTGTAAGTGTAGAGTTAGTTTAACCAGTAAACTGGGTCCCTAGTGAATTGCAATGTTTGATGTCCTGCACAGATGCCCAGTCTTTTCGCTCTTGACCACATTCCCTGGTTAATTTAGCGAACTGCAGCATTTGATGTCCTGCACAGACGCCCAGTCTTTTCACTAATTAGGTATAGGGTTTAACCAGTAAATTGGGTCAGCGTTTGATGTCCTGCAGAGATGCCTTGACTACGTTTCCTGGTTAATAATGTAAATGATGTACTTTATGTAACATAAGTACTGATTGCTAGGCAAAGAGAGAGAAATGACACTTTTGATGCTCCACCTTGATTGCTTTCGCAGGTGCAGCTGGTGGGTGCAACATTGCTGTGCAGAACAGCTGATCGTCCCTGATGCATGCTACCACCTCTTCTCTTCTGCCTCGTCGTCATCATTTACTATTGACTTGCATTATGTGATTTTACATGTAGATACAGTTACACCACAACTGTCACACCTACACCGTGTATCACGTACATCACACTACATAACAATTAGTTGTTAATGTATATGTAGCAAACTTTACGCTCAGATTGACCTGAGTACAGGATTTTTCACCATCGTCACGGAGTTTTTTCCTCAAGCTTGCTTCTATTAACGTAAATACGAGTTTTTTTTTCGCTCACTGGCGATTATGACTTTTATTTGTAGCAGGATAGCACACACACACCACAGTGTGAATCTTGTGTGACTGAGTTAGGATTTATATGTATGTATAATGAAATTTTTTTTTCCTGAGAAAATAAAATTCATTTTGATGGAGCGTAATGTCATGAGTCGGCACGATTTTCTATTTAAATAAACTCGTGACAATGAACTTTGGTGGGAAAATGCGATAGTGGAATCCCAGTATGTATCACTCAGTCAACCGCCACGTATTCCCCTGATCGGGAGTGTTTTCAGAACCATTTTTCACTGTTTCATAAGTGATCGTCTTAGTGCGCGACATTAGCACCTCCGCTGAGTGATTTATTGTGAGTGTGTATCGCTCACACTAAATTCGTTAAGTCGTTACCAAGTGCGGCCTGCTCTCGCCTCTCGCTCTCTCATAATTTGAACTCAGTCATGATAAGAGCGCCGTGGGACTAGGTTGTTGGCCCAGCTTGGAGCAGCATGTGTACAGCCAGTTCCTGATCCCCATCTAATGTGAGCCGGCGAGAGGCTTAGCGTGTGCAGCGTCCTTCCTCAGCAATGACACCCAGTCCATTTAGCTTAGCCCACTCTCCGACCAGTATTTTTCTTTCGTATTTTCCTAGGCTTAAGAGTTTAGCTTTTGAGTGAGCGAGTGAGTGTGTTCTCCTTATTTTGAATTCATTTTGAAACACGTAACGTAAATTTGTTTCATTGTAATTAATAAATTTTCAGTTCTTTTCTTTGAGCGTGATGTAATGTAAACTCGTGTTTTATTTCTCCACAAGCTTATTTCACTTATAGCTCCTAGTTTGCATAAACGCTTTGCATTATTCATAACTGGTACTTAGGCCAGTCGTTTTGTATTAAGCTTAAAATCCGTTGTGCAACCAGGAGTTAATTGCACCAGCAAGAACCTGTTTATCATTAATAGCATTAGTTATTGATTGTCAGGGATGAAGTCACTTTCTCCAGAGGCCAACAGTACTAATAAACAGCACGTGTGAGTAATTAGTCTCTGCTGTGTACTGTTGAGAAAGTTTATAAACTTTCGTCCTTAGAGAATCGGCAAAGTAAGCCGGCATAAAGTAATCATTGCTTGATCTTCACAAGTCAGTTCTTTGTCCTTGTTCTCAACTATTATTGAATATTATTCTTTAATACTGCATATTCTTCAAAAACCTTGTGACAGTCTTTCCCTACCCAAAACGGATTAAAAATGTAATTTATATTCACATCAACAAGGGCCCACCACTGTCTCGTTTAAGCTTAGCAGCCACTTGTTTCCATACAAAACGGTGCTGCTCTAGCTTTCTTTTCTTGTGACCTTCCGACATTCACCCTCACTATCTGTATCGCTAGGCGACGTCACTGTACGTTGATCCACGTAAAAGTGACAGAAATAGGGTAGGTTTCAAGTGCTGCCCCTTCCCTAAACTGTGCACGGGGACTGAATGTCCAACGCGGGTGCTTCTGGCCTCGTGACTGATCAAGCCAAGATCCCATATGGATCTTGGGTCGAGCCAGCCCCTGTAAACTCAGGAGGATGAATGCTGCCGCGCTATTGGTTCGTCAACTCGCCCTATGCCACAGTCCCGGAGTTAGTATGCTGTTTCTGCATTAAAAAACACCTGACTTTGAGCGTTGGTGTGGAGGGGAATAAGGGCCGATTTCTTTTGGCTTTTCACACCACTTTGAGAGGATGGTCCTGGACACGATGCATTTAGATAAATCTCATTTTCGGTTCTTTGACGAAGTCGCTCTACTGCCATCGAGCGTCTATGTGAAAACAGATGTATGGAAATGTGATCAGCACGACTATTTCTCAATCACCTTATTAAATATACCGAACGTACAGCCGTTTTTCATCTGTCATTATTACATTCACCTTTTGCACCGTCAAAATAATGTTCTCTTATTATGTCCCTCCATTGTTTCCCTGACTGATTCGTATACTCATATTCTGAAAGAGATTTTCTATTAATATGTCCATTATATCGCCACACATATCACCACATCTACTACTCTGTCACAGTACCACCACACCACCTATTCTATCCACCAAACTAGCATCACCCCCTAACTCAGTCGCAATAACACCACACATAGTTTCAATTGCATTACCACCACACCTCATACTACGGTACCACATACACTGCCAAACTACTACCACGCCACTTGTTCTCCATCACACGCTCATCGTGCATACCAACTCACTGTGTCACACTATATGACAGTTAGCAGTCACACCTTTGTATCAGTAATCACCAACACATATAGGCTACACTTCAACCTCATTCGACCGTTCTCGTATTTTTTCCAGTCCTTCTTTAAGCAGCTGTAAGGACTTAATTGCCCGTAGTAATTTATTGTGTCACCACCCACACGTTCGTCAATAGGTTCTGTTGCAATAATCTGCGTCTGGGGCAAGTGACTGGCTGGTTTGTACACTGGGGTGGCAAAATGTAGGCGATTCCTCTTCACGAAAGGATAATTATGAATGCTTGCATCTTGTTGATTGTTCCGACTCCCAGTGGACTAATATTTCCATGGCATTAAAGTACCAACGCTGCAACATGACGTCATCTTTCTGGGGTTGAGAAAAAATAATGCAGGAGTGTGTACAGTACAAATTTGCTTCTCAGAGGAAATGGTGTAAGGGGATATTCTTAAATGTTAATATGTAAAGAAGAAAGGAGTGCAACTTTAATCTGAGAGTGCTAAAAACGTCCATTATTCCCTCCTTATATGTGTCATCAGGACCCTGCACTGACGAGAGAACATGAGGAATGGAAAATGGATTGGAAGAAAGATGATATTTTCCACTGAAGTTACGAAGACAAGTTTACTGCAGAGATTCTACATCCCGCCTATAAGATCTCATACCTACCGAGCATCCTCAGTGTCTGCATGACTGAGGCCAAAGAATCGCCCCCAGAGGTCAGAGGCGTTAAATAAGCACAAAGCCTACTGCATACGAGAGGGAATTTCCACGTCATTAATAAATTCCCAATACGAACACACCCACTTCCTTCTCTCACCTGCCCCAGACACCTGCCCCAAACATTCGCCCCACATATCCACCCAAGATGCCTGCAACAAACACCCTTGCACACACCTATCCCAGGCACCTATTCCAGACATCTGCTGACTGCCATTGCAAATAGGCTGCTCATTAATCGCAGCATCTCTCAGTGCAATCCGGACTGAAAGGAAACCTTTGGGCATGACCCTGCTGCTAATTCAAAACGAGAGAGAGAGAGAGAGAGCAAAAGGAAAAAAAAAAATCCTACTTTCCATTTGCTTTCTCCTCAGTTATTAGGAGCATCGAGTGAGCTAGAGTTGCCCTATAGGTTAGTAGCCGATAAGGTCCACCAATTCCTACGCCAGTACAAAGAGACATTTTACCAAAATTTTAATCACTAATTTCCTGCCCACGTCATGATGAAGGTAAGGAGAGAATACGTGAGATGTGTTCAGTGTTCCCCAGATGATAGAATTGGCTACGTGGGATGTGTTCAATGTCTACCAGATGAGAGAATACATGGGATGTGTTCATTGTTCCCCAGATGACAGAGTACGTGGGATGTGTCTGTCCCCCAGATGAGAGAATACGTGGCATGTGTTCAGTGTCCCCCAGATGAGAGAATACGTGGGATGTGCATGACCATAACAGTCATATAAAACACTATATTACACAAATGCATGGGTGGGTAAAGAATGCAATGTGGATGTTACTGTAATGGGTAACAAGACTGTATTACCGACAGTCAGGCTAATAATGACTGCAAGAAAAAAAACAGTGACAGTCGGTAGGTAAAGAATGAATTGTGGATGTTAGTGTAATGGGTAACAAGACATTATTATCGAGAGCCAGAGTGATCATGACTGCAAGAAAGAAACAGTGACAGTCGGTAGGCGAAGAATGCATTGTAGATGTTACTGTAATCGGTAACAAGACATTGTTACAGAGGGACAGATTGAGAATGACTGCAAGAAAATTAAGAGTGATGATTAAGGGAGTAAAACAACCACATAAATGATTCACAAGGCTACACAGCATATGAAGCAAAAAGTGTGCATGTGCATGACATACATGGGCAGTGGCCGCACACTATTCAAAGCCTGTCTGTCTTTGTCATCGCCAGTGCTCGGACAGACCAGAAAATATGACACAAATGCAGGACAAAATGTTGGAAAGCTGTTATGGAGAGAAATGTGTTGCTGTTGTCACTGGCTGAGACAGGAGAAAAATAAAACCTCTGCTACCTCTCGCATAGGTAATAGAATTTATGGATAATATAAAGATCAGATTTTGAATAATGAATCTGAATAATGTGTTTAATTAATAGAGTAGTACTAACTCTCGCAATGGACTGGCATTAATAAGCTATTGTAAATGATTCAGGAAATATTAGGCTGATGATCTAGGTCGTGCTGGTACTATTTTGTGTATATTGTAATAACTTAATGGCTTATAACTGCCGTGGCTAAGAGTGCACTGGTATGGGATGTGGCCAGAGAGTTGAGACAGGAAGTGTATTATCGGCAAGTTTTACTGCTTGTCTTTGTGGATCGTGGTGCACTACTTAACACCACTTTGAACAGATTCAATTCATACTTTAATTCTAAGTTGAAGGTTGATGGGTGCCAAGTGCTTCTCGTGTGCTACCGTGTTACCATAAGGATCGATATTATGACTGAGTAAAGGTATAACGCAAAAAGAACATTATTGTAGTGAAAAAATAATGACGAAGCAGGTAAACGCGGATGAAATATGTGAGAGAGTGGCATGCAATGAAGGAATGCATACAAGTATGTGGAGTCGAATAAAAATTGCTGGGAGGAATGTGGAAAAGAAAAGAGTTTATTTCCTCTCTCTCTCTCTCTCTCTCTCTCAACTTAGCCACAACGCAACATTTATCTCCACGGTTTTTCTACTTTCTTTTCTCGTTTCCCTAGTGGTGGACGTTTGGGGCCATTGTGTGGAGAGGAGAGGTTCAGTAACACGGAGGAGGCCGTGTGAGCGGTGAAAAGCACTACCTGGAGAGAGAGAGAGAGAGAGAGAGAGAGAGAGAGAGAGAGAAGGAGAATATATTACGCGATGACATTATTTGAAATAGTGAAATCCTTCTCTCTCTTTCTGTGTGTGTGTGTGTGTGTGTGTGTGTGTGCGTGTGTGTCTACCTATTCTGTCTGTATATATCTATTTATATGTCTCACTGTCTGCCTATCTACCCTCCTATCTACCTATCTATCTATCGCTGCACCATAAAGTCTTCATTACGTAAGAAGTACAAAACCATCACCATAACATTAGCTTAGCATATTCTCAGCTTTCTTCGTTAGAACTGTCACATAAGCATCAATTACCCTTCTCGCAGCCTAAAGTCATCTCCCTAGCACACGACCAACACTAAATGCTCATCTTCAAGCCTAAGTAGCCACGTAATCCTTGCATCTTATCATTTGCAACCTACACCCTCACCCTCATTCCTTCTCGTATCGTGCAATATCGTTATTATTGTCATTACGTTCACAGGACCATAAATTACCAGCATAATAGCTTTCCCGTAACCAGTCCCAACACCTTTATATTCCAGAATCAACACACACACACACACACACACACACACACACACACACACACACACACACACACACACACACACACACACACACACACCACAAAGGCGCTTCACATATACCACAGTCACCAATTACACATCTGCAGCAGCATCGCCACTCTGCTACACGCCAACCACATCCTCAATACACAACCACACACCTATAAGACCCTTACCACGAAACTATACATTTACCACACTCTCACTATACAACCACAAAACCATTACAGCTTCACCACAAAACCACACACCTATCATACCCTCACTACACTACAACCACACCTTATCACACAATGCCACACCATCACTACACATGAACCAAACCCTAACCACATAGATCCACATGGACCACATCCTCAACACTCAACCACATATCTGCCACAATCTCACCACACAGTCTCAAACTCTCACCACAACAGCATTCTACCACTACATCATCCGCCCTCCACCACACTCGAAGCAATACCAACAGATACCAACAACCACATAAGCATAGTAAAGGCCTCGCATCACTTTACTCTCTCTCACAACCACAATAACACTACATCAAAAATGCACCCTCCCAACCTCCATTCCTACCCACCATCATCACCTCACCCTTACTCCTTACCATACCCTCACCCTCATCATGAGCGTAAGATAGGACCAAAGATGGAAGAATAACCTCAAGGGAAATCATACTCTTACCCCTCCCTCACGTCCGTACACTCCTGAACCATACTGTATATTGTGTTTAATAATTTCTTTTCGGATTTTATGACAACAATTCTAGGATGATACTCTGTGTTTATTAGTTTTTACTAAAGAACTGGGAGGGGAAAATGGGAAAAGTAGTGAAGGAAATGATGGAAGAAGCTACTCGGAAAAGAAGTGAGCAGAAACATGACTACGTTGGGAAAAAAATACTCGCTCTTACCTCGCCGGCACTGGTAGCATTAACAACAGAAAAGTAGGTAAGGAATCGAAAGAAATCCGATTTCGTAACCATAATTCTGGGGATATAAAGTACTAATGATAAAATAAGCTCAGAAGGAATAATAGGGAACAGTTTTACGTTGTGCCCTTCTTCATAACATACTGGGGTTTCATTCACTCGGGACTTATCTTGGAAAGATCATATTACATCTCTTGTAAAATCTGCTTCCAAGAGATTAGGTGTGCTAAGCCGACTCCATACCTTCTTTACCCCTGCACAGTTGTTGACTTTATACACGGGTTTTATTCGCCTCTGTGTAGAGTACAATTTCATGTGTGGGGAGGCTCCCCACATACAACTCTTCTCAGTAGGGTGGAGTCAAAGGCTTTTCGCCTCATTAACTCTCTTCCTCTTACTGGCTCCCTTCAACCTCTGTCTCTTCGCCGCACTGTTGCCTCTTTATCTCTTTTCTATCGCTTCTTCAATGGTCACTGCTCCTCTGAACTGTTTGCATGCATTCCTCCACCTCTACGACGGGCACGTAGCTCGCGTCTAGCAACAAACTCTCATCCCTTTTCTGTCCAGCTCTCTAATGCAAGGGTTAACCGTTACTCCCAGTCATTCATTTATGCAACAGGTCAACTCTGGAACTATCTCCCTCTGTCGTATTTCCTACTTCTTATGATCTCCAGTCTTTCAAAGGCAGTGTGTCCAGGCTCGAAATGAACGGATCTTGACTTTGGCTCTCTTTTTTTTATTGTTTTTTTGTTCTTGAAAGGAACAGTTTGCGGGCTCCTGGCTTTTGGTTCCTTCTTCCTTGCATAAATATAAAATAATAATATCCTAACCTCTCACTCTGGAGGATATATTTCACGAAGGAAGTGTGTCAGCCGCATCTCTCTCTCTCTCTCTCTCTCTCTCTCTCTCTCTCTCTCTGATCTACAACATTTTTTTTCTATATCATTCCAGTATATCTTTATATTCTTACAACCCCGTTCTAAGGTTTCCTTCTCTTTTTCCCCAAATATCATATTTCTCTTATATATATCCTTTCTCCCTCTTCCCCATGCACCTGTAAGATGATGTGCATCACAGTTTTTGGACTTATTTCTGAAGAACACTGCTGATTTAATGTGTATTGTACAGAAGGAACCTAATTATTGCGATGTCCATGAAACAATACTCTTGGAAATCAGAATTTTTTTTACCCTTCAAGAATGGGCAATATTTTATTTGTAAAAAAAAATTTAGTTTAAAATATTCACACACACACACACACACACACACACACACACACACACACACACACACACACACACACACACACACACACACACACACACACACACACACACACACACCATTCTTTTCATGCAGTTCCTCATGTCTAGTTTAGCTGAGAGCCACAAAATTTTGCTTTGTGGGGAAGGGAAGCGAAAATAATTAATGAGTACTGATGTGACTGCCTCTTTCACGAAGCTGTTTTACTGCTGGTAACGAGCTGGCGAGGCTCTGATAAAAGTCTCCTGTCATAAATGAATCAGTATGCAATTATAGCAACAAGAAATAGCAACCTAAGCCCTGGTATTCAAATCCAGTTATGATAAGACACTAAAAATCGATCTATCTATCTATTGCCAGATACCTAAATCCCGGAAGAGGTGGTCACAAACAAATCGCCTCCATTTTGCCCTTTCCCCCCCCATTTGATTGCCCTGCGCCCCGCTCACCCCCCTCTCTTATACCTCTCCACTCCATCCCTCCCCCGCCTCCTTGGCCTCCCCTCCCTCTCCCCCTCCTCCACCTCACTCACATACACTCTCCTCGTCAGTTTCCCACTCTCCATCCTCTCCACATCGCCAAACCACCTCAATGTGTTTCTACTAACGTCTCTAAAAATACTAAAAAAAAAAATGAGTTAATATTCTGTAATACATTGATAATAAGAACGTTTTCACTGCGTCTACTAAATCAAATAGCCTAACCCACAAAGACAGGAGACAGTAGGGGCTACTAAAATTACCAGTGTTTATGCCTAGGAAATTCAGGAAAAGGACAATAACATACACAAACATTATCTGAACCAGGAAAATGAAAAATCGTATTCTAAATGAACGTATGTGCTTTCTCAGTTACCTTATTAATTGTCTCATATACAGAGTCAACACGTGTTAATATATATTATTATTTCTCTCTCCTCTTCCAATATCAAACTAATGTTCTCTCGTTCTCTCGTCATGTCCCTCTCTTGTTCTCCTGACTGACGTGTATTAACACTCTCAAATCTCTTCTTTATTCTTATGGCCTTTATCGGGAAGCAATACAGTACCTACTCTTTCGACAACACTACCACCACACCACCTGCTCTCTCTACCACACTACCACCACACCACTTGCTCTACCACAATACTAACACCATCTGCTCTTACTACCACACTGCCACCGCACCACTTGCTCTCTCTACCACATTGCCACCACACCACTTACTCTCTCCATCACACTACAACCTCATCACCAGCTCTCTCTATCCCCACTATCATCACACCATTTCCTCTCTCTACCACACTGCCGCCACACCACCTACTCTCTCCACCACACTACCACCTCACCACCCCAACATCTACTCTCTGCACAACACTATCACCATACCACCTAGTCTACTACCTTCATTCCTCTCTCAGTGCTTCACAATCTCCCAATCAGCAGCCACACCAAAACGCACAATCACCAACAGTAGTCACTTAATATACTCTCCAGCACTACAATAAACGATTCTGAAAATTCTTCTCAGTCCTCATTAAAGCTCCATCAGGGACGCTATCAGCTTTACTATGTCACCACACACACTTAATTCAATGGGTCCAGATATGATACGCTGTGTCATGGATAAGTGGTCGGCTGGTTTAGTGACTGAAGTGGCAATGTGAGTTACTCTTTCCGGCCGACAGAATACACGAAAGGAAGAGTGTATGAGGGTGCTTGTAATCTGTTTAGTTCTCTTGCCCTGGAACACCGTTACCACGATATTATGGTCACAATTCCGGAACATGTCTTTGTCATTTTTATCTTAAACACGAGGAAAAGTGATGGAGGTGTTTACAACTCTGCATGACGAAGGAAAAGTTGAGGAGGGATATTCTTAAAGGTGGTTTGTGTATAGGAGGAAGGACTGCAACTTTAGTCCGACATCTCTCGAAACATCTATAATACTCGCCTTGTTTGTTGAAGTAAAACATTGCAAACGTCTTCCCATACTGGCTGGATAGACGAACTTAAATAGGTACTGGGTAAACTATTATACTTTTTACTGACGCTACAAAGGCTTCTCTACTGCAAAGACTATGTAAGATCTCAACCTTATAGTGTATCCATAGTCACTGTCTGCAAGACTAGGGCCAAATAATCATCCCGGAGGTCAGAGGTATTAAATAAATATGGTGTATAATATTATCATCATCTACTCGTCAGGCGCAGTACAGGGCAAGCAACGTAGGAGAGGTAGTTTCGTCCTCTTTAATAGCTTCCCATCACCAGCACCAACACTTGCTTGTCTCGCCTGACACACACATTTCCCACACATACCCACCCCAGACACCTGCCATACACACCTACCCCAGGTATGTCACAGATGCCAACCGATTGCAGAGAGAGAGAGAGAGAGAGAGAGAGAGAGAGAGAGAGAGAGAGAGAGAGAGAGATTCCCATTTCCTTTCTGCTCTGCTGAGACGAATACAGAGGGTACTTATGATAGGCTGATGACCAGTAATGTCTATTCACTCCTACGCCAGGACAAGGAGAGGCACAGTAATTTCCAAACTCTCATTCCACAATTTTCTTCCGGTGTTGTGGTAATCAAGGTAGGAAGGGATAGCGAGGGAGGTGTTGCGTGTCCCCCTCCCTAGTCTTATCAAAAAGCCGATTTGGAGGCAATGGTTAACCAGGATGGGGGTGAACTCCAGGAAGTGCTGCCTTTATTTACACAGTTGAGGCCATGGTGGTGTATCCAAGGGGGATGGGATGAGGCGGAGATATTTTTACTTTGGCTGCCATGAGAGGAGGGAAGTAAGGGGATGTGAGAGGGCGAGACGCATGCATGATGACTCACAACACTAACAGTGACGGAGACGAGAGACAGTCAAATCCGTCCATGCACATTTGGCAGTAGCACATTTGCCAGTAGCACATTTGGCACATTTGGCAGTAGCACATTTGGCAGTAGCACATTTGACAGTAGCACATTTGGCAGTAGCACATTTGACAGTACCTGCACAATTGTCAAAGCCTGTCCGCGTCTGTCATGATCACTACTCGGACAGGTTCGACAATATGAAACAATTCCAGAACAAAATGTGTTGGAAAGCTTTCATGGACAGAACTGTATTGGTTCTTCAGTTGACAGAAACTGAAAAAAATACAGCTGCTTCCTTTCTCTTTGGTATCAGAGCGTGAATACGGATGAAGTATAAATCTGTTGTTGATTCAAGATTCTAAATACTGCTTGAGTTAATGTCAGTACTAAATGTCGTAATGGACTGGGATGAATAAACTGCGGAAACTGATTCAGGAAAAAAACATACAGTTGGTTTTGGTTTTCATGGTAGTGTAACTATTGCGTTTTAATTACTGTGGTGAAGAGTATATTGTAATGGAACGAGGCCTGGACTTGCGCTACTAAATACTTCATCGACAAGTGTTTTGATTTTCTTTGCGGAACAAGACTAAAGAGAAAAAAAAATGAAGTGAAGAAATGATAAGAAATTAAAAACAGGGGAAACAGCAGAAGGAAGGCTGGGATGAAATAAGGAATTCAACCAAGTTCTTGCAAAATTTAGTGAAGACTATTCTCTCTCTCTCTCTCTCTCTCTCTCTCTTTCTGTCCAGGTACTGCTCTTTCACCGCCTACACGACCATCTCGGGTTGTTACCGGCCCTCCTCTCCGCACAATGGCATCTCACGCACACCACTGGGGAATGAGAAAAGAAAGTGGAAGAAACGAGGAGGTAAATGTGGCATACCTGACCAGGTTGAGAGAGAGAGAGAGAGAGAGATAGAGAGACTGTATCTATCTATCTATCTATCTATCTATATATATATCCCATTGGAGCCCAGTGTCCCGAGTATTGGACAGAACTGGGATTTTTCAAGTCTCTATAAAGCAGGGAACCCCGAGGTAGGGACATATGAGCTTCGTGACTGTGAGCCGATAGGCGGAGAGCGGTACACTTAGTACCCTCCCAGTGCAATGCCTCGCCCAGCACCCCTGGGATCCAATGGGATATATATATATATATATATATATATATATATATATATATATATATATATATATATATATATATATATATATATATATATAATCAGCATCAGTCATTGCAAGACCACTGCCGAACAAAGGCCTCCCCAACCTTTTCCATGACTTGCTTGTCTAAGCCAATCTCTGCCAGGTTTTGTCTGCAGACTTCTCTGTTTTTATCTCTCCACCTTCTGTCTGGATATGGAGTCTCTTGGAATCCAGTCATGCACCCTCTTGCTCCATCACTTATCCTATTTTCTTGTTATATGACCTTCCCGCCTAAATTTCTGTTCTTTCACAATTTTATAGTATCTTTGACTCCAGTCTGCTCTCTCATCCAAGTTGATCTCTTCCTGATTATCAAAGATAATCGCAACAATGACCTTTCCATTGTTCTTTCGAAACAGATTAGTTGCCTTTCCACCGATTATGTCTGTATCTAGGTCTCATAACCATACGCCACAGCTGGGATTATACATTCTTTATACACTTTTCTTTTCATCCATACTGACAAGCAACTTTTCATGGTGTCTCTATGTTTACCATAAAGTTTTCATTCAATTGTAATGTGTCTTTTGATTTCGCTTTCATGGTCTTTCGTTAGTCTTTAGTGTTGCCCAAAGTAATCGTGCATCTTAATTTTCTCTATATAGGTTACATCATTTCTTGCAATTTCTTTCTTGTTTCTGAAATTAGGACAATTTCATCTGCAAATCATAAACAGTTTAAGGTTTCGCCATCTACGTTTACTCCTTTGTTCTCCCATTCTTGCTTTCTTAAAAGGATTTCCGTGCATGCTGTAGATTATTTTGGTGAAACTGTATCACCCTGATGCACGCCTTTCTCAGTCTTAAGTTTTGTGAGTCTTTATGTAATTTAACTGTAGCAGTTCCCTCTTTATATATGTTTTCGAGCAGCTTTATAATGTTCTCGTTTATTCCTGTTCCCGAAATTAATTAATAATTGGTACTGTATGTGCTTCACTGAGTCGAAAGCCTTTTCAAATCTGACAAAACCTATGCACAGTAATTTGTTATA
Source organism: Coenobita brevimanus (assembly GCF_032717465.1). NCBI lineage: Eukaryota > Metazoa > Arthropoda > Malacostraca > Decapoda > Coenobitidae > Coenobita > Coenobita brevimanus. The sequence goes on along the minus strand of NC_136959.1, from coordinate 31,808,198 downwards.
TTCTGTGTGTGTGTGTGTGTGTGTGTGTGTGTGTGTGTGTGTGTGTGTGTGTGTGTGTGTGTTTAATTAGCTGATTCATTGTGTGTAGATGATCAGTAGTTGAATACCCGCCTCGGAATCCTGCCTGCTCACAAAGTTGGTTTTCTTTCAAATTTTTTGCTATTCTGTTTGTAAGGACTCCAGTAAAGAGTTTGTAAATAACTGACAATAAGCTAATAGTTCAATAGTTACTAAGATCCTTTGAGTTGCCTTTGTAGTACAGCAAAAGTACTATTGCATTACACCATGATTTGGGTATTTTTTTCTTTATACATTGTGTAAATAAGCGGACAAGCTGGTTTTGAGCCTATACTCCTGCATCAGACAGTAAATCATCTACTCTTCCATCTTCTCCCAGGGCCTTTCCACTTTTTCATAATTTTATGAGCAAAGTTTACTTCTTCTTGTGTTACCTCATGTATTCACTTGTGTCATAAGGAGAGTTGGCTGCTGGTAGGTTCCTGTTGTACTTGGTGGATACATTACTTTGTAAAATTCTTCAACTCACTTCACCATCTTCTCTGCACTTGATGGCTTCACTGTTTTTATCTTTCAGTGATGTAATTTGTTGTCATTCTAGTGCAATTGTATTTCGGGCCTCTTTCAGACTTTTTCCTATTTTGATAGTTTCTTTGATCTGCACCATGTTTCTCTCGTTTTTCTTCGCCATTTTACTTAGTGATCAAATTGTTTAATTCTGCTCTTTCTATTTCATCTTTTTCTGTTATTACTTCCATCTCCTTTCTTCTTTTTGAGCTCGAGGATGGCTTTTGAATACTCGTACCTATTGCCTTTGGTTGTATTAGCATCCCCTACTGCCTCTACTGATTTCCTAAACACTTTTGTTTGTGTACAGTTCACTTTATCAGCGTCACACTTGGTATAACTTAAAGCCCGAGTAATTTGTTCTTTTTTCTATCTGAAAAACAGCTTTATTTCCACTTTCTGTAATTGGGCATACCATTATAGTTTCAATCAGCTTCTTTGTTTCGCTTCTGAAATTAAATCTGGTTGTGCAACCCAGCACTCTCTGGTCACTTCTTATGTTTACTTTATTGAAAACTGTGGCATTAGTGATCGTGTTGTTCTTATCTGTGATGATAAAGTCGATTTCATTCTTTGTAACTGTATCTCCATTTATGTTTCTCCAGGTCCATTTTCTTCCTGGTCTTTTGTGGAGGAATGTGTTCATTAGTCTCATGTTATGCATTTCAGCCAAATTTACCACCATTTCACCTCCGTCATTCCCTTCTCCTTCTCCGGAAATTCCCACTCATGCTTGTCCATTTTTCAGTTTGCCAACTCTTGCATTGTGTCTCTCATGAGTATAGTACATCTGGTCTTTTCTTCTTCATATTCTGCAAGAGGTCGTCATAGATCATCATAGAATGTTTCTATTTCTTCATCTGTGCTTTGGGAAATACGTTCATGTACTTGCCTTTACTTTCAGGGTGTGTCTTTTGATTAGTCCTGATCACAATCCATGCCATATTCTGCCAGAAACAGTACTGAATTTCACAATGTTCTCTGCAAGGCAGAGGCCGTGGCCGAATGGGTAAAGAGGTGGCCGGCAGTCCTAAAGGATCTACCGGTACGTTCGCCTCCAGAGCTAGGGCAGGGAACGGTTTAATGATTTGAATTTCGTTAAGAGAAGACTTTTACTGATCTACCACTCATAAGACCCGCCACGTCGTAAAACTATTCCCACAAATATCAGTACACCAGTCCTGTATGAGACAGCTCCTAGCATGTATTCAGTATGGACGGTGGATGTTAGCGCCGAAGTGGTGACATGCAGAGGTGTATGATATGTAGG
>NC_136959.1:31796343-31801343 GCF_032717465.1 Coenobita brevimanus | reverse complement strand
TCCAAAATATTTGCACTTTACTAGAAAAGCATAACATGGATATTTTGAAATGAAATTGAGTGACCATGATAAACCTTTGAGACCCTCATTTAGTCTGCCGATCTTATGTTGAAAACCTGGAGACAAAGAACCAAAGGCAAACATTCCACTGGTCTGGAGGGAACCGCAAAATCCTCTTGATGATTGTTGTTTCTGCTTTTGTCAATACTTCATAATTCGGTACCAAGACAAAATCTGCCACAAAATATCCTTGACCCTACCACAAGCCACAAGGCTCATCCCTCACTCCGTTGAAGTATCTGTTTCAGTCTTCATTAAGTTTTCCTGAAGATGAATCTGATCTGTGTCTATCTGAAGAAAATGGTGATGAGAATAGTGATTTCATTAATCCTCTTCGGTTTTGTAATCCGTTTGACACCTTCACATGTGGCCATTTCGGTACAAATACTAACCATCTTATTAAACACAAGCGACAAGTCTGCCTCCACTCGGGTTTGATATTGTATTAATGAAGGTGTTATTTACGGTGTATCAGTGTATCTTTTTGAACATCACTAAAGTATCATCATCATCATCATCAACATCTTCCCTCACATAATCACCAACACCATCACCTTCATCCTTTACCAGTTCACTGCAAGAGAAAACTTCTATCTTTTTTCTTGCTTCTGGCGTATTGGTGTTAGCTAGTTCCACCCAGTCCCAGCAGATCTCCGAAATTCTTCTCACTCATCTTATTCTCTGTCTGCTTTGTCGCCTCACTTCATCTTTGTTTGAAAATAAGTTACTATTTGAAGTTCATCTGTTCATTTCATTTTTTTTTTTTTTACATAGAACGCGGCTTGTCCTCATCCATTTGAGCCTGTTCTGTGTAATTATTATATCATTTACTTTTGTCTCCTACCAAGGCAGGAAACTATTTTTTATCTCTCAGTATCACACCCAATATTATATAATCCTTTCGTTTTTTAGCACTCCTGAGTTTAATATCTAGTCATTTTCCTAGATTCCGGGGTTTCAGTACACACTTTAGGGACAGAGAGAACACACTCACTAAAATCTCTCTCTCTCTCTCTCTCTCTCTCTCTCTTTGTAAAGGCAGCCACTTATTCCTCATACAGTTACTTAGTTTACCAGAATTCCTCCATACCATTCCAATTCTTAGCATGAGCATATTTTTAGTTACGGACTGAAACTGGCTGGCACTGCGTGCTCCTAGGCGCATGTATTCTTCAAAAAAATCAGTTTTATTTACCTGCTTTTGCTGGAAGTGTAAGAATATACTTGTAAAGTATAATTTTCGTTTTCTTATTAATTTTCAAGTTTATGTTCATGTTCTCCCTCTTCAGACTGGCTTTAATTTATTGTCTTTCATTCCTCTACTTAACCAGGAAACAGAACAAAGATGTGTCAGTTGTGTCTGGAAGACCATTCAGCCGCTGCCATCGTTTATGTTAATTTCTTTGGCTTACCAGTTATTTGAAAATACAGTTTATGTATGCAACAGTATTGGTTGTGTATCCTTCTCTTACACCTTCAGCTACTGTGTGTGTGTGTGTGTGTGTGTGTGTGTGTATGTGTGTGTGTGTGTGTGTGTGTGTGTGTGTGTATTTTCCTGATTCTTCTAAAGGAAGTTTATGCCGCCAGTATAATCACTACCATATAAAACATAAATATTTTCTAGTATTTTAAGAGACATTTCCTTTCACTCCTCCTCCTCCTCCTCGAAATGCTCCTATTACTACTGTATTTTCAGGCTAAATCAAATGCTTCCTACAAGACAATCAATATCACACACAAAGTTTTATATTCTGAAATTTTCTTATCTACTGGGTTGATGGTGCAGGAATATGGTGTGCTGTCCAGTAAACACCACAAAGTTTGGCTTGTTCTCTTGCCCGGTGTGTCTCTTGAGTGGAAGGGATGGGATTTGTTAGAATTTTGTGATGCATTTGAAAACAAGGGGGAGAATATATAATTAATGAGCTGTACTCTCGTGTGTGTGTGTGTGAGTGTGTGTGTGTGTGTGTGTGTGTGTGTGTGTGTGTGTGTGTTAACAAAAAAACTCAAGTATCTTTGATCTGACTTTACAGTGCCTGTGGAATGGTTGAGGGTCAAATTCATGGAGTAAGCCTATTAAAAGAAAGTAATTGGTCAAAGGTCTAACTCAATTGGTAAGGTAAACTTTAAAAAGATTTATCTCAGAAGAAAATTTTAAGTGTGGTTGTGGATATGGTAGGGATAAAAGAATTAGATTTTCAGGATATTCAGCCAAGGGTGAAGGTCATAGGGGAGCGTCAAATGCCAAGGTCAAAGGACAAGGTCGACTCTGCCAGCTTTGATCTGAGTTGAACCAAATTACGTGGAATGGTTGAGGGTCAAGGAAGGGATGCAGTATCGAGAACATTCAGTCAAGGTCATCAAGTCATGACTGTCTGCGTGTGTAAAGAAAGAACTAAAACACCTTTGCTTTGAGCTGGATCAAACTTAAGGGATTAGCTGGGGATTAATGCTTTTAAGAATAACAGATCAGACGCCAGCAAGTCATATACAACACAACGTCAATTTAAAGCTGTAGAGTAAACTTTTTTGGGGGAGGGGGTTAAAGTTAAAAGAGGACTTAATGCCTTCGATTTTCAGAATCAAAGGTTAAGGTCACAGGAAAAGGAAAACAGTCAAGGTCACTGAGTAAAGCCAACTCAAACAGCTTTAACCTGATTTCAACTGTGGGAACCTGGGGGAATTGCCACAGTTAGGTAAATGAAATACCATTTGATTTTATAGTCTGTCGGGATATCCAAGTTCACAGTACATAGTCAAACCTTCTGGCCCTTAGGACTGCTGGTGGGTGAGGGCGTTACATTGGCAGAGTGCTACTTCTTGTTTAATTAAATGCTTTGAACATGGCCAAGGGGGCAGGGCTTCGAGGATCTCAGCCTGCCTCCTGAAACCTATACCAGGTGGAGACCTATCACTGCACAGAACTTCATTTTCCCACTCCACCCACCCTGCTCTTTTCATCAAGGTTAGACGCCATCCCTGAAAAAGGTACGGTTACTCAAGAGTGCTGAATAAGTGAGTCTGCAAGTGGTACAGTTAGGGACAAGCGCTGTATCTGGTTTCCCCGTGGGTGCGGTAAAGAAAAACAAGGAAATTATTTTGGAAAGACATAAACACACAATGACCTGTTCACTCACACAAATATACACAATCCCTTCCCTTCTCTTTAAAACACACAATCTCTTCCTTCTCTCTAAAATTACTACAATCCCTTCCTTCTCTTTAAAACACACAATCCCTTCCTTCTCTTTAAAACACACACACACACACACACACACACACACACACACACACACACACACACACACACACACACACACACACATGTGCTGACTATGAAAAAGCCTACAATTATACCTTCAGGATAGCATATGACATAGTTAACAGCAATGACAGTTACAAAAAGAGCCTAAACTATAATAAGGGAAACAACAAGACATTTCTTAGAAGTTGATTGGGAAAATGAGCTTAGAGGACAAGATTTAAATGCTGTATATAAAAAATTCTGTGAACTTTATGAAATAGGAGTCTAGAAGTACATCCCACAGCACAAAGAAGCAGATAAGAAAATACAGAAATGGTTCAATACAGACCGTAAAAAATCAAAAGAAAGAAGAGATTTGTTGTGGAATAGGTACAGAAGATACAATAGTGAAAGTTTTCGTTTTTTAAAGGCTCCAACATGCTTGCATGTGCGTCGGCCTTGGTCACCTAATGGCGGCTCTCCTCGCTGCACGATCCATTGCAGCCTCCCTGTTCAGTCCCTTAACCCTAAGATCACACTCTAATGACCTAATCCTGCTGTCTTTCTCGGTCTACCCCTCATAACCCCACCCCCAATATTAACACTTCTCACCTTCCTCACCCAATTATCATCCCCCAGCCTCTCCACATGTCCAAACCACCTCAACCTACCTCTCCTCATCACCACACTAGTACACTCCAGTCCCATCCTACCTCTCAACTCTTCCATTGTAAACCCAGCCCCTCCCGGCCTTAGACGCAGGGACGCACTGCACATCCACCTAATCATTGTCATTTCTGTACGTCTGAGCGGGCGAATATCTTCCTCCTTCACTGCCCAGGTCTCACTGCCATACAGCATTACACTCCTAACACATGCTGCATACAAAGACCCCTTAGCACGTAGGGAGAGCCCTCTCAATGTCAGGAGAGGCAAGAGCTCCCTGAACTTCTTCCAACCACTTCTCACCCTAGCCACAGAGCTAGCTCCAGCCCCCCACCTCCAGCACACAACATGTCTCCTAAATAACAAAAACTCTTTCCATACACTCAAGAGATCTACCAGTGTCTAATCCTTTTCTATGTCTGACAATCTCCACCTGCTCTACCCGGCACGCCGCACACATAAAACCAGCATTATCTCGCAGTTCACCTCTGATACCACTATATCTCTTATGCACCCATTTATCACGCACACCACACAAGATGTGAATTACTTCCCACGCCCTTGTGTGGCAAACTGCACATGGCACACTCTCCCTCGTCTTTGACAGTACAGCCACCAAACCTAGATATCATCACTTTTGTTTTATCTGCATTTACCCTTAAACCTTTTTGCCCCATACCATCTCTCCACCTCCCAAACCTTTCCTCCGCCTCCCTTTCATTCTCTGCAATCAACACTGGAATCATCAGCATACAACAACTCCTAGCGTGAGTCCGTTTCTAAAGTCACGTGAAAAGGCTTCAAGTACCATGATAAACAACATATGGACTCCAAGACTGACCCCTGATGCACACCAACATTCACGGCAAACCTATCACTCAAATTCTCCATTCACTCTCACCTGGGTGTGAGCACCTGCATACATGGCCATAACCACCCTAACCAGCCACTCCTCCAAGCCAAGCTTTCATTGCCCACTTCACCACACCTCTCCAGGGACTCTGTCAGAGGCCTTTTCAAATCAACAAAA
>NC_136959.1:31762773-31796243 GCF_032717465.1 Coenobita brevimanus | reverse complement strand
CAGGAGTTAATTGCACCAGCAAGAACCTGTTTATCATTAATAGCATTAGTTATTGATTGTCAGGGATGAAGTCACTTTCTCCAGAGGCCAACAGTACTAATAAACAGCACGTGTGAGTAATTAGTCTCTGCTGTGTACTGTTGAGAAAGTTTATAAACTTTCGTCCTTAGAGAATCGGCAAAGTAAGCCGGCATAAAGTAATCATTGCTTGATCTTCACAAGTCAGTTCTTTGTCCTTGTTCTCAACTATTATTGAATATTATTCTTTAATACTGCATATTCTTCAAAAACCTTGTGACAGTCTTTCCCTACCCAAAACGGATTAAAAATGTAATTTATATTCACATCAACAAGGGCCCACCACTGTCTCGTTTAAGCATAACCACTTGTTTCCATACAAAACGGTGCTTGCCTCTAGCTTTCTTTTCTTGTGACCTTCCGACATTCACCCTCACTATCTGTATCGCTAGAGAAGCGACGTCACTGTACGTTGATCCACGTAAAAGTGACAGAAATAGGGTAGGTTTCAAGTGCTGCCCCTTCCCTAAACTGTGCACGGGGACTGAATGTCCAACGCGGGTCTGCTTCTGGCCTCGTGACTGATCAAGCCAAGATCCCATATGGATCTTGGGTCGAGGCTCCAGCCCTTGTAAACTCAGGGAGGATGAATGCTGCCGCGCTATTGGTTCGTCAACCTCGCCCTATGCCACAGTCCCGGAGTTGAAGTATGCTGTTTCTGCATTAAAAAACACCTGACTCTTGAGCGTTGGTGTGGAGGGGGAATAAGGGCCGATTTCTTTTGGCTTTTCACACCACTTTGAGAGGATGGTCCTGGACACGATGCATTTAGATAAATCTCATTTTCGGTTCTTTGACGAAGTCGCTCTACTGCCATCGAGCGTCTATGTATGAAAACAGATGTATGGAAATGTGATCTGCTATAATGACTATTTCTCAATCACCTTTATTAAATATACCGAACGTACCAGCCGTTTTTCATCTGTCATTATTTTTCACATTCACCTTTTGCACCGTCAAAATAATGTTCTATACTTGCATTATGTCCCTCCATTGTTTCCCTGACTGATTCGTATACTCATATTCTGAAAGAGATTTTCTATTAATATGTCCATTATATCGCCCACACATATCACCACATCTACTACTCTGTCACAGTACCACCACACCACCTATTCTATCCACCAAACTAGCATCACCCCCTAACTCAGTCGCAATAACACCCACACATAGTTTCAATTGCATTACCACCACACCTCATACTACGGTACCACATACACTGCCAAACTACTACCACGCCACTTGTTCTCCATCACACGCTCATCGTGCATACCAACTCACTGTGTCACACTATATGACAGTTAGCAGTCACACCGCCTTTGTATCAGTAATCACCAACACATATAGGCTACACTTCAACCTCATTCGACCGTTCTCGTATTTTTTCCAGTCCTTCTTTAAGCAGCTGTAAGGACTTAATTGCCCGTAGTAATTTATTGTGTCACCACCCACACGTTCGTCAATAGGTTCTGTTGCAATAATCTGCGTCTGGGGCAAGTGACTGGCTGGTTTGTACACTGGGGTGGCAAAATGTAGGCGATTCCTCTTCACGAAAGGATAATTATGAATGCTTGCATCTTGTTGATTGTTCCGACTCCCAGTGGACTAATATTTCCATGGCATTAAAGTACCAACGCTGCAACATGACGTCATCTTTCTGGGGTTGAGAAAAAATAATGCAGGAGTGTGTACAGTACAAATTTGCTTCTCAGAGGAAATGGTGTAAGGGGATATTCTTAAATGTTAATATGTAAAGAAGAAAGGAGTGCAACTTTAATCTGAGAGTGCTAAAAACGTCCATTATTCCCTCCTTATATGTGTCATCAGGACCCTGCACTGACGAGAGAACATGAGGAATGGAAAATGGATTGGAAGAAAGATGATATTTTCCACTGAAGTTACGAAGACAAGTTTACTGCAGAGATTCTACATCCCGCCTATAAGATCTCATACCTACCGAGCATCCTCAGTGTCTGCATGACTGAGGCCAAAGAATCGCCCCCAGAGGTCAGAGGCGTTAAATAAGCACAAAGCCTACTGCATACGAGAGGGAATTTCCACGTCATTAATAAATTCCCAATACGAACACACCCACTTCCTTCTCTCACCTGCCCCAGACACCTGCCCCAAACATTCGCCCCACATATCCACCCAAGATGCCTGCAACAAACACCCTTGCACACACCTATCCCAGGCACCTATTCCAGACATCTGCTGACTGCCATTGCAAATAGGCTGCTCATTAATCGCAGCATCTCTCAGTGCAATCCGGACTGAAAGGAAACCTTTGGGCATGACCCTGCTGCTAATTCAAAACGAGAGAGAGAGAGAGAGAGAGCAAAAAGGAAAAAAAAATCCTACTTTCCATTTGCTTTCTCCTCCAGTTATTAGGAGCATCGAGTGAGCTAGAGTTGCCCTATAGGTTAGTAGCCGATAAGGTCCACCAATTCCTACGCCAGTACAAAGAGACATTTTACCAAAAATTTTAATCACTAATTTCCTGCCCACGTCATGATGAAGGTAAGGAGAGAATACGTGAGATGTGTTCAGTGTTCCCAGATGATAGAATTGGCTACGTGGGATGTGTTCAATGTCTACCAGATGAGGAGAATACATGGGATGTGTTCATTGTTCCCCAGATGACAGAGTACGTGGGATGTGTCTGTCCCCCAGATGAGAGAATACGTGGCATGTGTTCAGTGTCCCCCAGATGAGAGAATACGTGGGATGTGCATGACCATAACAGTCATATAAAACACTATATTACACAAATGCATGGGTGGGTAAAGAATGCAATGTGGATGTTACTGTAATGGGTAACAAGACTGTATTACCGACAGTCAGGCTAATAATGACTGCAAGAAAAAAAACAGTGACAGTCGGTAGGTAAAGAATGAATTGTGGATGTTAGTGTAATGGGTAACAAGACATTATTATGGAGAGCCAGAGTGATCATGACTGCAAGAAAGAAACAGCGACAGTCGGTAGGCGAAGAATGCATTGTAGATGTTACTGTAATCGGTAACAAGACATTGTTACAGAGGGACAGATTGAGAATGACTGCAAGAAAATTAAGAGTGATGGTTAAGGGAGTAAAACAACCACATAAATGATTCACAAGGCTACACAGCATATGAAGCAAAAAGTGTGCATGTGCATGACATACATGGGCAGTGGCCGCACACTATTCAAAGCCTGTCTGTCTTTGTCATCGCCAGTGCTCGGACAGACCAGAAAATATGACACAAATGCAGGACAAAATGTTGGAAAGCTGTTATGGAGAGAAATGTGTTGCTGTTGTCACTGGCTGAGACAGGAGAAAAATAAAACCTCTGCTACCTCTCGCATAGGTAATAGAATTTATGGATAATATAAAGATCAGATTTTGAATAATGAATCTGAATAATGTGTTTAATTAATAGAGTAGTACTAACTCTCGCAATGGACTGGCATTAATAAGCTATTGTAAATGATTCAGGAAATATTAGGCTGATGATCTAGGTCGTGCTGGTACTATTTTGTGTATATTGTAATAACTTAATGGCTTATAACTGCCGTGGCTAAGAGTGCACTGGTATGGGATGTGGCCAGAGAGTTGAGACAGGAAGTGTATTATCGGCAAGTTTTACTGCTTGTCTTTGTGGATCGTGGTGCACTACTTAACACCACTTTGAACAGATTCAATTCATACTTTAATTCTAAGTTGAAGGTTGATGGGTGCCAAGTGCTTCTCGTGTGCTACCGTGTTACCATAAGGATCGATATTATGACTGAGTAAAGGTATAACGCAAAAAGAGCATTATTGTAGTGAAAAAATAATGACGAAGCAGGTAAACGCGGATGAAATACGTGAGAGAGTGGCATGCAATGAAGGAATGCATACAAGTATGTGGAGTCGAATAAAAATTGCTGGGAGGAATGTGGAAAAGAAAAGAGTTTATTTCCTCTCTCTCTCTCTCTCTCTCTCAACTTAGCCACAACGCAACATTTATCTCCACGGTTTTTCTACTTTCTTTTCTCGTTTCCCTAGTGGTGGACGTTTGGGGCCATTGTGTGGAGAGGAGAGGTTCAGTAACACGGAGGAGGCCGTGTGAGCGGTGAAAAGCACTACCTGGAGAGAGAGAGAGAGAGAGAGAGAGAGAGAGAGAGAGAAGGAGAATATATTACGCGATGACATTATTTGAAATAGTGAAATCCTTCTCTCTCTTTCTGTGTGTGTGTGTGTGTGTGTGTGTGTGTGCGTGTGTGTCTACCTATTCTGTCTGTATATATCTATTTATATGTCTCACTGTCTGCCTATCTACCCTCCTATCTACCTATCTATCTATCGCTGCACCATAAAGTCTTCATTACGTAAGAAGTACAAAACCATCACCATAACATTAGCTTAGCATATTCTCAGCTTTCTTCGTTAGAACTGTCACATAAGCATCAATTACCCTTCTCGCAGCCTAAAGTCATCTCCCTAGCACACGACCAACACTAAATGCTCATCTTCAAGCCTAAGTAGCCACGTAATCCTTGCATCTTATCATTTGCAACCTACACCCTCACCCTCATTCCTTCTCGTATCGTGCAATATCGTTATTATTGTCATTACGTTCACAGGACCATAAATTACCAGCATAATAGCTTTCCCGTAACCAGTCCCAACACCTTTATATTCCAGAATCAACACACACACACACACACACACACACACACACACACACACACACACACACACACACACACACACACACACACACACACCACAAAGGCGCTTCACATATACCACAGTCACCAATTACACATCTGCAGCAGCATCGCCACTCTGCTACACGCCAACCACATCCTCAATACACAACCACACACCTATAAGACCCTTACCACGAAACTATACATTTACCACACTCTCACTATACAACCACAAAAACCATTACAGCTTCACCACAAAACCACACACCTATCATACCCTCACTACACTACAACCACACCTTATCACACAATGCCACACCATCACTACACATGAACCAAACCCTAACCACATAGATCCACATGGACCACATCCTCAACACTCAACCACATATCTGCCACAATCTCACCACACAGTCTCAAACTCTCACCACAACAGCATTCTACCACTACATCATCCGCCCTCCACCACACTCGAAGCAATACCAACAGATACCAACAACCACATAAGCATAGTAAAGGCCTCGCATCACTTTACTCTCTCTCACAACCACAATAACACTACATCAAAAATGCACCCTCTCAACCTCCATTCCTACCCACCATCATCACCTCACCCTTACCCTTACCATACCCTCACCCTCATCATGAGCGTAAGATAGGACCAAAGATGGAAGAATAACCTCAAGGGAAATCATACTCTTACCCCTCCCTCACGTCCGTACACTCCTGAACCATACTGTATATTGTGTTTAATAATTTCTTTTCGGATTTTATGACAACAATTCTAGGATGATACTCTGTGTTTATTAGTTTTTACTAAAGAACTGGGAGGGGAAAATGGGAAAAGTAGTGAAGGAAATGATGGAAGAAGCTACTCGGAAAAGAAGTGAGCAGAAACATGACTACGTTGGGAAAAAAATACTCGCTCTTACCTCGCCGGCACTGGTAGCATTAACAACAGAAAAGTAGGTAAGGAATCGAAAGAAATCCGATTTCGTAACCATAATTCTGGGGATATAAAGTACTAATGATAAAATAAGCTCAGAAGGAATAATAGGGAACAGTTTTACGTTGTGCCCTTCTTCATAACATACTGGGGTTTCATTCACTCGGGACTTATCTTGGAAAGATCATATTACATCTCTTGTAAAATCTGCTTCCAAGAGATTAGGTGTGCTAAGCCGACTCCATACCTTCTTTACCCCTGCACAGTTGTTGACTTTATACACGGGTTTTATTCGCCTCTGTGTAGAGTACAATTCTCATGTGTGGGGAGGCTCCCCACATACAACTCTTCTCAGTAGGGTGGAGTCAAAGGCTTTTCGCCTCATTAACTCTCTTCCTCTTACTGGCTCCCTTCAACCTCTGTCTCTTCGCCGCACTGTTGCCTCTTTATCTCTTTTCTATCGCTTCTTCAATGGTCACTGCTCCTCTGAACTGTTTGCATGCATTCCTCCACCTCTACGACGGGCACGTAGCTCGCGTCTAGCAACAAACTCTCATCCCTTTTCTGTCCAGCTCTCTAATGCAAGGGTTAACCGTTACTCCCAGTCATTCATTTATGCAACAGGTCAACTCTGGAACTATCTCCCTCTGTCGTATTTCCTACTTCTTATGATCTCCAGACTTTCAAAGGCAGTGTGTCCAGGCTCGAAATGAACGGATCTTGACTTTGGCTCTCTTTTTTATTGTTTTTTTGTTCTTGAAAGGAACAGTTTGCGGGCTCCTGGCTTTTGGTTCCTTCTTCCTTGCATAAATATAAAATAATAATATCCTAACCTCTCACTCTGGAGGATATATTTCACGAAGGAAGTGTGTCAGCCGCATCTCTCTCTCTCTCTCTCTCTCTCTCTCTCTGATCTACAACATTTTTTTTCTATATCATTCCAGTATATCTTTATATTCTTACAACCCCGTTCTAAGGTTTCCTTCTCTTTTTCCCCAAATATCATATTTCTCTTATATATATCCTTTCTCCCTCTTCCCCATGCACCTGTAAGATGATGTGCATCACAGTTTTTGGACTTATTTCTGAAGAACACTGCTGATTTAATGTGTATCGTACAGAAGGAACCTAATTATTGCGATGTCCATGAAACAATACTCTTGGAAATCAGAATTTTTTTTACCCTTCAAGAATGGGCAATATTTTATTTGTAAAAAAAAATTTAGTTTAAAATATTCACACACACACACACACACACACACACACACACACACACACACACACACACACACACACACACACACACACACACACACACACACACACACCATTCTTTTCATGCAGTTCCTCATGTCTAGTTTAGCTGAGAGCCACAAAATTTTGCTTTGTGGGGAAGGGAAGCGAAAATAATTAATGAGTACTGATGTGACTGCCTCTTTCACGAAGCTGTTTTACTGCTGGTAACGAGCTGGCGAGGCTCTGATAAAAGTCTCCTGTCATAAATGAATCAGTATGCAATTATAGCAACAAGAAATAGCAACCTAAGCCCTGGTATTCAAATCCAGTTATGATAAGACACTAAAAATCGATCTATCTATCTATTGCCAGATACCTAAATCCCGGAAGAGGTGGTCACAAACAAATCGCCTCCATTTTGCCCTTTCCCCCCTCCATTTCATTGCCCTGCTCCCAGCTCACCCCCCCCTCTCTTATACCTCTCCACTCCATCCCTCTCCCTCCTCCTTGGCCTCCCCCTCCCTCTCCCCCTCCTCCACCTCACTCACATACACTCTCCTCGTCAGTTTCCCACTCTCCATCCTCTCCACATCGCCAAACCACCTCAATGTGTTTCTACTAACGTCTCTAAAAATACTAAAAAAAATAATGAGTTAATATTCTGTAATACATTGATAATAAGAAAGTTTTCACTGCGTCTACTAAATCAAATAGCCTAACCCACAAAGACAGGAGACAGTAGGGGCTACTAAAATTACCAGTGTTTATGCCTAGGAAATTCAGGAAAAAGGACAATAACATACACAAACATTATCTGAACCAGGAAAATGAAAAATCGTATTCTAAATGAACGTATGTGCTTTCTCAGTTACCTTATTAATTGTCTCATATACAGAGTCAACACGTGTTAATATATATTATTATTTCTCTCTCCTCTTCCAATATCAAACTAATGTTCTCTCGTTCTCTCGTCATGTCCCTCTCTTGTTCTCCTGACTGACGTGTATTAACACTCTCAAATCTCTTCTTTATTCTTATGGCCTTTATCGGGAAGCAATACAGTACCTACTCTTTCGACAACACTACCACCACACCACCTGCTCTCTCTACCACACTACCACCACACCACTTGCTCTACCACAATACTAACACCATCTGCTCTTACTACCACACTGCCACCGCACCACTTGCTCTCTCTACCACATTGCCACCACACCACTTACTCTCTCCATCACACTACAACCTCATCACCAGCTCTCTCTATCCCCACTATCATCACACCATTTCCTCTCTCTACCACAATGCCGCCACACCACCTACTCTCTCCACCACACTACCACCTCACCACCCCAACATCTACTCTCTGCACAACACTATCACCATACCACCTAGTCTACTACCTTCATACCTCTCTCAGTGCTTCACAATCTCCCAATCAGCAGCCACACCAAAACGCACAATCACCAACAGTAGTCACTTAATATACTCTCCAGCACTACAATAAACGATTCTGAAAATTCTTCTCAGTCCTCATTAAAGCTCCATCAGGGACGCTATCAGCTTTACTATGTCACCACACTCACTTAATTCAATGGGTCCAGATATGATACGCTGTGTCATGGATAAGTGGTCGGCTGGTTTGGTGACTGAAGTGGCAATGTGAGTTACTCTTCCGGCAGACAGAATACACGAAAGGAAGAGTGTATGAGGGTGCTTGTAATCTGTTTAGTTCTCTTGCCCTGGAACACCGTTACCACGATATTATGGTCACAATTCCGGAACATGTCTTTGTCATTTTTATCTTAAACACGAGGAAAAGTGATGGAGGTGTTTACAACTCTGCATGACGAAGGAAAAGTTGAGGAGGGATATTCTTAAAGGTGGTTTGTGTATAGGAGGAAGGACTGCAACTTTAGTCCGACATCTCTCGAAACATCTATAATACTCGCCTTGTTTGTTGAAGTAAAACATTGCAAACGTCTTCCCATACTGGCTGGATAGACGAACTTAAATAGGTACTGGGTAAACTATTATACTTTTTACTGACGCTACAAAGGCTTCTCTACTGCAAAGACTATGTAAGATCTCAACCTTATAGTGTATCCATAGTCACTGTCTGCAAGACTAGGGCCAAATAATCATCCCGGAGGTCAGAGGTATTAAATAAATATGGTGTATAATATTATCATCATCTACTCGTCAGGCGCAGTACAGGGCAAGCAACGTAGGAGAGGTAGTTTCGTCCTCTTTAATAGCTTCCCATCACCAGCACCAACACTTGCTTGTCTCGCCTGACACACACATTTCCCACACATACCCACCCCAGACACCTGCCATACACACCTACCCCAGGTATGTCACAGATGCCAACCGATTGCAGAGAGAGAGAGAGAGAGAGAGAGAGAGAGAGAGAGAGAGAGAGAGAGAGAGAGAGAGATTCCCATTTCCTTTCTGCTCTGCTGAGACGAATACAGAGGGTACTTATGATAGGCTGATGACCAGTAATGTCTATTCACTCCTACGCCAGGACAAGGAGAGGCACAGTAATTTCCAAACTCTCATTCCACAATTTTCTTCCGGTGTTGTGGTAATCAAGGTAGGAAGGGATAGCGAGGGAGGTGTTGCGTGTCCCCCTCCCTAGTCTTATCAAAAAGCCGATTTGGAGGCAATGGTTAACCAGGATGGGGTGAACTCAGGAAGTGCTGCCTTTATTTACACAGTTGAGGCCATGGTGGTGTATCCAAGGGGGATGGGATGAGGCGGAGATATTTTTACTTTGGCTGCCATGAGAGGAGGGAAGTAAGGGGATGTGAGAGGGCGAGACGCATGCATGATGACTCACAACACTAACAGTGACGGAGACGAGAGACAGTCAAATCCGTCCATGCACATTTGGCAGTAGCACATTTGCCAGTAGCACATTTGGCACATTTGGCAGTAGCACATTTGGCAGTAGCACATTTGACAGTAGCACATTTGGCAGTAGCACATTTGACAGTACCTGCACAATTGTCAAAGCCTGTCCGCGTCTGTCATGATCACTACTCGGACAGGTTCGACAATATGAAACAATTCCAGAACAAAATGTGTTGGAAAGCTTTCATGGACAGAACTGTATTGGTTCTTCAGTTGACAGAAACTGAAAAAAATACAGCTGCTTCCTTTCTCTTTGGTATCAGAGCGTGAATACGGATGAAGTATAAATCTGTTGTTGATTCAAGATTCTAAATACTGCTTGAGTTAATGTCAGTACTAAATGTCGTAATGGACTGGGATGAATAAACTGCGGAAACTGATTCAGGAAAAAAAACATACAGTTGGTTTTGGTTTTCATGGTAGTGTAACTAATGCGTTTTAATTACTGTGGTGAAGAGTATATTGTAATGGAACGAGGCCTGGACTTGCGCTACTAAATACTTCATCGACAAGTGTTTTGATTTTCTTTGCGGAACAAGACTAAAGAGAAAAAAAAAATTAAGTGAAGAAATGATAAGAAATTAAAAACAGGGGAAACAGCAGAAGGAAGGCTGGGATGAAATAAGGGAATTCAACCAAGTTCTTGCAAAATTTAGTGAAGACTATTCTCTCTCTCTCTCTCTCTCTCTCTCTCTTTCTGTCCAGGTACTGCTCTTTCACCGCCTACACGACCATCTCGGGTTGTTACCGGCCCTCCTCTCCGCACAATGGCATCTCACGCACACCACTGGGGAATGAGAAAAGAAAGTGGAAGAAACGAGGAGGTAAATGTGGCATACCTGACCAGGTTGAGAGAGAGAGAGAGAGAGAGAGAGAGAGACTGTATCTATCTATCTATCTATCTATGTATATATATATCCCATTGGAGCCCAGTGTCCCGAGTATTGGACAGAACTGGGATTTTTCAAGTCTTTATAAAGGAGGGAACCCCCGGGTAGGGACCTATGAGCTTCGCGACTATGAGCCGATAGGCGGAGAGCGGTACTCATAGTACCCTCCCAGTGCCATGTCTCGCCGCACCCCTGGGATCCAATGGGATATATATATATATATATATATATATATATATATATATATATATATATATATATATATATATATATATATATATATATATAATCAGCATCAGTCATTGCAAGACCACTGCCGAACAAAGGCCTCCCCCAACCTTTTCCATGACTTGCTTGTCTAAGCCAATCTCTGCCAGGTTTTGTCTGCAGACTTCTCTGTTTTATCTCTCCACCTTCTGTCTGGATATGGAGTCTCTTGGAATCCAGTCATGCACCCTCTTGCTCCATCACTTATCCTATTTTCTTGTTATATGACCTTCCCGCCTAAATTTCTGTTCTTTCACAATTTTATAGTATCTTTGACTCCAGTCTGCTCTCTCATCCAAGTTGATCTCTTCCTGATTATCAAAGATAATCGCAACAATGACCTTTCCATTGTTCTTTCGAAACAGATTAGTTGCCTTTCCACCGATTATGTCTGTATCTAGGTCTCATAACCATACGCCACAGCTGGGATTATACATTCTTTATACACTTTTCTTTTCATCCATACTGACAAGCAACTTTTCATGGTGTCTCTATGTTTACCATAAAGTTTTCATTCAATTGTAATGTGTCTTTTGATTTCGCTTTCATGGTCTTTCGTTAGTCTTTAGTGTTGCCCAAAGTAATCGTGCATCTTAATTTTCTCTATATAGGTCACACCATTTCTTGCAATTTCTTTCTTGTTTCTGAAATTAGGACAATTTCATCTGCAAATCATAAACAGTTTAAGGTTTCGCCATCTACGTTTACTCCTTTGTTCTCCCATTCTTGCTTTCTTAAAAGGATTTCCTTGCATGCTGTAGATTATTTTGGTGAAACTGTATCACCCTGATGCACGCCTTTCTCATTCTTAAGTTTTGTGAGTCTTTATGTAATTTAACTGTAGCAGTTCCCTCTTTATATATGTTTTCGAGCAGCTTTATAATGTTCTCGTTTATTCCTGTTCCCGAAATTAATTAATAATTGGTACTGTATGTGCTTCACTGAGTCGAAAGCCTTTTCAAATCTGACAAAACCTATGCACAGTAATTTGTTATATTCTGTGTGTGTGTGTGTGTGTGTGTGTGTGTGTGTGTGTGTGTGTGTGTGTTTAATTAGCTGATTCATTGTGTGTAGATGATCAGTAGTTGAATACCCGCCTCGGAATCCTGCCTGCTCACAAAGTTGGTTTTCTTTCAAATTTTTTGCTATTCTGTTTGTAAGGACTCCAGTAAAGAGTTTGTAAATAACTGACAATAAGCTAATAGTTCAATAGTTACTAAGATCCTTTGAGTTGCCTTTGTAGTACAGCAAAAGTACTATTGCATTACACCATGATTTGGGTATTTTTTTCTTTATACATTGTGTAAATAAGCGGACAAGCTGGTTTTGAGCCTATACTCCTGCATCAGACAGTAAATCATCTACTCTTCCATCTTCTCCCAGGGCCTTTCCACTTTTTCATAATTTTATGAGCAAAGTTTACTTCTTCTTGTGTTACCTCATGTATTCACTTGTGTCATAAGGAGAGTTGGCTGCTGGTAGGTTCCTGTTGTACTTGGTGGATACATTACTTTGTAAAATTCTTCAACTCACTTCACCATCTTCTCTGCACTTGATGGCTTCACTGTTTTTATCTTTCAGTGATGTAATTTGTTGTCATTCTAGTGCAATTGTATTTCGGGCCTCTTTCAGACTTTTTCCTATTTTGATAGTTTCTTTGATCTGCACCATGTTTCTCTCGTTTTTCTTCGCCATTTTACTTAGTGATCAAATTGTTTAATTCTGCTCTTTCTATTTCATCTTTTTCTGTTATTACTTCCATCTCCTTTCTTCTTTTTGAGCTCGAGGATGGCTTTTGAATACTCGTACCTATTGCCTTTGGTTGTATTAGCATCCCCTACTGCCTCTACTGATTTCCTAAACACTTTTGTTTGTGTACAGTTCACTTTATCAGCGTCACACTTGGTATAACTTAAAGCCCGAGTAATTTGTTCTTTTTTCTATCTGAAAAACAGCTTTATTTCCACTTTCTGTAATTGGGCATACCATTATAGTTTCAATCAGCTTCTTTGTTTCGCTTCTGAAATTAAATCTGGTTGTGCAACCCAGCACTCTCTGGTCACTTCTTATGTTTACTTTATTGAAAACTGTGGCATTAGTGATCGTGTTGTTCTTATCTGTGATGATAAAGTCGATTTCATTCTTTGTAACTGTATCTCCATTTATGTTTCTCCAGGTCCATTTTCTTCCTGGTCTTTTGTGGAGGAATGTGTTCATTAGTCTCATGTTATGCATTTCAGCCAAATTTACCACCATTTCACCTCCGTCATTCCCTTCTCCTTCTCCGGAAATTCCCACTCATGCTTGTCCATTTTTCAGTTTGCCAACTCTTGCATTGTGTCTCTCATGAGTATAGTACATCTGGTCTTTTCTTCTTCATATTCTGCAAGAGGTCGTCATAGATCATCATAGAATGTTTCTATTTCTTCATCTGTGCTTTGGGAAATACGTTCATGTACTTGCCTTACTTTCAGGGTGTGTCTTTTGATTAGTCTGATCACAATCCATGCTATTCTGCCAGAAACAGTACTGAATTTCACAATGTTCTCTGCAAGGCAGAGGCCGTGGCCGAATGGGTAAAGAGGTGGCCGGCAGTCCTAAAGGATCTACCGGTACGTTCGCCTCCAGGCTAGGGCAGGGAACGGTTTAATGATTTGAATTTCGTTAAGAGAAGACTTTACTGATCTACCATAAGACCCGCCACGTCGTAAAACTATTCCCACAAATATCAGTACACCAGTCCTGTATGAGACAGCCCTAGCATGTATTCAGTATGGACGGTGGATGTTAGCGCCGAAGTGGTGACATGCAGAGGTGTATGATATGTAGGAGGACTACTGGACCTTGGAAGCAGGCGGTGAAGCCTATGCCTAGGTCTGACACATAAAAAAAAACACACACATGTACCACACCCTCACTACACAACCACAAATGTACCACACCCTCACTACAAACCACACATGTACCACACCCTCACTACACAACCACACATGTACCACACCCTCACTACACAACCACACATGTACCACACACACACACACACACACACACACACACACACACACACACACACACACACACACACACACACACACACACACACACACACACACACACACACACAAACACACACACACACACACACACACACACACACATGTACCACACCCTCACCACACAAATACACATGTACCACACCCTCACCACACAAACATACATGTACCACACCCTCACCACACAAACATACATGTACCACACCCTCACTACACAACCACACACCCTTACCAGACAAAAACACACCCTCACCACACAAACACACACCCTCACCACCCATCCTCACACCCTCATCACAGTAGCGTCCTATCACTACATCATCACACTCCCACCCAAGTTTAAGCACTATCAAGACATGCCCACAACACCTAAGCACAGTGACTACCTATCATCATTGTCGTCTCCCACCACAGCACCACAATACCATCCCCACATCAAAAACGTGCCCTGAACCACCACCACATCCTCACCCCCCCCCCCGCCACCACACCCTCAGCCTAAGCCTCTCATCGCGGTCCTTATCATGAACGTGAGATAAGAGTGAAGTTTGACTCCAGGGAAATATGTGCTACCAGAGACTAACACCTCCAGCCATTGTGTTTTACCACACTCTGTCCACTTCTTCCTTTATTTTGTGGCTAATATCATTATCCTCCAGTTTATAAGAAGGCATTGTGAGAGGCTATTTACGATGGTGATTTTGTGATCATTCAACGCTACTCTATGTTTTTCCTCTGCCAGAGAGAGCCTGGACAGGAAAATGAGAGAAGCTATAAAGGAAATTCTAGGCGAGGCTACAGAGATGTGTAGTAAAGGATTTTAAAATGAAAAGGATGGAAATGGGATATATGAGAAAAGGATAAATAGGAAAGTGATGGGAGAAATTTCAGGATAAAGTTATTCTTGCAGGTGAAATAATGGATAAAAGAAGATGGGACGCGGAGGGGTTGGTGAGGTACGAGGGGTGGGATAGGGAAGGCACCTTTTCTGAACAGGGACGGAAGGCTTGCAGTGGCAGCTCTAAAAACATTGAATGGTGGAACCCTAAAGTACTACTACTACTAATAATAATAATAATAATAATAACAATAACAACAACAATAATAATAATAATAATAATAATATTAATGATAATAATAATAATAAAAGTAATAAAAATAATAATAATAACCATAATAATAATAATAATAATAATAATAATAATAATAATAACAACAACAACAACAACAAGAACAACAACAGCAATAATAATAATAATAATAATAATAATAATAATAATAATAATAATAGTAATGATAATATCTGAAGACAAGGAAATGTATTGAAAACTGACCCAATAAACCCCTGCACGGACGAAAGTACAGTAAACATGATCATCTATATTTTCAGAAAGTGGATTATAACAGTCACGTAAGGGAACTATATGGGAATGTTACTTTCAAAATGTCAAAAGAAATGAAACAGATGTGGTAGTGAATGTGTAGGTGAAATATCGGTAGACTAAAAAAGGAGAGAGAGAGGTAAAGTCATCTTGAACTGCTGTTTTCATGTCTTGACCATCTTAATGTCAGTAATGCTATGATACTAACTACTGAATAATCATTTCCTGACTGAAAGAATGCGATAACTTTAAAAAGAATATAAAAGAAAGCAAGGAGCAACAGACTTACTGGTCCTTTGTAGGTTGTTTGTTACAGGATGGGCTACATCTAACGTAACTATTCTATCAAAGACTAGGAGAGAAAAGCAGAAAAACTTCCCCCCCCCCTCCAACACCAGTCCCTCCAGCCGAAGTCGGCAGGAAATAGTGAGCAGGAACACCATGCTGCGTTGAAAAGCTGTCAAGGAATCTTCCCAGGAAAGGATGAAAGGAAACCATACACTATACTATTTTTTCCAACAAGGGAAACGCATCGTGTTAACATAAAGAACATTTCGTTTTGTGTATGTGTGTGTGTGTATGTGTGTGTGTGTGTGTGTGTGTGTGTGTGTGTATGTGTGTGTGTGTGTGTATGTGTGTGTGTATGTGTGTGTGTGTGTGTGTGTGTGTGTGTGTGTGTGTGTGTGTGTGTGTGTGTGTGTGTGTGTTACGCCCTCCATGTTTTGAAGTACAAGACATCTTAACTCACAAATGTATTGTTCAGAAGTTAACGTGCTTCGCTGAGGATTGGAAGACGAATACTTATCAAAAGGATTTTTAAATGTTAGCACTGTATCAGAGGTTATCACATTAGGATGCAACTTGCTTCATTATAACTGCCGAAGAAAGGCATTTAGCTTCATGGGAGTGGACACGTTTGCCAACAGTTTTATGTCCATTGCTTCCAGTATAATTTAACGGATCTATTGTGAAGTATTTTTCGACAACCATATTATCATGTTCTTTGTATACCTGAATTAAATCCCTCCGCAGTTCGCGCTTACATAAGGTTAATTTCTTCTACGCGTTCCGTAGATAGATAAATTTCTCAGTCTTCACTTCGATTATGTCATCCTTCTCTGTACACTCCCGAGTGTTTCCATATCTTTTTATAATAAGGTGACCAGAAATGGACGCAATATTCCAAGTGTGGGCGTATTAAGGAATTTTAGTCAAATTGTCCGAGATGAACAAAAAGGCCAGTGGCACGATACTGTAGACCCTCTTAAACACTGGAATACTGAATAAAAGTATGACACCTCATTTTTTTTTCTTCTTTTAGAATGAAAAAACACCCTTACACATTTTACGCCTTGCCTCAACATCATGTCAGATTTTCCGCTAATTTCTTGAACTTTCATCCACAGGCAGCGATCACTTACTAGAATTTTAAGAATGTAGTCATGTAAAGACATCAGGATTGTAGAATGCCAGTACTTTTTTGGCGACGAGGTCAATGGCAGTAAACACACTGATATTATTTTTCCTGCTTCCCATGGCTCCTGCTCTCTGTCCTGTACTACTCTAATGTCCTCATCTGACCTCTCTTGTGCTGTCCTGCCGTGCCCTGCTTTATTCTGTACTGTCTTATCCAGTTCATTCCATTCGCGTTTCTGTATTCACTGCAGGCCCCTCGAAATGAACGGATCTTGAATTTGGATTTTTTTTTTTTTTTTCTTGGAAGGAACAATTTGCAGGCTCCTGGCCTTTGGTTCCTTCTTCTTTGCATAAAAAAATCAGACAGCGTTACCTAGGCTTCTCTCATTCCCTGTTTCAATTCTACACTATCCTCGCCAAACTGTCGCAGTCTTTGTTATATGCGAAATAAACTGGTTATTCTCCTCATAACAGTGTGACATGATCAAAAACAACTGGTATCCTACTCATATCTATTAACTAATTATCATATGAATCAGAGTTTGTGTATGTTTTATGGCTATACTTTTTCATGGTGAATAGTGAAGTAGGCAATTTAAAACAAAATTGTCCTTTATATCAAGACTCGTTATTCTATCCATGTACGACTGAAGGATAAAGTTTCCTGGAGAAGCCATGGTACTTTATGAGGACATGTTGGCTGGTGGGGAGGAAGTGGGGAGAGAAGGAGGAAGGCATGGAAGGGAAAGACAAAGGATGAAGAGAGCAGGGAAGGAGGAGAAGATGGTAGGGATTAGGATGAGCGATGGAAATGAAGATGCGGAGGAAATCACTTTGGTGCAGGTTATGAGAAGAAGGATAAAAAATTAGAGAGAAAAGTCTATAGGAGATTTTGCATATGGATTACGGGGGAGAGGTTAGAATTAGGGGTGGAAAGAGTGTGGAGATGTGCCAGAGATTGAGAAAGGAGAGGGAAGAAATGAAGGAAGCTAGAAATGGGGGATGGAAAGGAAGAAATATTTAAAGGAATGAGACAGTGGAGGGAAACTGAGATGGAGGTGAAATGATGAAATCTGGAACATGCGGATGGGATGGTATTAGCGGAGGAAGGAGCTGGAATGGTTAGTGACGAGTGGGGAGAGAAATGGATGAGAAGGAGCGAGGAAAGATAGCCGGCAAGGGAAGAATTAGGGGATTGGGAGGACAGGAATTGTGTGATTGAGGAGGGGAAGATTGGATGAGAGAGTGAGACGACTTGAAGAGGGACAGAAGACGGGAGGAAATAATAGGGATGGTAGTGGAAATTGGAGGGTGATGACTCAGAGGCGTGAAAAGTGTAAACAAGAAGAATACGGAGAGAGATAAACTGAAAGTAAATATATACAACTGGCAAACAAATTGTGAAAAGAAGTCGAGGATGGAAGAGAAACGAGGAGGAGGAGGAGTAGCCTGAGTGTGATGCAGGGTGGTGCAGAGGTGAAAGGCATGAGAGAGGATGCACAGACTGTGAGAACTGACGGGTTAAGGAGTGGTGTGTGTGTGTGTGTGTGTGTGTGTGTGTGTGTGTGTGTGTGTGTGTGTGTGTGTGTGTGTCCCACACTAGGCAAATGCTTGATAACACAGCCCTGCATCAATCTTGCTGCTTAACAAATGACACTTATGTTAAGGTAAATAGAGGTCGCTGATTACGAAAATGGGTTCACTTGTTACCTAGCACATCACGTTTCGCCACAAAATAAGATGTCATACTCTATTGGGAAAGCACCAAAGTAAGTCTAAGCTTGACCTAGATATCTTTTGTTACATCTGCGGATGTTTTGCTGCACCAAAACAGCAGATCCAAAATATCAGACTTTACTAGAAAAGCATATTACGGATATTTTGAAATGAAATTGAGTGACCATGATAAACCTTGAGACCCTCATTTAGTCTGCCGATCTTATGTTGAAAACCTGAGACAAAGAACCAAAGGAAAAAGAAAGATTCCACTGGTCTGGAGGGAACCGCGAAATCCTCTCGATGATTGTTATTTCTGCTTTGTCAATACTTCAGGATTCAGTACCAAGACAAAATCTGCCGTAAAATATCCTGACCTACCACAAGCCACAAGGCCTATCCCTCACTCCGTTGAAGTATCTGTTTCAGTCTTCATTAAGTTTTCCTGAAGATGAATCTGATCTGTGTCTATCTGAAGAAAATGGTGATGAGAATAGTGATTTCATTAATCCTCTTGGTTTTGTAATCCGTTTGACACCTTCACATGTGGCCATTTCGGCACAAATACTAACCATCTTATTAAACACAAGCGATGTCTGCCTCACTCGGGTTTGATATTGTATTAATGAAGGTGTTATTTACGGTGTATCAGTGTATCTTTTTGAACATCACTAAAGTATCATCATCATCATCATCAACATCTTCCCTCACATAATCACCAACACCATCACCTTCATCCTTTACCAGTTCACTGCAAGAGAAAAACCTCTATCTTTTTTCTTGCTTCTGGCGTATTGGTGTTAGCCAGTTCCACCCAGTCCCAGCAGATCTCCGAAATTCTTCTCACCATCTTATTCTCTGTCTGCTTTGTCGCCTCACTTCATCTTTGTTTGAAAATAAGTTACTATTTGTGTCTATCTGTTCATTTCATTTTTTTTTTTTTTACATAGAACGCGGCTTGTCCTCATCCATTTGAGCCTGTTCTGTGTAATTATTATATCATTTACTTTGTCTCCTACCAAGGCAGGAAACTATTTTTTATCTCTCAGTATCACACCCAATATTATATAATCCTTTCGTTTTTTAGCACTCCTGAGTTTAATATCTAAATATTTTCCTAGATTCCGGGTTTCCAGTACATAATTTAGGACAGAGAGAACACACTCACTAAAATCTCTCTCTCTCTCTCTCTCTCTCTCTCTCTTTGTAAAGGCAGCCACTTATTCCTCATACAGTTACTTAGTTTACCAGAATTCCTCCATACCATTCCAATTCTTAGCATGAGTATATTTTTAGTTACGGACTGAAACTGGCTACACTGCGTGCCCTAGGCGTATGTATTCTTCAAAAAAATCAGTTTTATTTACCTGCTTTTGCTGGAAGTGTAAGAATATACTTGTAAAGCATAATTTTCGTTTTCTTATTAATTTTCAAGTTTATGTTCATGTTCTCCCTCTTCAGATCAGCTTTAATTTATTGTCTTTCATTCCTCTACTTAACCAGGAAACAGAACAAAGATGTCAACAGTTCGAAGACCATTCAGTCGCTCATCGTTTATGTTAATTTCTTTGGCTTACCAGTTATTTGAAAATACAGTTTATGCATGCAACAGTATTGTGTATCCTTCTCTTACACCTTCAGTTACTGTGTGTGTGTGTGTGTGTGTGTGTGTGTGTGTGTGTGTGTGTGTGTGTGTGTGTGTGTGTGTGTGTGTATTTTCCTGATTCTTCTAAAGGAAGTTTATGCCGCCAGTATAATCACTACCATATAAAACATAAATATTTTCTAGTATTTTAAGAGACATTTCCTTTACTCCTCCTCCTCCTCGAAATGCTCCTATTACTACTGTATTTTCAGCTAAATCAAATGCTTCCCACAAGACAATCAATATCACACACAAAGTTTTATATTCTGAAATTTTCTCATTCACTGGGTTGATGGCAGGAATATGGTGTGCTGTCCAGTAAACACCACAAAGTTTGGCTTGTTCTCTTGCCCGGTGTGTCTCTTGAGTGGAAGGGATGGGATTTGTTAGAATTTTTTGATGCATTTGAAAACAAGGGGGAGAATATATAATTAATGAGCTGTACTCTCGTGTGTGTGTGTGTGTGTGTGTGTGTGTGTGTTAACAAAATAACTCAAGTAGCTTTGATCTGACTTTAATAAGTCTGTGGAATGGTTGAGGGTCAACCATGGAGTAAGCCTATTAAAAGAAAACAATTGGTCAAAGGTCTAACTCAATTGGTAAGGTAAACTTTAAAAAGATTTATCTCAGAAGAAAATTTTAAGTGTGGTTGTGGATATGGTAGGGATAAAAGAATTCGATTTTCAGGATATTCAGCCAAGGGTGAAGGTCATAGGGGAGCGTCAAATGCCAAGGTCAAAGGACAAGGTCGACTCAAGCAGCTTTGATCTGAGTTGAACCAAATTACGTGGAATGGTTGAGGGTCAAGGAAGGGATGCAGTATCGAGAACATTCAGTCAAGGTCACTGGGTCATGACTGTCTGTGTGTGTAAAGAAAGAACTAAAACACCTTTGCTCTGAGCTGGATCAAACTTAAGGGATTAGCTGGGGATTAATGCTTTTAAGAATAACAGATCAGACGCCATGTTTACATACAACGTCAATTTAAAGCTGAAGAGTAAACTTTTTTGGGGGGAGGGGGTTAAAGTTAAAGAGAGGACTTAATGCCTTCGATTTTCAGAATCAAAGGTTAAGGTCACAGGAAAAGGAAAACAGTCAAGGTCACTGAGTAAAGCCAACTCAAACAGCTTTAACCTGATTTCAACTGAACCTGGGGGAATGGTTAACAGTTAGGTGGGAATGAAATAATTTGATTTTATAGTCTGTCGATATCCAAGTTCACAGTACATAGTCAAACCTTCGGCCCTTAGACCGGTTGGTGGGTGAGGGCGTTACATTGGCAGAGTGCTACTTCTTGTTTAATTAAATGCTTTGTTACGCCAAGGGGGTAGGGCTTCGAGGATCTCACCTGCCTCCTGAAACCTATACCAGGTGGAGACCTATCACTGCACAGAACTTCATTTTCCTACCCACCCACCCTGCTCTTTTCACTAAGGTTAGACGCCATCCCCGAAAAAGGTACGGTTACTCAAGAGTGCTGAATAAGTGAGTCAGTAAGTGGCACAGTTAGGGACAAGCGCTGTATCTGGTTTCCCCCGTGGGTGCGGTAAAGAAAAACATGGGAAATTATTTTGGAAAGACACAAACACACAATGACTCGTTCACTCACACAAATATACACAATCCCTTCCTTCTCTTTAAAACACACAATCTCTTCCTTCTCTTTAAAACACACAATCCCTTCCTTCTCTTTAAAACACACAATCCCTTCCTTCTCTTTAAAACACACACACACACACACACACACACACACACACACACACACACACACACACACACACACACACAAAAGCGATCATGCAGTACTAAATTATACCTTCAGGATAGCATATGACATAGTTAACAGCAATGACAGTTACAAAAAGAGCCTAAACTATAATAAGGGAAATTATCAAGACATTTCTTAGAAGTTGATTGGGAAAATGAGCTTAGAGGACAAGATTTAAATGCTGTATATAAAAAATTCTGTGAATTTTATGAAATAGGAGTCTAGAAGTACATCCCACAGCACAAAGAAGCAGATAAGAAAATACAGAAATGGTTCAATACAGAACGTAAAAAATCAAAAGAAAGAAGAGATTTGTTGTGGAATAGGTACAGAAGACACAATAGTGAAAGTTTTCGTTTTTAAAGGCTCCAACATGCTTGCATGTGTCGGCCTTGGTCACCTAATGGCGGCTCTCCTCGCTGCACGATCCATTGCAGCCTCCCTGTTCAGTCCCTTAACCCTAAGATCACACTTAATGACCTAATCCCATGTCTTTCTCGGTCTACCTCATAACCCCACCCCCAATATTAACACTTCTCACCTTCCTCACCCAATTATCATCCCCATCCTCTCCACATGTCCAAACCACCTCAACCTACCTCTCCTCATCACCACACTAGTACACTCCAGTCCCATCCTACCTCTCAACTCTTCCATTGTAAACCCAGCCCCTCCCGGCCTTAGACGCAGGGACGCACTGCACATCCACCTAATCATTGTCATTTCTGTACGTCTGAGCGGGCGAATATCTTCCTCCTTCACTGCCCAGGTCTCACTGCCATACAGCATTACACTCCTAACACATGCTGCATACAAAGACCCCTTAGCACGTAGGGAGAGCCCTCTCAATGTCAGGAGAGGCAAGAGCTCCCTGAACTTCTTCCAACCACTTCTCACCCTAGCCACAGAGCTAGCTCCAGCCCCACCTCCAGCACACAACATGTCTCCCAAATAACAAAACTCTTCCACACACTCAAGAGATTCACCAGCAAGTTCAATCCTTTCATGTCTGACAATCTCCACCTGCTCACCCCGGCACGCCGTACACATAAAACCAGCATTATCTCGCAGTCTACCTCTGATACCACTATATCTCTTACGCACCCATTTATCACGCACACCACACAAGATGGAATTACTTCCCACGCCCTTGTGGCAAACTGCACATGGCCACTCTCCCTCGTCTTTGACAGTACAGCCACCAAACCTAGATATCATCACTTTTGTTTTATCTGCATTTACCCTTAAACCCTTTTGCCCCATACCATCTCTCCACTTCCTAAACCTTTCCTCCGCCTCCCTTTCATTCTCTGCAATCAACACCAAATCATCAGCATACAACAACTCCCACGGGAGTCCGTTTCTAAAGTCACGTGAAAAGGCTTCAAGTACCATGATAAACAACATGGGACTCAAGACTGACCCCTGATGCACACCAACATTCACGGAAAACTCATCACTCAAATCTCCATTCACTCTCACCTGGGTGTGAGCACCCACATACATGGCCATAACCACCCTAACCAGCCACTCCTCCAAGCCAAGCTTTCTCATTGCCCACTTCACCACCTCTCTAGGGACTCTGTCAGAGGCCTTTTCCAAATCAACAAAAACAAAATAAAGATCCCTTCTCCTACCAATATATTTTTCCTGAAGCTGTCGAACAA
Source organism: Coenobita brevimanus (assembly GCF_032717465.1). Classification (NCBI taxonomy): domain Eukaryota; kingdom Metazoa; phylum Arthropoda; class Malacostraca; order Decapoda; family Coenobitidae; genus Coenobita; species Coenobita brevimanus. The sequence goes on along the minus strand of NC_136959.1, from coordinate 31,772,586 downwards.
TGAATATGGCATCAGTGGTCCCCCTACCTGGCATAAACCCAAACTGCATCTCATCAATATTCACTCTTTCTCTAATCATACCTTCTAAAACTCTCTCCATTACCTTCATTATCTGATCTAAAAGCTTTATACCTCTATAATTTCCTCTTTCCAGGGCATCACCCTTCCCTTTATACACATTTACAATTACACTCTTCAGCCAATCATCTGGGACAACACACTCATAAGTAATCATATTTATCAGGTCAGTGACTAAACTCACCCCTATATCGCCTGAGGCCTTCAACATTTCGGCAGTCAACCCAGACACACCTGCTGCCTTCCCCACCCTCATCCTACCTATTGCCTCACTCACAGTAGCAGTATCAATCAAAGGCCAAGGGCCAGACACTGGATCTGCTGGCTCCAAACCTTCCCTGTCCCAGTCAAACTCCTCATTCAACAACCGGTTATAATGCTCTCTCCATGCATCCTTAATATCCTCACTGTTCACCACTACCCTTCCTTCATCATTCTTCACACACTGCTCACCTATGATATCCCGATTATCCCTCTTAACCTGACCTGCCACCCTAAATATATTTTTCCTTTCCCCATGATTTAGGTTATCAAGTAATGGTCTCTGTGACTCAGACTTTGCCCTGTATACCTCTCTTCTAGCCCTCTGCTTGGCAGCCAAATATTCCTCTTTGGTAACACCCTTCTTCCATTCCCGGAAAAGCCTTCTTTTCTCCTTAATTGCAGCTTCTACACCCTCATCCCACCACCAAGTTACTTCATGTCTTGGTGGTCCTCTTGTCCAGCCGCATGTTACATCAGTAACTCTCAAGAAATTGTTCTTGAGGGCTCTGTACTGTTCATTAACACCTCTGTCTACAGCTCCCTGTTCAGCCACCACTCTCCTCAACTCGCTATAGAAGGCATCCCTTACTACTTGGTTTTTCAGCTTCCATATTTTCCTCCTAGGTACATATGTCCTCTTTTTCATCACTTGTTCTTTAAGCACCATATCACAAATCAATAGTTTGTGCTGCTGCACACATTCCTCACTTCCTATAACTTTAACATCCCTCACTAACCTCCTATCGGCCCTCCTAACCAGAAAATAATCTATCTGACTGCTATTTCCCCCAGACTCATACGTAATTAACCTACTGTCTCTTTTCCTAAATTATGTGTTGCACACAATCATGTCCGTTGCCTCCCCAAACTCGAGTGTCCTTTCCCCTTCCGCATTCCTTAGACCATACGCACATCCCCCATGCACTCCTTCATAACCTTGTGCTGCTTCACCTACATGACCATTTAAGTCCCCTCCCAAAATCACTATCTCATCATCCCACATACCACCCACTACACGTATTAAATCATCCCAAAATCTATCTTTCTCTGATTCATCCAATCCCGCCTGTGGAGCATATGCCGATATAATCACAGCTATCTTTCTTCCCAACAGAATTTTCACTACCAATATCCTATCACTTACTCTCAAAACATTCTTAACATATTCCACCCATTTCTCCGCAACTATCACACCAACACCTCCATATCCGTCTGTCCTCCCCTGCCAAAACAACTTATAGCAACAGTCCTTCCCAACAATCTTTCTGGCTGATCCACCCCTGTACCGGACTTCCTGCAAACACGCCACATCCACCCACCTCCTACTGAATGCCTCAACAACTTCCCCTGCTCTTCCCCTCAAACTTCCCACATTCCATGAACCCACCCTCATCCCCATGGGTGATTTACTGTCCTCAGGCTTGCTTTGAAACTTATTTTGTTTTGTCATCTTCAGTATTAAAAAAGGGGGACAGACACAGCACAGGTCCCACTCACTGCACAGTCCCAGGTCCAGGCAATGGATCTGGGACCCCTAGCCCACCAGCTTACCAGTGGCTGTGGTAGTGGCCTCGGGGCACCCTGCCAGGACAGCTGCAGGGACACCCTCCAAACGCATCTTGGCACTGCAACTATCCCACCATTATACACCCACTGATAGGGCAGCCTCCTGGGGCGCTACTCCCAGGTTTGGGCCCCTCTCTATTGGGCGGAAGCGGCAGCCTGGGAACCGCAATGCCCTGTACCCTCTAGCACAGGCCTGAGCCCCATCTCGCCCTGGACCCATGATCTATGCCGGCAGAACCCCCGCCACTCCTTCCCCCAGAAGTCCGCCACTAGGTAGCGGGGGCAAAGTTTTCTGGCTGCATGCCCTTGCTGGCGCCAACCCCTGTAACGTAGTGGGATACGTTGTGTGAAATGTAAAGTGCATGGGTGTAATGCATAGATAGTTAGAGGAAATGTTTGGGAGAGTATGCTGGTCTACTCTCCATGTTACTGTCACACTGAAAAGGTCAGCAAAGGGAGATGGTTAGATAGCTAGTGAAAGGGCGTATAATAATTACAAACAGGCAAGAAACGATTATACAAAAATAAGGAGGGAAGCCCAAAAACAGTTTGAGGAGGATATAATTAATAAAAGTAGTGATCAACCAAAGCTGTTTTACAGCTACATCAGAAGCAAAACCAAAGTAAAAGATATAATACAATCCATTACGGACGAGGGAATCACTTATACACAAGAGAAAGATATTTGTGAAGCACTAAATAAAGAATTTCCAATTAGTTTTTACAGAAAAAAAAATCTTAAGAGGGACTATGTGGAACATGCATGTTCACACATACTACCAGATAGACAAATAGCAGAAAAAGTAATACAGGAGGAGTTAAGTAGATTAGACAGAGGAAAAGCAAGTGGTCCTGATGAAATTTCATGTTGGGTACTACGAGAATGTGCAAAGGAGTTAAGTAAACCATTATTTTATTTTCAAGAAATCTTTGAGTCAAAGGTAAACTACCTGATATTTGGAAAAAAGCAAATATTGTCCCCTTATTCAAGAAAGGAAATAGACAAAATCCACTCAACTACCGACCAGTATCACTGACCAGTGTTGTAAGCAAGGTATTAGAAAAGCTTATAAGAAAAGCTTGGGTAAATCATCTAGAAGAACACAGTATGATAACAGAAAGACAGTTTGGTTTCAGAAAAGGAAAATCATGTGTTACTAATCTGTTGAGCTACTATGACAGAATAACAAACACAATACAGGAAAGAGAAGGATGTGTGGACAGTATCTATTTAGATTTCAAGAAAGCTTTTGACGCAGTACCACACCAAATACTTTTATGGAAACTGCACCATCAAGGAGGAATTCGAGGCAAACTGTTTTGTTGGATGCAAGACTTTCTCATAAAAAGAGAAATGAGAACAGTACTAAGAGGAAACTACTCATCATGGAAAGAAGTGACTAGTGGAGTACCACAGGGTTCAGTGCTGGCACCAATTATGTTTTTTTAGTGTATATAAATGATATAAACAGTAACACTGGAAATGAGAGCTATCTGAATATGTTTGCAGATGATGCAAAAATACAAAGAATTACTAACACAGACTCTTGTAAAGAGCTACAAGAAGAATTAAATAAACTTCATGAATGGAGTAGTACATGGCAAATGGAATTCGATGTGGACAAGTGTCATGTAATCAAGTTTGGTAAAAGTGGAAAAAGACCTGATTGGGATTATAATAGGAAATAAAACCCTATACACATCAGAAAGAGAGAGAAAGACCTAGGTGTGAGTATCAATAACAGACTATCTCCTGCTGTCCACATCAGCGAGAAGGTACGGAACATGTATACACTGCTTCCAAATATGAGAATAGCATTCACATACATAAATGAAGACATGCTAAGAAGGATAATAACATCATTCATTAGACCAACCCTGGAATATGTATCAGTAGTCTGGAATCCTCATCTCAAAAAACACATAGACAAGATTGAAAAAGTTCAAAGGGCCACTACAAGATGGATACCAAGCTTAAGGTACCTAAGCTACGAAGAAAGACTAAATAAACTGAATCTACCAACACTACAGGAGAGAAGGAAAAGAGGTGACATGATAATGCTATATAAGTGCATATCAGGGAAGGAGAAAATAGACATAAATGATTAGTTAACATATCGAGAAGCATCAGCAAGAGGACACTGCAAAAAACTACATAAGAAGAGAGGTGATAAAGACGTAAGGAAATTCAGTTTCCCAAACAGAGCAATTGATCAATGGAATGCACTACCGAATGAAATAGTGTGTCAAAACAATTCACAAATTTAAGGATATGTACGATAAATATGGTTTAAGACACGGGACAGTACGAGCTTGACTCATTCCTGTAAAGATACAATTAGGTAAGAACAATTAGGTAGATAAGAACACACAGGTAAGAACACACACACACACACACACACACACACACACATATACATACACACACACACACACACACACACACACACACACACACACACACACACACACACACACACACACACACACGTGGCGTGCGCAATCAAAATTTTCACTAATGCAAGATACCCAGGCACATACTCTACAGAATGAGTTATTTCTTGAAGAATGTGTTATTCAGGCCGCTCTCATATCCCCGTATGAAGATATAGAACATTCTTTTACTGACGCTGATAAAAATAAAAACCTCCACACTATCCATACACTGGTGTTGGTAAAAGGGAATGATCAAAGAAGTGGAACAGAGCTATACCTTCGACTCCACATCGCACAGAGCAGCGTATTACATCATCCTGGTGACTATTTATCAGATGTAAGAAATACCCCTCTTTAGTATAGGGTTACCAGTCATCATTTACGTGCAGGTGAGTTTATGATTATGCCAGTCGTAATTTCGGTCCTGTTGCACGCCATGTTGCATGTAGTGTGCATGGACAGTGGTGGGAAAGCGACCGAGGGTTCACACACACAACCAAACACACACACACACACACACACACACACACACACACACACACACACACACACACACACACACAGAATATTCATGGAAATATTGGTGAATGGTAATAAACGAGCTATCAAGGCGAATCATATCTTAATAGTCTGGAATCTGTAGACCGTAGCACCAGTCGAGCAAGGCAGTACTCCCGAGGTGGATGGAAAGCTGATGACAGGGAGTGCTGGAGCTCCCGTTTCATCAGCCCTCAGGACTAGTTCCTGACCATCCTTCTTTGCTGAACTTTTTCAGTGTCACAGTTACACAGAGAGTAGACCAGCATGCTCTGCAATACAAATTTCTCTAACCATCTACACCAAACTACATGCACAGCACACACTACAATTCCTTTTCCAAAATTCAAAAAAAATCATGGCGTCTCAACACTCAGCCTCGGAGTCCCCGGGGGGGGGGGACCATAAATGCCTCCACCTTCCGCCCCTCTCCCGGTGACGACTTGAGCTGCCTGGAACCACTGTCTGACTCACTTCTTCTTTATTTCTGCAACATTTGCGGCCTTTCCTCTAACTTTCGCTCCGTTGAGCACCACCTCTCCTTCTCTAAACCTCACCTTCTCTTTCTAACTGAGACTCAGCTGTCTGAGGCAACTGACAACAAACCCTTTTCTGTATCCTCCTACTTTATACTCATTTCAAAGCCAAAGGTGGCTGTTGTTTATATATACGCAACGACTTATCTTGCTCTCTTGTTCCTGAGCTCGATTCTTCTGAATTCTCTACACTCTGGCTTCGGCTTTCCTGTCATTCTCTGACTAAATATATCTGTGCTGTTTACTTAACCCCTAATTCTACTGACTATCAAAAGTTCTTCGACTATCTTACTTCTACGATGGAACACATTCTATCCATTTCTCCTTTCTCTGAAATCTCCATTTTAGGAGATTTCAATGTTCACCACCACCTTTGGCTCTCCTCTCCTTTCACTGATCCACCTGGTGAACAAGCCAACATCTTTTCTATCCTTAATGACCTAAAGCAGCTTGTACAGCACCCTACCCGTATCCCAGAGTGCCTTGAAGAGAGCTCCAACATACTTGACCTCTTCCTTACAACTAATCCTTCTGCAAACACTGTTAATCTCTTCTCTCCGTTGGGCTCCTTCGATCAAAACCTTATCACCTTAACCTGTCCTATCACTCCAGTACGGCCTGTGGAGCCTCCAGGGAAACGTCTCTGGCATTTGGAAGCCGCAGATTGGGAGGCCGTCAGGCAGTACTTCTTTGATTTTCCCTGGAATGATTATTGCTTCCATGGCTGGGAGCCTTGAGTGTGCCTTGCGCATTACGGAGGTTATTCTCTCGGGCATGGAAGCATACATTCCTTTCTCGTATCCTTTGTCTAACGAAAGAAAGCCTTGGTTTAATCACGCTTGTTCTAATGCTGTCCACAACAAGGAGAGGGCCTACAAAAGGTACCGGAGCCAACCCACCCCTGAATCACATCATCTTTACGTTTCTGCCCGGAATAGTGCTAAGTCTGTTCTTCGCTCTGCTAAAAATAATTTCATCTGTACTAAATGCTCTCAACTCTCCAACCCGAATTCTTCCCACTCCTTCTGGCACCTTGCCAAAAACCTTTCTAACAACTTTACCTCATCATCCTTCCCTCCTCTTTTCTACTCTGATGGTTCTGTAGCTATTTCTTCTACTGATAAAGCAGATCTCTTCGCACCAACTTTCTCCTCCAATTCCACCTTAGACGATTCCGGTGTTGTTCCTCCATCACTTCCCCCCTCTGACTTCCTCATGGCTGACATCAAAATTTCTTCAGTTATGTATTTTCTACCATCACTTGCCTCAATACTGACAAGGCATATGGGCCTGATGGAGTCCCTCCTGTTGTTCTCAAGAACTGTGCTTCTGTGCTTACACCCTGCATAGGCAAACTCTTTCGCCTTTGTCTGTCAACTTGTACCTTTCCTTCTTTGCTGGAAGTTTGTTCTCATTCAGCCAGTCCCAAAGAAGGGTGACCACTCCCAACCCTCCAACTATCGTCCAATTGCTTTAACATCCTGTATTTCAAAAGTTTTTGAGTCAATTCTCAATAGAAAAATTTTAAAGGCATCTTCCCTATCACAACCTTCTTTCTGATCATCAGTACGGGTTCCTTCAGGGATGCTCCACTGGCGATCTTCTCACTTACCTTTCAGACTCCTGGTCATCCTCCTTTCGGGTCTCTGGCGATAGCTTTGCCATTGCACTTGACATCTCAAAGGCTTCCGATCGAGTCTGGCATAAATCTTTAATTTCCAAACTGCCCTCTTACGGTTTCTATCCTTCTATCTGTCCCTTCATCTCTGGCTTCCTTTCTGGTCGTTCTATAGCCGCTGTTGTAGACGACCATCGTTCTTCTCCTAGGTCTATTAACAGTGGTGTTCCTCAGTGCTCTGTCCTATCACCAACCCACCTCCTTTTATTTATCAATGACCTTCTAAGCTGTACATCTAACCCTATCCACTCATAAGCTGATGACTCCCACCCTTCACCTTTCCATTCGGTTCCCGCAACGCCCATCTTAGCAGTTACTTCAACAAACAAGGGATGAGGCTATAGCATACCTAATGTCTGACTTGGCTCGTATCTCTGACCGGGGTAAAAATAATCTGGTTGTTTTTAATGCATCTAAGACTCAGTTCTTACACCTATCAACCCGACAAAATCTTCCACAGGTATACCCACTAATGTTTAATAATATTCAGCTTTATCCTGCATCATCCTCGAACATGTTTGGGGTTTCATTTACTCGGGACTTATCTTGGAAAGATCATATTACGTCTCTTGTAAAATCTGCTTCCAAGAGATTGGGTGTGCTAAGCCGACTCCATGCTTTCTTTACCTCTGCACAATTGTTGACTCTATACAGGGGTTTTATCTGCCCCTGTGTGGAGTACAACTCTCATGTGTGGGGAGGCTCCCCACATACAGCTATTCTCAATAGGGTGGAGTCAAAGGCTTTTCATCTCATTAACTCTCCTCCTCTTACTGACTCCCTTCAACCTCTGTCTCTTTGCTGCACTGTTGCATCTTTATCTCTTTTCTATCGGTACTTTAATGGTCACTGCTCCTCTGAACTGTTTGCATGCATTCCTCGACCTCTACTACAGGAGCGTAGCACCCATCTAGCAGCAAACTCTCATCTCTTTTCTGTCCAACTCTCTAATGCAAGAGTTAACTGTTACTCCCAGTCCTTCATTTATGCAACAGGTCACCTCTGGAACTGTCTCCCTCCGTCTGTATTTCCTGCTGCCTATGATCTCCAGTCTTTCAAAAGCAGTGTGTCCAGGCATCTTGAAATGATCGGATCTTGAATTTGGCTCTCTATTGTATTTCGTTTTTCTCTTGAAGGGAACTGTTTGTTACATAGCCTATGATTTCATCATCCCTTGTACAATTCTAACTTATGATACAGTTTTGTTCATGATTGCATCATCCTTTGTATGATCCTAATGTACAGTATGCTGCATGTTTGTTCATGATTCGCCACGTGGCTTCCATAGTGACCAGACTTGCGTGTTCTACCTCACTCCCCCTTCTCCCCTTAGAGTAGAGTAAGTCGTTCTTTCTGTTGTTCAGAGCAGGATTGTCAACTCTTCGTTCCCTATGCCTTCATTTGTGCGTCCTTCTTACAAGTTGAATCAAGCTCTGCCGGCCCCTACACTATGAGCTCAGTCTCTGCATTAGTTGCCACTTAGATCTACTCCTCATTCTGTTCACATCTCTATCCTCCCCTGTACAGTATATTATTAATTTTGTGAGTGCTCAGGGAGTCTCCAGCCATCTAGCTCCTGTATAATTTGAGTATAAGTGTTATTACCATTTTTCTTGTACTGTATAGCCTAAGGCGTTAATTCGTAAGCCTGGTAAAGTTTTTATGATTGATATTGGTTCCATACTGTCAGCCAGTATTAGTAATATTTTGTATCTGTAATAATATTACATCTTGCTTTAACTCAGCATTATCCAGTTTTCTCATTTTATCAGGGCTGACTTAGATAAATTTGCTCTTGCTAAATTCGTGTTAATAGAGGCTATCGCAGTTAACCATATATGTAACCTGTTTTGCCATTACATTATCCTTATGAGTCCTGAATGTCTGGTTGTTAGTTTTAGCATAAAACTTTAACGTGTAATTTTACCTAAGTCTTTTGTTTTGAACCTGGAACTTTGCGGGACAGTAGTGATTTTAGTATTCTCACATGAAGTGTTCATTATCTCTCTCTGTTCCGTAACATGTTATTGCGGGCTCATGGCCTTTGGTTCCTTCTTCCTCACAAAAAAATAATAATAATAATAAGACTTAAGTAAATGCTACCTAATTACCCTTCAGGGTAAGTTCCAAATCTGTGTAGGTAGTGAGGGTGATGGTGGAGGCAGCCCGGAAACCCACAAAACATAGTCACGCCTTTTCTGTTATTTCACAGCACACTCACTTAAATTTTCTTTTTACTTTCTGTGCTCAACCCTCGTGGTGTAATTCTCCTGCCTGCTATTTCTGTGTCCCAACGCTGACTGATTTTACAACCAGCGCTCGGACACAGAAATGTGAGAATGGTTCGCTGGGAGCACTGAAAAATTTTGGAAGTCTATATTTCTTTGATTTTTACAGACTGTGAGGGACATGCTTGCCACTACGCACTTCGTGGACTGAATGACTGCAGAGGATGTTCATGTGACACCAAGCACTCGTCCTTGATAAATATAATAACTGAGGCGCGTGTGATTTGAGAGTCCATTACGAAGCTGTAGACAATACCTCTCTTCATTATCTCCATTAACAGCAACATGAGTATTGCCACTCTTGATATCTTTACCGTACTCGCTAGACGGTAGTATTGTTAGCGTGATCGTCGACTGCGTGATCTAGGTCGTGCCATAAATCCATAAAAGGGAAAAAAAAAAAAAAAAAAAACATGAGAGTAGTGTGGAA
>NC_136959.1:31672773-31757773 GCF_032717465.1 Coenobita brevimanus | reverse complement strand
TGGAGTATGAAGAGGATCCATCAATAAAGAGGGAAAATATGATTACAATAGGGATAGGTTACGTTAGGTTAGGGTGTTAGGTTAGGTTGGCATTAAATTGGTTAGGTTGACATAAAATAGGTTTGGTAAGGTTAGGATAAATATGGTTGGGTTAAGTGACGAAGATTTAGGTTAGGTTTGGAAAAATGGGCACTGATAAGGTTAATTTCGTTAAAAAACAGCGTTCTAAGATGGCGTCCGTCTGTCTTTGCTAACCAAGAGACGGCGTTCGTCTGAAAACAAAAATCGCTTTTTAAACGCTTTTCATCACTTTTAAAAGATATATATATATATATATATATATATATATATATATATATTCATTTTTATAAACACACACACAATGAGAAAATACTTAAAGAATCCCATGAAGAGCATACAGCAGGTTACGGAAATAACAAACCAGAGGAGAATTGCAAAATAAAGTGATCCTATGTCTCCTTCGGGATTACCTTGCCTTGTTTATTGATGGATCTTCTTTATACTCGAAAAGGTACTTCTGTTCTTCATACTCGAAAAGGTACTTCTGTTCTTCATACTCGAGAAGGCAATTCTGTTCTTCATACTCGAGAAGGCCCTTCTGTTCTTCATACTCGAAAAGGCCTTTCTGTACATCTTTATGAAGTCACTGAATCAGTTCAAAGATAGGTAAAAAGTTTTGTTGATGATAAGAGGTGGTCCCAAGCCTCCTTAAGGATTGCCGAAGAAAGAATTAAATGACTATCGGTTAGAGAAACCTGTGAAAATTCTCACACTGATAATACTGCTGGTAGCATGGGGTGGATTGTAAATCGGTGAGTTTTATTTATTTATTTATTTATTTTTTATATGGTGCCAATTAACAGGGAAAACGCAGAGTTAATACTTCTCTGCCTGTGGCAGACTGTTTGATTATGGACTTTAAGAAATCCATTTTATGTACATATAGACAATGATCCAGGCCGATAAGGCATAAAAAACAAAATCCTGTTACAGTTTGTATTACATTTAAAGGAATGCTTTGGCAGATGGTGCCGCTCCTCTGACGTAAAGAGCTTTTAGAGTCTGAGAGAACAGTTTAGGATGTCTACTGTGGTCTTCTATACGAACTCCGTAATAAATTACCTTTGAATTTGTATGTCTTAGTGTTAATATTACATCTGTTTACTTTATACCTTATTTATATTTATTTATTTATTTACGATTCTAATTCTCTTGCACATACAGCCTAGGCAAATATTCAGTTTCTGAAGTTCTATATCGACGTTCATTATTACTTTCTATCTTTTCGCTCTATGCTTTTTTTTTTTTTTTTTTTTCAAATTTTGATCGCTTTTGAAATACTTATCGTTTTTACTAATTGTACCTTTCAGCTGATGCAACTATCTGCTGTTCCACTTGATTTTAAAGCATTGTTGCGTCCCTTCTTTTTCATCTTGTATCTTCACATTTTTAAACTTTGATCATTAAACCTAATCATACATAGGTATATCTTGAAAAGGCACTGTCATCCATAACAGCCTTTCATAGTACCCCTAAACTGTTAGAAATACCTCCATAGACCCCTCACCTATCACCGCTCAGGAACAAACTTTAGCTTGTGAGTGGGTTGGTATTTGAACGTGGAGATTCAAAGAAAACACTTCATGATTTCTTTGTACATAGTGTCGCATTTTGGCACGACTGCAATATTCTGGTGCTATGAATGGAGTAACGTATTATTTATGATGGATGTGATAGTTATTAAAACTTCCTACATCCCTCAGGGAAGTTAATACTGTATTCTTATTATTCTTCACGCTGAAAAAGTAAATGGTCATTACTCTGAGGCTCTTTGGCGTATAGGCTTGCGGCTTTGTCAGAGTAATCGCCTAGCCGGCGGCTTCATCTGGCCAAATGTGATTGCAGTTCATCAGCCGGATCGCTGGATATTATTCAGAATGTATAAAAACGGACTACGGGACGCTATCTCAAAATCCGTTTAAGGTATCAAGCTGAAATTTTAGTGCAATATAGCTGCAAGGCGGCTGCATTGCAGAAAGGAGCATGGTTACAATCGGTTGATTATTCTCTGAGATCGCCTGGGGTCAAAAAATTGCAATGTCACCTAATTTTCCATAAAGGATTATAGCTAAACACACCAAACTTGGTGAACTTGTAAAGTGTGATGACCTAAGGTGACATGCACAAGATCAGTGACCTTGACCTCAATGTCGCTTTATAGCTCGGCTTCCAGCAGGCAATGGCTGTTTGAATTTTTTTTTTCTAATCAAAATTGTCTTTGGACAATTTAATGGTGTTCATTATTATTATTATTATTATTATTATTATTATTATTATTATTATTATTATTGTCTCCGCCAAGGAGGTTATGTTTTAACCTGCGTTGTTTTGTTTGTCTGTTTGCCTGTTTGCAGGATTACTCAAAAAGTTATGAACGGATACTATATCCACGGATCCAGATCCACCAATGCCATTGCCGGATCCGGCAACGGCATTGGTGGAGGTATGCCCTCTGTGACCGCTTTCTGGTTATATTATCATTGGAGATCATACAAGGCCGGCATGAGAGAGAGAGAGAGAGAGAGAGAGAGGGAGAGAGAGATCAGCGTGTGAGCCAGTGGGTGGAAACAGGATGCGAGAACCAGTTCCAACCTCTCAGGTGTATCCGACCAAATTATTCAACCGTATTAACTCAGAAGTTAAAGTTTCCCAGGCGTGCAATTGGACACACGTATCAACTAACTCAGTGTTCAGTTTTCAGGAAGGTTCAGTCATGTGTCAGTCAGTTTCCACATTCTTCTCCTTTGAGCCAAACTTTTCATTTTTTAAATAACTTTCCTTTGACTTTAATTCGTCCAATTCTAATTTCCTCTTTCTCCCTCGTGGCATCCTACTGTCATATCTTCACTCTGGTACTAACTGGAGTTTCACAAAAAATGCCCCATTGACTTTTTTTTTTTTTTAATGAGTGCTTCTATATACGAGCGGTCACGTAAAATCAGTGCATCCAAAGGTCGTATGCTAAACAAGAAACTGGAATTAGGAGTGCAAGAGTCTAATTTCAGATGGTTATTTATGGAAAAGCCTGTGGTTATTACGTATGGTCAGCCAGCATCTCATATCACAAAGTACAGTCACCAACAATATAGGAAGGCTTGGCACGTTCCGTCTGACTCGCTGGCTTTAGAATGCATTGTCAAAAACAGGGAGCTTGCATTCCACTTAGCGGTATAATGTTTAAGCATACGACCAAAGTCACACTACGCAAGGCAACTATTGACCTGCAGGTGAATTTGCTTAACCGCTCGACCTCCAGACGACTGAATACCTCTCAAGAAAGACCTCTCGTGTTGGAGGGGTTAATGAAGGCTGTATTATATATCCTTCCAGTTAGAAATACCTCACCTGATTGATATAAAGTAATCTGGATGTAATGAGAATAAAATCGGGATAAAATATTTAACAAAGTCATCACAGTGCAGAATATATCAGTTGTTCGATCCCACCGTTGTTGAATTCACCACACAGACGCGTCTATTCAGTTTATGAAATGCATCTTATATTTTATGGGTTTGAAAACCTGTATATAGAGTAAATGGGAAGCTGCTGAATGCCGTAAAGAGTATATATGAGAGCATTAAGGCTGCAGAGTGTGTGGATGGTGAACTGAGTGAATTTTTCTATCTGAATGTTGGATTGAAACAGAGATGTGTCATATCACCATGGTTGTTCAGTCTGTATATGGATGGAGTTATAAAAGAGGTACAAGGTAGGGCAGGGGATCTTGAAGCGGACCTAATGAGGGAGGGCAGCATTTGGAACTTCCTGTTCTATTGCTTGCAGATGATACTGTATCGCTAAGTGAAGACGAAGGGGGAACTGCAAGGGTGGTGAATGAGTTTGGAAATGTGTAAGAAACGGAATCTAAAGGTGAATTTAGGAAAAGGTAAAGTTGAGGTATTCGCGACAGATGAAGTCACTGAATGCACAGTAAGGCTGGATGGTGATGAAATGAAAAATATGAGTGCGTTTAATTACTTGGGTAGTGCCATAAGTAAGGATGGAAGTTTAGAGGATTAACTGCGTGAAAGAGTACAAAGAGAAAGAATGGATGCTGGTTCTTTGAAAGTAGTGTTATGAAATAGGGAAGTGGGAATGGAAGCAAAAAAGTCACTGAATGATCGGATTGATACATACTCTAACGTATAGAAGCAAGGCTTGGACCTTGTTGGAAGGACACCAGTCAAGAGTGAGAGTAGTGCAAATGAGTTATTTGAGAGGAACATGTGGAGTTCCATGGAGACAGACTGACAAATGAGGATGTGAAGGATCGTTGTGGTGTGGATGTGATAGAAAACTTCAAGAGAAATACAATGAGGTGTCTTGGCCATGTGGAGAGTGTGGAGAGTGAGAGACTAGCAAGGAGAGTGTATGCAAGCGAGGTGGAGGGGAAAAGAAAGGTGGAGGGGAACAAGGATGAGACTGAGGAATGGGGTGGAGAAGTATCTGAGAGAGGGGTGTGTGAGCTGGGGGGTGGGCAGCTTGTTGTTGTTACTGTTGTTGAATATTTGCCCACCTGTTGTGGGACACGGGCAAACTAAGAGCCCGTCAGAGATAAGCAGAGAATAAACAAGGAAAGAGCAAAAAAAAAAAAAAATGTGAGTTGGATCTAGAATAATGACGGGGGGTGGAAGTAGCAGTTAACAGAGAGGTGGATAATCCCGTACAATTTACAGGAGCCTTTGAAAGGTTGCATTGCCAATGGCCCTAGCAGCATCGTACTCATCATCGCCTGAGCGACCAAAGCCCTCTCCAGAGAGCTCTCAAACAAAAGCGGTTGCAGGGCAGTCGAGAATGTAATGGCAGAGGGGTTCAGCAGACCGCTCGTAGCAGTTGGGGCACGGTTCAGGGTTCAAGCTGGCAATCTGATGGTAGCATAGGAATCCCATGCACAAACGCCGAAGCCTGATTAAGAGATAATTGGGTAGACCTGGAGGGATCGAGATAGGGGAATATGATGTGGCCGCAGCATACCAAGTGGCCGTGCATGAGCCGTCGGCAACACATAGGCGATGGTCGTCCTTTGTAAGTTCTGTAATAATGCCAGCCACAGCAGAGAGAACTCTGAAAGCACTGGGGCAAAGCGGATATGTAACATCAGGGAGTGATGTAGCTGCACGTGAATCGGCATCGGCTAGTTCATTACCCCATATCCCAATGTGCCCAGGTACCCAGTGAAAAATTACAGCGCCACCCCGCCGCTGGATGAGGGAGGACACTGTAAATATGGCAGTAAGTAAGAATCGGTGGGCAACTAGAGAGAGAGATGCCAGGCATTGAAGGGAGGATAGGGAGTCAGTATGAAGAATGACACATCTATGTCGATGGCTATAGGCATGGTGCAGGGCACCAAGAAGAGCCACTAGCTCCACCTGAAAGGCGGAGACACACGTGGTGATGCACCAGGATTCAGTATGGTCCCCATGAGCAAAAGCAGCTCCCACTGAACCATCGGACAAAACAGAGCCATCCGTATAGTAGACTGCTGCATCAGAGGAGTTGAGCGCAGCGAGTCTACTGAGACTCTCCTGCCGAAGGATGGCCAGGATCAAGTGGCGAGGCTTCATGCCGGTGGGACTGATAACGGTGAAAGGGGGAGGTGCCCAGGGTGAATGAGGTTCGTAGCCTGGACATGCCAGCTCTGGATCTTGGCACACCTCTTGTGCCACACCCAACTTGTGAAAGAGAGCCGCCATGGCTGGAGCCCAATCCCGAGGTGGGGACGGGTCTGGGGGCCTGCTAGCCAGGCATTTAAGCAGAAAGGAGACATGTAGCGTGGGGTGAAGATTAACTAAACGAAGCGTTTCTGCCATTGCATGCAGTGTGATCCTGTGGGCGAGTGATGGAAACCCACTCTCCATCCATAAATTGACCAGTCGGGTCCAGCGTGGAGTGCCCAGCATAACCCATAGAGCATCATTTTGGAGTACTTCCAAGGACTGGGAGATGGGGGAAGCCAGCCCTGGGAAGCAGATCGCCCTGTAATCGACTAGGGAGCTGACTGCATGGACATAGAAAGTACGCAGAACTGCATACGACGCCCCTAAGCTGTGACTAGAGAGGTAGCGGAGAGCAGAAATGCGGGAGGCGGCCCGCTCTTGTAAGTATCTCACACGTTGGGCGAAAGTTAGCCCCGAGTCTAAGCAGACCCCCAGATATCAGTGCAGCGTGACAGGCTCAATGCAGCAGCCACCCAATGAGAGGGGATGTTTGGGAGGGCGGAGACCGAAAGGTAGGCACTTGATCTTCTCGAAGTTGACTTTCAGCCCGAGTTCATTACACTTGTTGTGCAATCTAGAAAGAGAGATGGGTGCCTGGGTGAAGCAGTCTTTCCTCAAGAAGGCCAGTACCAGGTCATTTGCATAAACGAGCAGTGTCACGCCAGGTCCATAGTCAACAGTTAGAAGTCTCTCGACCAACACATTGAATAACTGGGTGCTAAGGACGCTCCCCTGGGGAGTGCCACTGGGAAGATGATTGAAGGGAGAGAGTTGCTCCTGGAATCTGCCCCTGCTCTCCGGAAGAAGTCCCCCACCCACGACAAGAGTCTACCTCTTACTCCCCTGTCGGCAAGGGCTGCATGGATGACAAGGGGGTTCACCAGCTCGAAGGCCTTTTTGAGATCAAGGAAGACAGCCATCCCCCAACCACCTCGAAGCTGCCTGAGGAAGGAAGCAAGGCAGTGAGACGCACTCCTGCCAGGGTGGTAAGCAAAACTCCTCGGGTGCAACGGTCCCAGATGCCAGGCAAGGCGAGCACGCACAACCCTCTCTGCTGTCTTAGCCACACAGCTAAGAAGTGAGGTAGGGCGCATGGCGCCGGGATTGCGAGGTTTGGGAATCGGGTGGATGACAGCTGTCTTCCATGACCTCGACAAACGGCCCTCAGACCACGAGAGGTTGAGCAGATCAAGGAGACGATCTCTCCCACAATCTCCTGCATGTGATAACGGAGAATAGGCTAGCCCGTCGAGCCCCGGAGCAGTGTCTCCTCTGTGCTGCAGTGCTTTTTGCAGTTCCCCACTGGTGAAAGGTACATCGGCAGGGTCAGGCCTTTCACAGGCAGCCTGAATTGCTGCAAGACGAGAGGTAGACAACTGCACTTGCTTGTCCCTAACGAACTGCAGGAGATTGTGGGAAGCAGAGCGGTCCACGAAGTGTTGTGCAAGACGGCTGGCTTCAGCGGCTTGATCAGGGTGAGGGGTGGACGGGGGGGATGTGGGTCAGACCAGATTCTTCTCCACATCTCCCTGAGAGTGGAGTGAGAGTCCAAAGTCTTGCACCATCTGATCAACGCCTTCTCTTTCACGCGGTGTTTCTGGGACACGACGTGTTGTGTTACGGCAACAAGGTATCGGCGCCGCGGGGATGAGCGGCGCCGCCGGTACTGGTTACGTGCCGCAGTGAGTTGGTGGTTCAGTTCCCAGACCCTGTCGCAGTAGATCCAGCCGTCTCGGTATCGCTTCGTGGATCGTCGCTGTAGCGGGATGGCGAGAGAGGCAGCTTGTGCAAAAGCACTGGCAACTTGATCTGCTCTGCCCTCGAGGTCTAGGGCGGGAGGAGAGGCCTCGAAAATGGTGGTTAAGATTCCGGCAAAGGCGGCCCAGTCAGCTTTGCTGAGGTCCCACCTCGGTGGGGGAGGTGGGGGGGGAGGGAGGGGCGTGAGTGGCAGCCTGATCTGAATTGCAAAGTGATCGCTTGCTAGGCGAGGGTGGAGCGACCACTGCGCCGAGCCAGCAAGGGGGTTGGAGATGAAGGTGGGCAGCAAAATGGCAGGGGACAAGGTTACACAGAGGCAATTTGTTTGTGGCAACCCCTTACGGGATTAAGGCTTCTGGCTATATATTAAAACCTGACTAATGTACACAGTTCAAAATGTCGTCTGGAGATAGCAAAAATATGTCAAAATGAATAATAATAATGAGGAAGTTAATACCATCGATCGAATCCCTCATCACCAAGTTCACATCCTGCTTCGAATCCTCCGAGTTTGAAAGCGACAGATATGATACCGTCAGCTTCGAATCATCATTCATCGAGGCAAGAAGTACTGAGGGGTAAAGACGTCCATTTTATTCCTAAGCTTCCCTATGGGTCACCATTATAAGAGACGTCTTATAATATCTGCAGGAATTAGGAACTGGATGGGTTATATATTAAAGAGTATAAGGGATAGATGAGTGAAGCTGTGCAGTTTTAATTTCCCGTCCTGCTCTCGCCGAGGAGGTATTTTAACATAGAGAAGAATAAGTTCACAATAAAATAGGCCCTGTGCATTCCATGTGGGTGTCCAGCCTCTGGGGATTTCCCGTACTGAGGAATTTGTACATCACAGTTTTTATCCCATGAGAATAACAGTAAAACCAATCTCCAAGGACATGGGAACCGAAGACCACACCGTAGGGGTGGAGAGTAAAAGAAAGTAAATGAGTGAGTTGAGGGCGAAATATTCGGTCCAGGGTTTCTATATAACATGCCTCTGCATTAATCATAAATGAAACTAGAGGCCCACCCAAGGGGGGAATTACACCAGTCGCGAGCCGATACATATTTAACACGGCTCGGAATATGACTTTGACCTTGATCTACTTTCACCAGTTTCGAACTCTTAGATTTTCATCTCTACTACACACCTGTAAAATTTTGGGATGATATCTGGAGCGGTTGCGAAGTTATCGTGCTAACAAACACACAGGCCTTGACTTACTTTCACCACTTACGAACTCGTAGGAGATTTTCATCCCTACTACACACCTGTAAAATTTTGTGATGAGATTTTGAGCGGCTGCGAAGTTATCGTGCTAACAGATACCCACACAGACAGGCAGACAAATTGAAAACAATACCAGCATCGCTATCGCAGCTGGTAACAATACATGGTTGCAGTCATTGGCCCTCGATCAAATGCTGCTTACTCAGAGGGATTTATGACCTTGTAGCTCTAATCAGACTTCTTTCCTCTTCTACACATACCAGTACGTCACCGCTGCCGTTTTTATCTTAGGTTCAGATTTCTTCTTCAGACCTTAATTTCGAGGGCTTCCGGCAATTTTCTCTCGGCTATTCTCAAAATCTGGGTTTCCAGTCTGTATAATCCTCCACTAAATTTTGCGCTTATTTCATGATCTTTTCTTTAATTTGAAATTCATCTCCTGTCACTACACATTTTTGCCTTCCCATTGCAATTTCTCCAATATTCTTCAGCATCAAACTTCCCTGCTGCATCCTCCTTTACGTATATATTTAAAATGCTTCTCTTCTTCAGGTAGATTGTGCCCTCTCTTCGTATTCACTTGGCTTACGTCCGTTCTTGCAATCGTCATACGTGTTGTCTTCATTTTGTGTATTTTCGTTGCAGATACTAATTTTGCAGTTATATTCAATGTGTTACAGATTCTTTGCAGTCCTACTTCGGTTTTAACATACAACTGCACTGTCGTCAGTTAATCTTAGTGATTTGATATACTTCCTTCCTAGTATTACTTCGTCGTTAAGCTCTGAAAATGCTTCAACCATCACTGCCTTCGAATAGATGTTCAACAGTTTAGAAGAGAGAGAGAGAGAGAGAGAGAGAGAGAGAGAGAGAGAGAGAGAGAGAGAGAGAGATGAAAGTTGACAAAGTAGTGCCACAGTTTGTCCTAAAGATGCCTGTAACTTTATCATACCCTCAAAAATCCTCCTCTTAAGCCTGGAGAAAAACCGCGCCTAGCCTACTCCTGGCACAAGCAATGGGGTGGAAAAAGCTAAAAAAAGATTATCCCCTTCCCTGCCAAGCGGTCCCCAGCCTTCTCTACATTTCTTTTCGCAGACTCAACACTTTTAACTGGGCGATTTGAACTTGATTCCGCAGGACAACGCAGTAGTTCCCAGTGTTTATGTTTCCTAAGAAAGCCTTTGTACCATCGGTAGAAAATTCCAATGTGAAACAGTTTGAAGAAGTGTGTGTGAGGACTGACCAGCTCGGAGAAGGTGAGAGTGAAAAATATCTCCAGATTTATCACAAGCCAGCACTCTCTTCCTTCAACCTCATTCTCATATTCTTGACTACATCCTTATACATATCATTCTTGGCCATCTTCCCTTCGTTCTGCCACCAACTTCGCTCCACACCTCGGCAACTGTGTGAAATTGCACCTCGTTTCCTGAGCGTAAAGACCCATCAAGAGGCTCCTTCATGAGAGCGGCGGAGTTACTACCCATCATTGTGCAGAGCCCTGTGATGCATTTATTTGTCCTCTCCAACCACACACCGCTTTGTGCATCTCTCCATCGTTATTTATGAAGCCAAATCGCATATCACTTTAACTCTTTCGGCTCGAGGGAGACATTTTTATTCTCTTCCCCATAACTTCAGATTATAAAGTTTTAGGATAACCTTTTCAGTAGAGGAATTATATAAAGCCTTACTAAACCAGTTCGTCTCCTGCAGACTTGGCTCTCCTGCATAAAAACGTCTGGGAAGAGCGAGAATGCAGATGACAACTTGGCCTCAACATCATAACTTGACTTTTCCGACAAGTTGCGTCAGACGGCACATTACTTACACCGTCTTTAATTCTCCCCCTCCCCCCCGCTCGTCTGCCAACTTTCTTAAATTACTCACATTTCTTCTTTCGCTCCACATCTACCCTTCCTTTTCTTCTGTCGCTTTACTCCCCTCCCCCCTCCTCCAAGCTCTCTCTCTCTCTCTCTCTCTCTCTCTCTCTCTCTCATTCTACTTCCCTTCTCTCTCTCTGTCTCTCTCTCTGTCTCTGTCTGTCTGTCTGTCTGTCTCTCTGTCTCTCTCTGTCTCTGTCTGTCTGTCTGTCTCTGTCTCTGTCTCTGTCTCTGTCTGTCTGTCTCTCTCTCTCTCTCTTTCATTCTACTTCCCTTTCCTTCCTCTCACTCATACCTTCCCTCCTCTCTTATTCAGCTCTCCTCTACTTAATCCTCTCCTCTCTCACTCCAACCCTATCCCTCTCACTCCATCTTTACCTCTCTCAGTCTACCCTCTGCCACACTTTCAATTGACCCCTTCCTCCCGCTTCCACCTCTTCATCATCAAATAGCTCCCTCACTCTCCAGACTCTCCACGTTACCCAGTCCACACCCGTATCCACATTTTAAAGCAAGGCCTTTGCACTTAGTTGCCCAGCCTTTCCTGCATTGTTTATTTCCTCTCCCAGGTTTTTTCGTGCCCTTCTGTGAAATCCTCCCTCCTGCCATCATTTCAATCTTCTTTTCAGCTTCCACTTAACATCCCAGCTACCAAGCAGAGTAAATCAGCATTACCACTTCGTCTCACCTTGCCTTCATTGCCCAAAAAAGTTTGGGTGTCCATACTAACAAATTTCCAGGTCATGTTTACATATAATATCACGTCACGTTATTTTAACATGGTATGAAAGGAAAGGCTAGAGGGATACTTTGCAAATGCATATTATTATTTACTGCACACTACAGATTGTTATTTACACTGAACACTATGTATTTAGACAAGGTTAACTTAAGCTTGTCCCTAATCCTACTTAGCCAGACAGCTTCATGGACTGTCCCTGAACCCTGACCACCTTAACAAATGACATCAGACTTATGGTGTGCCCAGGTGTCATTTGAACACTACATCACAGCCGGAGCCTAGGCGGGGAAGGAAGCAGAGAGGGAAGCCAAGAGGACTGAACACTTACTGCGAGGAGAGACCACCGCGTGAGGTGAAACTCGCAGGTAATTATAGTTGACCTAATTAGCTGAGCACCTAGAGTGCAACGCCACCCAAGGTCAGACATAAATAAGGGCAATTGGAAGGTCAGGGTTACACACTACTCTTGCGCAGGATCCTGCACCCATTTATTTACAGGCATTGTATTGTATAGATTATTCAGCTAATGTAGCTGCACCTAAAATTACGAATTTAACATTTTCTTGTGATTACAAAACACAGAGAGACTCGTTTCTTACCTGTAATCCAGACTCTAACTAGGAATGAAAAATCGGATAACTGGTACAGTAACTCCAGAACACCCACACAACATTGACAGAATATTGTATTTTGATCACTGAACAAGCTAAGGGGCTCTGTACGAAGGAACTACAAAAAGATATATTTTAATCTGTAAGGAGAAAAATAAACCTCAGAGTCTTTGCAAAATGTACAGTTTTATGAAGAACAGCATTTCATTTCACGATTGTAGGTTACTGAAGGGGAAGGGGTTGATACGAAGAATCTTTTGGTAAACTGTGTGTGTGTGTGTGTGTGTGTGTCTAGACGTGGAAGAGGGTGTCGTGGCATCCTGCCCAAGTCACTGTCAATCGTGGCCAACGCTGCCGCCCCTCTCAAACTTCCTCCCATCCTCACACACGACAAAGTTAACCCCGGACGCTCCATGACGCCCGCCGTTCACTGTCACAACCACTTTGGGAAGTTTGAGGACATGAAGCACGATCTGTCTACACACACACACACACACACACACACACACACACACACACACACTTAAACTATTCCCCTCCTCCTCATCCCCCAACAATACATTCACTCTCTCTCTCTCTCTCTCTCTCTCTCTCTCTCTCTCTCCGCAAGCCCCACAAGAAACTGTTGTCCTCGCACTCACCACCTATCAGTTGTTTCCACTATCTGAGTGAATCTTAGCGAATATTTCGTGTGCAAATATTACATCTGTGTGATTAAGCGTCTTGGACGTATTATCCCTGTGTACGGTTTGCGAATCCAGCGTATGTGCTAGAGTTTTTGTGCGTAGTTTAGTGTGAAAAGCTTTGCCCTGTCCTGCTTGTCTGTCTGGTGCTTTAAAGTGTGATGGCGATGGGTGGTTATTGTTCTCGTGGAGGTGATAAGTATTTCCCTGCGTTTAGAGCTGGGACTGGGTGAGTGTTAACTGCATATTGTTTCACCAGTTAAAACAGTCTGCCTTTGGAACTGAGTGGAACCTTCTTTTGCTATGACTTGTTTTGTTCGAGCTGCCCTTGTTGTTTTGTGGGATTTTGTTTTGTTTTAAACGTGTTTGTTCGAGGTGAGTCTGAGTTTTGAGTGATAGTGTTGCAGTGTACTGTTGTGTGTTATACAATAATGTGGAAACGATCCATGTTATGCAGTTTGTGGCAGTTCTTTGTGGTTATGGCTGACGCCTTTGTGTTCACTGATGTAAATAACTGCAGTGTCTGATACATTATTATATGATGTCGGTTATTTAATGTTAATCATTCCCTTTTGCATAGTGCTGTCAGTGAGTGAGTACTGTTTCTTTAGTTCTGTTCATTGTTTTCACCAACGAAAACAGTGTATATCCCGTGTATACAATTATTTAGTGGAGTTTTGTTTCTTTTGACTGCACTTTCCTGTCACTAGCCTACCTTTCTTTGGGCTACTTGGCTAACTTTTTATAAATCACAATGTAAGTTACAATATTTTAACAGGAAGATTCCCCCCTTGCTTCACTCGTAAAGACAGTTCGTAGCTCAACATTAAATTTACTTTTGCTGCAAGATAACCCCTTGTTTGTTGTACAGGTCCATCATATATGTAAAGAATTTTGATTGCAGATAACACTTCTTAGGTATAGGTAACATTTATTATTTTTTATATTTTTTCTTTTTTGTTTACAGGTATTGTTCTTCTGGTGTACTATTCTGTGCCCTTGCATTCCAGGAAGTTGCTAATTTTTAGAACCTTCATTCCAGGTGACAATTTCTCACTTTTGACAGCAAGTTACGAAAAAATCTAACAAGCCGCATTTATATTATATTTTTCATGTACTAATTGTTTGTATTTTAGTACTGTTCTAAAACAGTATTGTAGGTATTTTGTAATATGCGTGTATTGATTATCTTCCATGTCCTTCTTCCTCAGCCAATACCGTTAGCAAAACTTCTGCTTCCAGATCTCAGTTAACTTTGCACTCTTTGCACCATCAGTGGGCAAAACTAATAATATATACGTCTTGTTGCAGGTAGCCACAGTACTTCCCCTACATTCCAATAATAGCACAGTAATAACCTCACCTGTTACTAGCAAAAACGTACTGTAATGGATAACATTTCCAATTAGTGGTACTAATAAGCTAACTTGCTGAATAATCTCTTTTAAATACTTGTATTTAACAAAATTTATCTTAGATTATTTATTTATTTATTTGTTAATTCCACAAGATTTTTCAGTAACCCCCAAATTTCAAAATAATTCGGAACATCACGTGCACAGCCTGCTCTGGTAATTTCACCAGATACTTTTTCACTGACTGCTCCTTTGTTTGCAAGATGCCTCTGCCATGACCTTGAGGAAAAGTTGTCCAAAGCTACTAACAAAATCAACGTCCATTCTCACAGTTGGCACGTTGGGGGAGTTTGTTGCTAGCAACGTTTGGGAACAGTGTGGAGTGTGGGTGGCCCTGGTGTGTTATTACCCGTCCCCGCCCAGGAGTAATAACACACCAGGGCCAGATGAAATATCTCCGTTCATTCTGAAGGAAACAGTGAATGAAATATTTAAGCCATTAACTGACCTGTTCAGTAAATCACAGAAATAGTAAGGTTTCTCAAGAGTGGAAACTAGCGAAAAAAAAAAAAAAATTAAGCATCAAATCGCCACTATAAAATTATCGAACAATAAGCTTAACCTCAGTGACGAGCAAGTTGTTTACATTACTATCAGAAAAGTTCTTCAAGCACTTACAAAAAAAAAAAAACTAATATCAAAGATTCACAAAGCTGTTTTTTTTTTTTTTTTTTTAATAATTGCTCTTGCCTTACAAATCTCTTGGATTTCATCTATGATATATTCAATATTTACGATGAGACTGTCTCGATTTCCAAAGAGCAGTTGATGAGGTTCCCCATAGAAGACTACTTCAGAAATTGAAGGAGCATGGGTTCAGAGAGGCAATGTGATCGGGTGAATCGATAATTGGCTTACAGGACGTAAACTGAGTCATTTAAATGGAAACATGTCAGACCAGAAAGATGTTACAAGTGGAGTGCCACAGGGCTCAGTAGTGGCTCCTGTTCTATGTACACTACATATCTGTGGTGTATATAACTTTTATTTCCTTTTTCCATAGCGTGGATGATACAACCTGCAGAACAACACTGATAAATATTGCTGACTTAGTGTTACTCACCGTTTTAGGTCGATAGTGTAGAATAAGATTTCCTTTCCCTCTTTCCTATGAAATTTCCATGGCAACTTTTCTATACTGCATGGTGGTCCTTCTCCCTATTTCCTTCTGGCTTCGGATTAAGGGTTTGGTGGGTGAGGAGGAGCCTTAAAGCTTTTCAATCCTTGTCTTTAATTGATAGAGTAGTATTATAACGTTCCCTGAACCAGACAGCCGCGAAAGGACCAACAAGTCTGTTGCTGTTTGCTTTAATTCCTTTGTTCTCCTTTGTGCTCTCTCTCACCACTAAAAACCTCGTGAACGCCACTTTTTATTCACCCTGCCACCATTCCACCACCCACGTCATTGATCATCTCTTCTTGTCTGTTTCCGTCCCTCGCCCTTTCCATTATATCTTCCTTTCATGTATAAGTTTTTACTTTATTACTCATCATTTCTATTCTGTCCGTTCTCCCCTTTGGGGCAAAGATGCGAATGAATGTGTTTGAATGGATGAGTAAATGGGGAGTGTCTCGGCTACCTCCCTTTCCTTGGGGGAAGCAGCCTAGGTATATAGATAGATAGATAGATTTCTATTCTCTCTCCTTTCACTCTGCCTCCATTCCTCCCTCCTCCTCTCCCTCAGACTTTCCCCCTCTCTCCCTCCTCTCAGTGCTCCTTCATTCCTCTCTCTTCCACTCTTTCCCTCCTTACCACCGGGGGTCCTCCGCTGTGCCCACTCTCATCCACTACGCCTCACCACTCCTGACCATCCATTTGCCAACTTGGGCTCCACACTTGAGTGGAGAGTTGTTCTCGTTGGCACTTGTGGGGTGTTGATAGTTAGAAGGGAGAAGTGGGGGAAAGGAGAGACGTGAAAGGGGACGAGGCAGGGAGGGATGAAACGATGGAGAACGAGGATGAAACAGATCTATAAAAGTGTTGCAAGGAAAGACTATAGTAACTAAGAGAGAGAGAGAGAGAGAGAGTGACTGAGGGAGAGACAAGACGTGAGTATACTTTATGAACGAAAAAAAGAATGAAAGGAAGGAAAGACAATGGGAGAGAAAAGAGAGAACAGAGTGAGAAATAAATTGCAAAATCGG
Source organism: Coenobita brevimanus (assembly GCF_032717465.1). NCBI lineage: Eukaryota > Metazoa > Arthropoda > Malacostraca > Decapoda > Coenobitidae > Coenobita > Coenobita brevimanus. Next base: position 31,741,501 of record NC_136959.1, on the reverse strand, counting down.
TTTTAAACAGAAACGGTTCGAGAAGAAAAGTATGAATGAAAGAAGAAAATGAAGGGGCAGTCAGAGTGTAACACCCTCACCCATCAGCTGGTCTAGGGGCTGAGCATTTGACTTTCTGCTCTGACTTTACACCTCGGGCAATTACTCTCAAAGTCAAGGCATATTACATTTGCCTAACCCTTAACACTTCCACTATGCGTTTGAGGTGACCTTGTCCTGTTACCTTCGTCGTCATCTTTTTGTTCTAAAAATTGGATCGCTTGTTCTTGGTTCATCATCAGTCCTTCTAGCAAGTTTCATCCACAGTAAATCAAAACTTCGATTTATAAGGTTGAACATCTGACCTTCTCCTTCGATGGACTGCCTCAAAAGCTAATCACTTTAACCTTGCTTTACGCTGAACAACCTTATAATGTTTGGCGTAAATCGAATGGAAACCCTGACCTCTAACCTTGCCCTGTGATCGTGAAATATAATAGGTGTCCTCATAATCAGATTTGTATTCTCGCCTTACCACCAACTTTTCGACAAAGGGTGTTATGAATCGGACAAATACGTTTAATTTGTCCTTGCCATGTGACCTTGACCTTTGACATATTCATTTAAACACTAGGTGAGCTCCTTATTGACCTCACCAAATTTCTACCAAGCTCGTTTCGAGTCAGACCAAAACTGCTTTATTTAATTTGCTCACACACTGATATACTGATCGAAATTGGACTTTGTCCTCTGGCTCTGGCCGCTGACCGACCTGAGAACTGATTCCATTCACTACTGCCTTATCATCAGCCCTTGCACAAAGATTGGCATAAATTAGATGAAAAAGGTTTGAGTTGACGTTGATGGTTAAGACTGACAGAATCCTGTGACTGATTTATGTCCTTTGGTTTAAAGAAGGAAAGCTCAACTCCTTTACTTGCATTCAGTCCTTCCATTATGTTTGGTTTAAGTCGAATCACAGCTGCGAATTATTTTGCTGACACACACACACACACACACACACACACACACACACACAACAGCAAGCCATCGCGTGCACGGATGTAATAACAGCATCTTGTTAAGAAACGCAGAAGAAATATCGAAGGGAACTGGTCTCAGAATACAAGAAGATATTACACGATAGAAGAAAGGAATAGGAATCAAACATTTATGAGAAACGACCAGAAAGAAAGAAAAGAGAAGACAACTGAGGACTTTAGGCTGGGGTAGAAGAGAAGGTAAAGGTGGAAAAAAAAAGTAGATGTGGAAAGAGATTTAGAAAAAGGAGAACAGGAAAAGAATATGGCAAAGAAGTAAAACCAAGGCAATATAAAGGAAGGAGAAAGTACGGAAAATTATAATAACAGACAAGAATGTGCGCTGTGAGGGTACAGCATCCGCTATAACCCACTGGTCTAAGGGGTGGAACATCAGATATTACCCCGAGACCTTGACTTTCCTGAGTGGCCATTGACCGATTAACTGCAGGCACAGCAATAAACAGATCTGGTAACACTGAGTGGCCACAGATGGAATAACCCCAGGTAGATCAATAACATATCTAGTAACACCTGAGTGGTCCAAGTGGGAATAACCCGCCCAGGTGTTGCACTAATCTACAGTGGTGTGGCCGTGGTGATTAACCCTGGAGGGGAAGGGGGACGAAGGAGCGGAGAGGCAGATCTAATGAATTATGGAGTTGGTAATAGATGTAGTATAGGTTGATATGAAAAGAAAAGAGACTAACAAAGATGAAGAGGAAGGCACAGGCGAGACAAATAAACACATTTTATATACACAAAATGTTTCACCACACAACCTGCGTTACGCTACGGTGTATGTAGCCTACATGCGTGTAATATGGTGAGAGTAGTTGTAAACTTGTCAAAGCCTGTGTGCCTCTGTCATCACAACTACCCATGCAAGTCCGCGCAGATCCGAAAATTTCTGGGCAACCTGTTTGCATTTGTGATGGAGGTTGGAGGGCTTTTATGAAGTGAACTGCGGGTGTGTCATTGACTGATAAAAGCTTCATATCCTTTAAGTGGTACTGTGTTAGAAATGGGCGAACATATGAATACTGTTTTTAAAGATGTTGTCAATGATTTAACAATATTTTCTGTTGAACTAGAATAGAATACTGAGACTGAGCAAGAAATTCATCGTTAGAGGGGCGTACTCTTCTTGGCAGTACAGCAGGTGGATCATGTGTTTGTCCTGATGGCTTGATTGTATTTATGGCGAAGAGCAAACTGATCTGGAGAAATATCCTGATTGTTGTGGAACGCAGTGAAACTTTTAGTTTTTTAACAACGATATTTTTCTTATCCGTCCTAAAAAACGTTTCTACCATATGGAATGTACTTATGGGTACTGACCTGATTATTCTCCCAGCCCAGATGCTCTCTTGCTTTCGTTTTTTTTTTTTTTTTCCGTAGTTTCATCACACCTATATACTTGGTCGAGAATTAATTGTATCACTCTGTCCACGGGTACGTTGGTAAAAAGGCTTTCGAAGTCCACAGATGTGGTCTGCTGCAGGGGGTGCATCCTACATAATGTCAAGGAACTGGCTGGCTGATGTCAGGCAGTAGCCTGTAGATACTTAAGGTGTGAGTATTTCGTTCAATTTCTTTGCTGTGGAGTAGGTAGCAGCCGGGATCTGCGAGATGATGGGCTGAAGGAAGTAGCCTGGCCTGTGTGTCTTGAGGTTTCCATCTGCATAGCCAAGGGAATATTCACCTGTCAGTTTAGGTAAGTCTCGCACTAATCGATTACTACAAGACCTGCAAAATCTCTCACCTATCACTCAAGAACAGCCCTGCCGTAAAAAGTACGTCCATGCAAGAAGACCACAGCATCTACCGACCTACTAGCACAATTTTTCTTTTTTTATGTGGGGAAGAAGGAACCAAAGGCTGGGCCCGCAAAACGTTCCTTCCAAGAAAAAAAAAAAAAAAACAATACAAAAGAGAGCCAAATTCAAGATCCATTCATTTCGAGATGCCTAGACACACTGTGTTTGAATGATGGGAGATCATAGGAAGTAGGAAAAACAGACAGAGGGAGACAGTTCCAGAGTTGACTTGTTGCATAAATGAAGGGCTGGGAATGACGGTTAACTCTTGCATTAGAGAGCTGGACAGAAAAGGGATGAGAGTTTGTTGCTAGACGGGTGCTAAGTGCCCGTCGTAGAGGTGGAGGGATGCAGGCAGACAGTTCAGAGGAGCAGCGACCATTGAAGTAGCGATAGAAAAGAGATAAACAGGCAACAGTGCGGCGAAGAGACAGAGGTTGAAGGGAGCCAGTAAGAGGAGAGTTGATGAGATGAATAGCCTTTGACTCCACCCTATTGTGAAGAGCTGTATGTGGGAAGCGTCCCTGCACATGAGAGTTGTACTCTAAACTGGGGCGAATAAAACCCGTGTATAAAGTCAACAACTTTGCAGCGGTAAAGAAGGCACAGAATTGGCTTAGCACACCTAATCTCTTGGAAGCAGATTTTACAAGAGATGTAATATGATCTTTCCAAGATAAGTCCCGTGTGAATGAAACCCCAGGCATGTTCAAGGATGATGCAGGATTGAGCCGGATATTATTAAACTTTAATGGGTATTCCTGTGGAAGATTTTGACGGGTTGATAGGTGTAAAAACTGAGTCTTTGATGCATTAATAACAACGAGATTATTTTTACCCCAGTCAGAGATACGAGCCAAGTCAGACATTAGGTGTGCCATAGCCTCCTCCCTTGTTTGTTGAAGTAACTCCTGAGATAGACGTTACGGAAACCGAATGGAAAGGTGAAGGGTGGAATCATCAGTGTACGAGTGGATAGGATTAGATGTACAGCTTAGAAGATCATTGACGAATGAAGGGAAGAGAGTTAGTGATAGAACAGAGCCCTGAGGAACACCACTGTTGATAGATCTAGGAGAAGAACGATGGCCATCTACAACAGAGGCAATAGAACTACCAGAAAGGAAGCTATAGATGAATGTACAGATAGAAGGCTAGAGACCGTAAGAGGGCAGTTTGGAAATTAAAGATTTATGCCAGACTCGATCGAAAGCCTCTGAGATGTCAAGTGGAATGGCAAAGCTCTCGCGAAAGTCCCGAAAGGAGGATGACCAGGAGTCTGAGAGCTAGGTGAGAAGATCGCCAGTGGAGCGTCCCAGACGGAACTCATACTGACGATCAGAAAGAAGGTTGCGATAGGAAAGATGCTTTAAAATTTTTCTGTTAAGAATAGACTCAAAAACTATTGAAACACAGGATGTTAAAGCAAATGGACGATAGGTAGATGGTTGGGAATGGTCACCCTTCTTTGGGACTGGCTGAATGAGACCAAACTTCCAGCAAGAAGGAAAGGTACAAATTGAAAGACAAAGGCAAGGTGTAAACGCAGTTCTTGAGGACAACAGGAGGGACTCCATCATGTCTTGTTAGTACTGAGGCCAGTGATGGTAGAAAATACATCAGCTGAAGAAATTTTAATGATAGCCATGAGGAAGTTAGGAAGTCAGAGGGAGGAAGTGATGGAGGAACAGCACCAGAATCGTCTAAGGTGGAATTGGAGGAGAAAGTCTGAGCGAAGAGATCTGCTTTATCAGTAGAAGAAATAGCTACAGAGCCATCAGAGTAAAAAAGAGGAGGGAAGGATGATGAGGTAAAGCTGTTAGAAAGGTTTTTGGCAAGGTACCAGAAAGAACGGGAAGAATTCGAGTTGGAGAAATGAGAGCATTTAGTACGGATGAAATTATTTTTGGGAGAGCGAAGAACAGACTTAGCACGATTCCGGGCAGAAACGTAAAGATGATGTGATTCAGGGGTGGGTTGGCTCTGGTACCTTTTATAGGCCCTCTTCTTGTTGCGGACAGCATTAGAACAAGCGTGATTAAACCAAGGCTTTCTTGCATTAGTCAAAGGGTATAAGAAGGGAATGTGTGCTTCCATGCCAGAGAGAATTACCTCCTTAACCCCTTAACTGCGGGGCATCACTTTCGTGACGCTTGGGAGCAAGGGATCATACCGCGGGGCATCGCTTTTGTGATTCTGTGTTATTTTGAATTTACCCGGGCTTCCAAGTGGGGGCTTGTATCATCTATCAGTACTGCCAATGCCTAACACTAGTCAGCATTCCTAATCTCATCTGTACTCCCATCCATTGATGACAATTTAGCCATTTCTCCCCGTTCTTGACTCCCCTCCCTACCCCTCCTCCATTACCCTCTCCTCTCGCCTGCCCGGCCGTGCTACGCTAAGTAAATCTTCCCTGGAATTTTTCACTGATTTCATCCATTGAAATAAGCCCTATGCCCAATTCTTATACCAAATAATATATACAAGAAAGAAATAAGGTAAGTGAGAGTGCCATACACCTGGAATTGGCTAATTATCACCTGACAACACCTCACGTGCACTCGTTCGCTAATTTTCGCAGTTTTTTTCCCCTTGAAATATGCCGTATAATCTATTTTCGTAATAAATATACATATAAGGAGGGAAGGGAGAAGCCTAAGTGATATTTACATTCACCTGGAACTACCTAATTTATAATGTATTGTCTAGATTTCCTGCCAATCATTTCAGTGCTATACATAGCTGTTTCAAGAGCTAACATTGGTAGTACTGAATATCCCCTAAGTAGGCCTCACCCGGCCCTCCCTTATCAGTTTACTCTCATCTTCCGAAGTGGAGGTACGTCTGTTTCGTCTTGCTGACTTCAGGGACTTTTTCACCCCCATGCAAAGGGCCCTGTGACCTTTACCCCCTACTAAACCTCGTGTGGAAAGAGGTAAAGGGCTGACAATTGATAAAAGAGTGACTACGATCTTTCTATTGAGTAAAACAGTGCAAGTGGAATTGTAAATAATGTGTAAATAATGTGTAAACAGCAAGTGAAAGTAATGAATATAAATATACGTGAACAATGGAAAATAGTTTTATAAGTTACTTGAAGTGACAGTGCATAACACAGTGTAAATAAAATAGAAATGTAAATAACGTAAATAAAATAGAGAACGTAAATAGAAATGTAAATGAGTAGTATTATAAGAATACGAGTATATACTCTAGGAGTAATGAAAGTGAAAGTTTCACTCTAGCATGTCTGAATACTATGAGTTATGAGAGTGAAGATGAAAGTGACATTTACTCTCAATGCTAGTATACAGGACGAGAAAGTGACTGCTACGTATTTTACTGAAAGAAATTGAATCGCTACACTGACAGTAAACTAATACTACTGAAGGAAACTTATGGATAAAGACTGTAGATATATATAAGTGATATATAGTAATAGAAATATAAAGTGTGAGGGGTTTTATGAATAATAAATGACAGAGTACCAAGAGCGAACTAGCGCAAGTGTGACGGTCAGACGCGCTCATAATTTTCATTGCTTTCACAGTGTTTTTTTTTTTTGGAGTATGGATCCCAAACTACTTGAAAATCATAGAGTAGTGTTTATAGTGTTAATATCTGGCTGTGGTAATCATATTATGGGTTGTCGGGAAGTGCAAAGTGGAGACTTCGTTACCCAACTTCAGAGGTCTCCACAAGTCCTACGGTAACAGACGAAGGCTCAACAAACATTCCAGGAGAAAGCTGAAGGTATGTGCCATAAGCATATGTAATTTTAATATTCTAGGACTAATAACTGATTTTTGGCAAATATTTTTTGAGAGTCTGTCGGAGCCCGAATAACCCCGCGGCACACGCAAAACATCGGTAAACATGCCCGCGGTGTAGGGGTTAATGCGCAAGGCACACTCAGATGGCTCCCGGCCATGGAAGCAATAATCATTCCAGGGAAAATCAAAGAAATACTGCCTGAGGGCCTCCCAATCCACAGCTCCAAAGTGCCACAGACGACGTTTCTTTGGAGGGTCCACAGGCCATACTGGAACGATAGGACAGGATAAGGTAATAAGGTTATGATCAGAGGATCCCAATGGAGAGAAAAGATTAACAGTGTAAGCAGAAGGATTACTTGCAAGGAAGAGGTCAAGTATGTTGAAGCTCTGTCCAAGGCAGTCAGGGATACGGGTAGGGTGCTGTACAAGCTGCTCTAGGTCATTAAGGATAGAAAAGATGTAGGCTTGTTCACCAGGTGGATCAGTGAAAGGAGAGGAGAGTCAAAGGTGGTGGTGAACATTGAAATCTCCTAGAATGGAGATTTCAGAGAAAGGAGAAATGGATAGAATGTATTCTATCACAGCAGTAAGACAGTCGAAGAATTTTTGATAGTAGAATTAGGAGATAAATAGCGCAGTTGTATTTAGTCAGAGAATGACAGGAGAACTGAAGCCAGAGAGTAGAGAATTCAGAAGAATCGGAACATGAGAGTAAGATAAGTCGTTGAGTACATATACACAACAGCCACCTTTAGCCTTGAAATGAATATAGAGAAAGTAGGAGGATACAGAAAAGGGTTTGCCGTCAGTTGCCTCAGACAGCTGAGTCTCAGTAGGGAATAGAAGGTGAGGTTTAGAGGAAGAGATGTGGTATTCGACGGAAAGAAAGTTGGAGGAAAGGCCGCGAATGTTGCAGAAATGAAGAAGTGAATCAGACAGTGGATCCAGGCAGCTCAAAGAGTTGTCGCCGGGAGAGGGGAGGATGGTTGGGGCATTTATGGTCCCCCCCCCCCTGGGGACTCCGAGGCATTGTATGGGTGGGCCATTTACCTTTTTTCTTTTAAATTTTGAAAAGGAAGTATAGTGAGGACTGTGAGCCTCATACTTACGTAGAAATGATGAGGACTAGACTGCCAAGGCGTCTCATATGTCACTTACAGAAAAAATCAATAAACAATCACTACAAAACTTATCATAAAACCTCCCTTACCCGTCAGCACCTGAAAAAAGGAATTGAAATAATTGACCGTGAAAAGACCGACGTAGATTCATGTTTCTGGAAGCACTATATATTTCCGAACTGAAACGTACAATAAACTCACAAGTGGAAGAATTGCAAGTCTTTCGAACGTGCAAAAGATCACAGTCATCGGTGGGCTAACTCATTCCACCTTTGTGATAGCCACACACCTTCCATCGCTCGCTCTTGGCCGATCAATCACGGCATCCCCTATACAATGAGGTCTCGCTCCACCCGCCATCAGATTGGTTTGAAGATGTTCCCAGGAAGAAACGAAACGTCACCAAGTACACTAACATTTTAACAGCTAATCAGAATTCTAAATGAAAATCAACGTAGCTTAACCCAGTACATCGAAAGCACTGAGCAGAAATTAAATAATGCAGAAACAGCAGTTGCATACAACCTCGTTTGCTTACAAGAAAATATCTTACCTGGCCATATATATATATATATATATATATATATATATATATATATATATATATATATATATATATATATATATATATATATCATATATGTACAATCCAGCACGATGAAAGCAGAGTTATTTTCATTTCAACATTTTTTTTACTTCAAGACTGTCAATATTTTTTTTAATCCAGTGACAAATTAAAAAACAACAACAGAGAGAGAGCACTGTGTGATCCGTGCACTTTGCTTTATGATTCTCTCTCTCTCTCTCTCTCTCTCTCTCTCTTATATAACCCCACAACTCTGAACTCTGTCCCTCCCACTCCGTGTTCCACTCCAGACCCCTGTGTCAACACGAGACTGTCTCCGTTATTATCGTCTTTCTCCTTAATTCCCTTCTTCACAGTTTAATTTTATGGGTCTGTTTATGCTTCGCACTCAAGGGATTCCTTGTATTCTAACATACTCGTGTATTATTTAACTCCGTCCACATTCCCATTGATCATCCTGTCTACTTTTGCCTGTCGTATTGGTGTACAAAGTGTTTGTGTTTCAGGTTTATGCCTGTATCTTTCATTGTACTGATAGACTACTTCAGTAATGCCAGATCTGGACGCAGTGGCGATATGGTGTTCCAGTCTACCAAATCTCCTTATCAGTTCAAAATCTTTAGTCAACCAAATCTCCCTACTTGTTCGATTTTTTAAAATTGTCCATATCCCTTTTGAAGTAATAGCCATATATTGCCTCTGAAATAATACTTTAATAGTGTGCATATTTTCTCTAAGCTAGTGTAAGAAAAGAATGTAATCGTCAGTAATAAGAGAAACTGGAACTAAATGGTAGTATTTTGGAATGACTCGACGTAGATAAGCTCTCTGACCATCTCTGTCCAGCGCAATAGGTCGCCTGAATATTTACAACTACGAAGCCTCTGCCCTGTCTGCCCTAAGAGCTAACCTTATCTGGGCCATTAGACTCCATCCCTGGCCCCGCTGCTGGCCGTGTGTGACCCCAGGTGACTGATAGGTGGTGGTCAGCCTCCATCACTGCCTACCTGCCTACGTGATTCTGTATTCATTACTACACACACACACACACACACACACACACACACACACACACACACACACACACGTAAATATATAGGCCTACATACACGGAGGGAGGGATGAAGAAGCTATGTGAAGTGTAAAAATATGAATCACAGAAGCAGTCATATGTTAACTTCTCTTTTTGTGTGGAGGATGGGGGAAAATACAAAATAAAGAGAGAGCTAGCAAATTACGTCTGAAAAATTCCCAAGGTTTCGAAGACAAAAACAAAATCGGGAAATACTTAGAAGAAAGAGGATGGTGCCGGTGACAGGAATGAAATATACCTAGTGTAAAAAAAAAAGATAATTGCTGTAGAGAGAAGGACAGTAGGTTACGTATCTTGCAGGGAGAGGGAGTATTGTGGTAGGGGGAAAAGTAGTGTGAGAATTTTAACTTAAGGCAGCAATGAGAAGGCAAAACTGAAATTACCAAGGAAACGGCTGAATACATGTAACTGGGTAAAAGGGAATGAGACAGCCAGTGGTAGAGGAGAATTTAGATGAGGAAAAAATTGGTTTGGATAAAGAGTTAACAGAAAATAATGATACAGGCATCAGAAACGGTGGATATTTGTGTTAATCAATATAATCAGAATTTATGTAAAAGACAGAAGAAAAAGAAAGGGACACACAAGAGGTAGAAGACCAGGTAAGGGAGGAATAAGGGAAAAAAAAGTGGATGCAGATGTCAGTGGAAAATTAAAGACAGTTCTGGCAAGGGAAAAGGGACAAAAATGGCTGGACACGAAGAAGAGGGGAAGAGATCCGAGTCAGGTGATGTGTAAAGCGAGGCGGGTGAGAAGGGAAGAGGATAGTTATCATAGTTATTAAAGAGGGAAGTGAAAATGGCTGGAGAGTAGCATAACGAAAAACAACACAGCGAGTGCCTATGTGACCGTGAAATAAGCAGAATAGGAAGATGGGAGGTCTTGGGAATGTATTGTATGAAATATACAGAGAAAACTAGGGGGGAAAGAAGGGCATGTTCAATAATTAGTGACTGTACCGTATAGCAAAATCTGTAATGGCTGGTAAACGATAGAGGAGTTTATTAAATAAGATGGTAGGCAAAATGAGATATTGGCAGGGAGAAGATCACACGGGAAAAAGGAATAAAAAGTAAGGTTTGAAAGAGAAGTCGACGAAAGAGGAGTGAAAAGGACAATGACAACTTAAAAGAACTTGCGTGGAGAACAGAATGAAAAATTGACAAAAATGACAACAGAGACAACGCGAGTTCTAGTCACTAGTTATACTATAAAATTTACAAAATGATAAATAGGAATTATGTGTAATATTTCTAAGTCACGGCTGTTATAATATTTCTTTCGGCTGTGCATATGTAAATACCGTATATAGTTGTGTGTGAGTGTGTGAGTGCAATTCAGGTGTTGTTAGTCACAGTGCTCTCTCCACTTCACCTGTCATTCCCACATGATACACTCTCTTCACTCCTTCCCATTCCGACCCCCTCCCATACCGGTGTTGTCATTCACACACCATCACCCTTACCTCATAGTCCACTCACCCAGTTTCACCTTCATCGCTCCATCCCACCCCACACCACCCTACCAGTGCACCGCTCTCCACCCCACCCCACCCCATATCATCCCACATCTCCCCACCCTCGCAACACAACCTCACCCCACTCCTCCCCACCCACACACAGTCACACTTTCCATCATCCTCACCAGATGCCCTTATTTCCACGAATGATCAACCACAGCCCAACGTCACCACCACTACCACAACACCTTGCCTCACTTCCACCTACGACCACATCACCACCATATCATACCAGGTCGCACCACTTCCCCTAAACCAATCATCTTCAGAGCCACTTCACAATAACTTCACCATTTTCTTCCACCGCCACCATCGCAATCTTTCCAATACTTACTCTCTTCATACTCTCTCCATAGCCTCCTCTCCAACATTTACACAAATCAGTTCATGTTGACATCTTTATCTCTGTCTGTCCAATATTTTCCCTCCAGTATTTTCCCCTGACTTGTTTGATTCTCGTCTCCTTGAAAAAAAAAAAAAAAATTAAATGCAACAAAGATTTCACAAAAATGTTAATGGTGTATTATTGAAAAGGTTTTGTTTTTGTACTCTCTCTCTCTCTCTCTCTCTCTCTCTCTCTCTCTGGTATCGATAGCTATTTTCCCTGTCAACTCACGACACCATTATAACCAATTCCATTCTGCTAGTCTTTGGGCTTGGTACCTGGATTACATCAGTCCCTCACTACAAATACATACATCTATTTAATGTGCTACACACACACCACAAAGCCAGCCAGGAGACAGGGCGTGTGTGCTGGCCAATCCTTAGGCCCTGTTCTCCCCACTTCCTATTTTTTAACCAGCCCACACCCCACTGACCGGGCTAATGTATAGCCTGGCATGCACTATAGGTGCAGGAAATCTGTAAACGAACGAACGAACGTACTATGCTCTTATGCATTCATTAACTCGTCACGTCCCGAGGTTTTCCGCCCCTCCGACATCCCTCAGTCCCGAGCCTTTTTGGAAAAATTTTTTTTTGGCTCAAACTTCCGCTTAGGTTGAGAAACGAAGGAAAATCACCAAGAAAGGGCTTACCGTGGTCTATAAGTGGTCAGAACAGGTGAGGTCCCCCGAGCCAGGTAAAATATTCTATCATTGACGTGCCAGGCGCTCACGTGTTCTGTGGTAAGGAATACTGGGAGAAACAACACACAACACCTCTATATTTATTGAATTTGAACTAATAAACAATAACAGTAACAATATAATGGATTTCAGACACACATATATATGAAAAATAAGCATTGTACCATCGCGCGAGCATAGCGAGTTAGGTCCGAGTCGTAACATGCTATATGCTAAGTTTCTTGTATCAGTCAATATATCATTTTTTCTACTTGTATACTTCTATTTCAGTGACATTTTACCAATTACAACGGTTTGTAAGTGTTTTCAGATGTTTTCATTCATTATGATGACATGCAACATAAATCTAGCGCACATCAGCTTAGTAAGCGCACTCGCTATGACTCGTATTTCAACATACCCAATTGTTTTATCACTCTCCTATTATTTTTCCCTTTACATAGAACCTTTCCTCCACCATTGTCAATGTTTTCAATTATTTTCATTCATTACGAGGGCATGTAGCGATATGCTAGCGCATATTCACGTAGCAACCACGATCTCAAACACTCGTGTTTCATCTACTTTATTTATTCACTCCAATTATAATTTCCCACTTACATTACACACGTTTACACCCCTATACTGCACTGTACATACTTACTGGGATTATTTATTCAAGTGAGCGTGAGAATATCGCATGAAAATACCCTCGCAATGAATGTTTCGACCAACATAATACTCACACACTTATATACTAATTCTTCACATATATTACACACTTTACCACTTGTTGACTTCTATTTTCACTATTACGTGCCTTATTCATTCAACTGAGCGTCAGGATATCGCATCTCTATACACACGCTATGAATATTTGACTTAGAATATATTTCAGCACTTACAATAATTTGAACTTATATAATACCCGTAAGCATATCCAATAATAATAATTATATAATTACAGGCCGTATTTATTGCACTGAGCGACAGAATATCGCATCATAAAACCCTCGCTATGTATGTTTCCACTTACAGCATATTTATACACTTACATACAATTTTTGCACTTATGTTATACCCGTATGCACTTTATACTAATATTTGGAGATCAACATGACTGATAATTTCACTGAGCGTCTGTCTGTCGCATTTACTTCATAGTTTCAGCGTCCTGTCGCATTCACACCATATCAGAATTGCATCAACGTGTGATATTCGCTGAAACATGGGTGAATACAGAGACCCACGTCACACTCCACGCACTCATAGCGGGTGTCCTTCCTCTGTGTCGTGAGTCTCACCCGGGAATTGCTACACACGTGACACCTGCGTTGGGGCCTAGGTCTGTTTGGCTGGGGAGGGATAGGAGTGGGGAAATGGCGGCCGGATATTCTCAGGGGAGTTTGTGCAATAGGGGCAGTGCGGGTGCGATGTTGGGGCCTTTCTACAGCATATCGTGCAAACATCTCTCTTGTGAGCTCCCTCACAAACCCTTCAAAGGTTTCCTGAACTCCTGTTGTCATGGCGTGAAGGTGGTGGCAATTCAGAGCAGTAATGTCTAGCAAGTGAAAGAACAGTTTCTTATACCACTTCATCATGGTCCTGGCACACTCTACCGTCGATATCATGGAGTCTGACTGGTCCACGAGGCGCATGTTTATATTATAGTCCAAGACACACTCAGGTTTCCAAATATGACGCCTGTTCTCGCTACGGTAATCAACTGAATCAGTACGGTGCATCAAGGGGCGGTGAACCGTTGACAATAGGTTTACCTCTCTATTGTGGTTCCACACAGTTGCAAGGATGTTGTTGGCTTTGAAGAAGACAACGTCATTCCTTGCAAGTTTCCGCCCTACCTTGGCCATGTGACGCCGGTTTACCTTCATGGTTCCACAGACTCCAGTTTCATGTGTGTGAAGATAAAGAGCGAGAAGAGGGCTAGTGTACCAATTGTCCAGGTAGAGGACGTGACCACGATGAAGGTAGTCTTCTATCATCGTCTTTACCACTGCTCCCGACAGTCCAATACTTCGATCTTCTATTATGTCTGTCTGTGCACGGGTGTACAAGACTATGTCTTGCACGTATCCAGTCCTACAGTCGCACATAACAAAGATCTTGAACCCAAAACGGTGCCTTTTGCTGGGTATATACTGCTTAAATGAAATATTGCCTCTCCACAATACGAGACTCCCGTCTATGACGAGGTCTCTATAGGGATAGAATGAGGAACGAAAGGTTTGCCTCAGGTGACCAAAGACCAGCCTAATTGGCCTCAATTTATCAGTGTTGTTCGCATTTGCAGGATCATGAGCATCATAGAAATGGAGGCGACTTAGAATTTGTTGAAACCGATTACGGCTCATCACTTGACCAAATATTGGGGTAAACATAACAGGGTCCCTAGTCCAGTAAGCAGGAATTCTGTTCTTTCGTATAATACCCATCAAAAGGACCAGGGCAAAAAATAAGAACATTTCTGAAAGGGAGACAGGGTAATCATATATGATAGAATGCCTACTCCTTGTTCCCAATCTTTCACTCTCAAGGCGCTGGGTGCTTGCAAACAGGTTGGTTTGTTATACAATCTGCTCCACAAATGCCTCACTAAAAAACAGGTGGATAAAATCCAACCTGGTGGAATTACGGTGAATTCCTGGAGCAATGCAGCCTGAGCGCCCCTGCTCAGTGAAGGGGTGAATGAGGGGAGAAAAATCACTCCCATCATCCCAATTCCACGCCACAAATCCCTCGTCCCCATCATCCCCATCACTGCCTTCGTCTGGGTGGGGAGGAGATCCTGGTTGGGGAGGTGGGGGAGAAGGAGTGGGAAGGGCTTCCCCACTGTCACTCCTCTTCCCTCTGCCTTTACCCTTTCCCTTTCCCTTACCCTTACGGCCTTGAGGAACATTAGGGGGCTGTGGGGATGAAGTAGGGGAATATTGGGGAGCAGAAGACATGCTGGGGAGTGGTTCCTTCCCACCTTCCCCCTCCATGACAACACCACGTGCTTTCTCACACATCCTAGCTCGACCACGTGTTAGGGGATATTGGGGAGCATAAGACGTGCTTGGGAGTGGTTCCTCCCCACCTTCCCCCTCCCTCACAACCCGACGTGATACTGAACGCACCCGCACTCGCCCACGTGATACACTACGTCGCCTCACACTACATAGGGAGAGCAATGACTCACTCACGTCACTCTCACTTTCCCTAATCCTCCCTGTACTTTCCCTTTCACTCCCCACTCCCTCCATGGCACTTCCTAACTCCCCAAACAAAATGCTAGGCCCATACCTGCTAGTCTGACGTGGTGTGCGCTCTGGGCCATGATGAGTGATGACCTCACGTCCATACCACGTGGCAGCACATCCCACAGCTCCGTCATCGTCATCGTCCTTGTCCTCGTCATCGAATTCTGGTTCCAAATCACATTGGGGATAGGCATAGGATGTTGCACGTAGCTTCTTGGCCTGCTGCTCCTCTCTAGCAGCATGGTAAGTAATGTACTGCCGCTTCCTGGGAGATGGAACTTCCTCGTCACTGCTGGTGGTTTCTTCCTCCTCTGGCTGCACATAATCTTTATCCACAACCTCGTTGTCCAGTGGGGAATCACTGTCACCTGTAAAGGCATCCAGGGCAGCTTGAATTTCACTTTCTGAGAGACCTCTCTTAGCCATATCTGAGCAGGACCGTTGCTACCAGGTGAGTAGATGAGTGGCGGGTTAGCGCAGGTCGCGCGGGGTCGCCGAGTGTCCCCGCCTGGTGGCAGGTAGGGGAAGATCATGCAAGGATACGTACCGCAAATCAAGGGCGAAATTTGAAAATTGTCGAAATTATGCACTTTGCAATTGTACGACGTACCGGTAAGTCACCGGGACTGGCAAATGCAAATCGTTGCAACGTACCCATACGTCGACGGGACGGGGCGGGTTAAAGTGTCCCGCTACTCTCCATGTCTTCTTTACAACCAAACTACCAGACTAATCCCCAGTTCCAATGTCCACTTCCTCACCGAAATGTCTATTTATTCACACGGCAACCAATTTGCCTACTGTAGTTAATATATATGTTATTTATACTAATTCAGGTTATCTTATTTTTCTTTTCTTTCCCTTGGCAAATGTCCACACCCAGCTTTCATCTGGGGTGGCCACAAGAAATGATAATTATAAGTAAAATGCTTGAAGGCATGTCGCCGCTGTATAATATTCACACATTACGTTTTTATGCATAACAGAGCTACGATTATCTTTACAGAGCTAATCATGATGCTCTAGGGAGTCACATGAGCGCTAGATACTCGGAAACGTCACTTTCAACTCGATACAGATTTCCCTGACGAGCTATGTTTCATTATAATGGAGTGATAGATTATAGTATTTTCTACTGACAGTCCACATATCATTCACTTCAGGACCCCTTCCTAATGCTAGTCAAATACAAAACAGTAAGAGATGTATATAGTGGGTAGCAGTGCAAGTGTATTGCAACTGAAGATATCAGTAAGAATTTATATACATAGCATGGTTCTGGCTATATCTCATTTGTCACACTGTTCGTCTAAACACAGCCATTTTGCACACTTAAGGTATGGTACAAACACTGTGTTATTTGAGCCCCAATGTATGCCCAATATATTATGTTAACGACTTTGAAATGGGCATTGGCTGACCTGATTTCACTGTCTGGTAATTAATCAGCTCAGTTTTACACTATGAAAGACACCTGAAAGGAGCCTGTGTTGCTACCTGAGCGGAATCTGTTATTACCTATCGACACATTTTACGTTTTCACATTAGCTTGTGCACAATATAAACTTTTAACACTGACAGAAGGACCTGAAAGTCTGCTTCCACTGAGTGATACCTGATCATGCTGTTTGACTTCATTTCCCTACTTAGGCAGAGAACGAGCACTGAACAGCAAGGGGCAGTGTGGGAGAGCGATTGCATGGCATACGGACCGGAGGGTAGAATGAACGTGAACAGGTGGCAATACGTGCGTGAATGAGGGCAGGAGGCAGAGGTGAGTAGAAGACGAGGAGGAAAGGAAGATGAGAAGAAATTAATGCGGCAGACTGAATGGGGAATAAAGGAACGCAGGAGGGAACAAAAAGAGATAAGCTAAATCAACGAAGCCCTTTTCACCCATGCAAGACCACACTTCTGCTAACATGTCCGTAAATTTCAAGGTGCCTTCAACACCAACCTGTAAGAAAATGAACACTTTCTTCAAATTACTGAGAATATATTACGTCTTGATGGTTCACGAAGAGCGAAAATGGACTAAAGCAGAGGAAGATGCCTGGCCTGAAAAATATGAAGATGATGAAGAAAGAGAGGTTGGAAAAAGATGGAGGCAGAGGTGCGAGGAGTGAGATGGGAGAGTGTGAAGCTGCTGAGGGAGAGGGAAGAAAGAGGCGGAACATGCTGAATCAGTGAATGCGTTTACAGACCACGAGAAGACCTGCATAGACCGAAATGGTTTAATCTGGAAAAGTATACTTGAATAATTTGTTTTTTATAATCTTTTAAATAATCTATGTCATCCCGTCTTGAGGAGGGAAAAGAGGTCTAGATGATGCTAAAGATGATTAGCATAATGATTATGTTACATCATCATAATCATTATCATCACCATCCTTACTAGTGATCACCATCATCACCCTTACTAGTAATCATAACCATCATCACTCTCATCATTCATTATCATCATCATCATCATCATCCTTACTAGTAATCATAATCATGGTCACTATCATCATCCACCACCACCATCATCAACATCACCATCACTGAGGACGTGTAATGCAGAAGGCAAACAGAAACCATAATGAGGAATTAAGCAAGAAGCACTGAACACAATTGCCAAAGAAACGCAACACACTTTCATCTGTTACATTAAGAGGTTTTGGTATTTAGGAACAAGGAATACACACGTCATAGTCATGTTTGTAGGGAGGCGCGAGGTAGTGTGGGTATCGCAGGCGAGGGATACAAGCATCAGGGCTATTCACACGGTTCACTCGCCACGTTGTCAAAGGAAGAGGAGTGACTAGATTCTTCCTCTCTTTGTAATGCATAAGATCGAATGCTCCAAACCTCCAAACGTTGGCCCATCCCTAACATTGTAGAACAGCGATCCTAATGAGAGAGAGAGAGAGAGAGAGAGAGAGAGAGAGAGAGAGAGAGAGACCAGGGATTTCTGTAAGCCGTGAAAGAAGCTGTCCCAGTTGATAAAGTTGAAAATGGAAAGTTTACACATCCACCCTGCCACTCTAGTGCAAAAGGTAAATATTGGTGTTAGTCTAGGAGAACCAATCGACAGCCAAGAACCGCGAAACAGCAGGGGTGTGGAATGAGCTACTGTAAGAGGGATATGGGTGATGAGGACGTGGGTAATGAAGGGCGGGGACTGTGAAAACTATTATCATCTGTAAACAAGAGATGGACATTACTGTGTTAGTCAGCATAGGGGCAAGAACACTATCTCATGCGTTGGGTGGTTGGTGGGTAGCAGGCGCGTAGGAAAGCACCCTCGTTACATAAAACCAAGCATCAAAAGTGGGATTTCAGAGACTATGAAAACTATAGCGAATCAACACTTTTTTTTTTTTTTTTTGGAAAGCTTATGGAAAATTATATATGTAAAGTGACTTTTTTGTCCAATTTCGCCACCACTTCTAAATCGACAATGCGTCCAATTCAGTTCAATAACTGTATAATCTTGGAAACATTTAAAGCCACAACGGACCTGCACACATCATCGGAGCATAGGAAAAAGTAATAAATGTTATGGAAGTGGATTTCCTAAAAATTAGCCACCATATTGCTGAAAAAAGGTTAAAAAACGCAAAATTATTTACAGCAACACATCACAATCAATCTGATAACAGTGATGGAAGGTTAGGCACTGTCAGGTAACGTGGGGGACCTCCATTTTCTGCCCTGATTGTACGAGCAATATTCCTCTGTGATAATACACTCAAACACTTAAAGCTTACTGAACAACAGCACACCATCTAAAGCTCAGCACACCACAGGCCGCCACAGCACAGCTTTCCAAGCTGATCATCACACTAAAAACAATCACACCACATGTCACTACATCACAGCTCACGACACTAAAGGTCGCCAAGCTGAAAACCACCAAACTAATCACCACACTAAAACATACCAAATGCCACATAAAAGTTCACCACACCTCACAATGCCGCACTACATTGCACTACAGCTCATTACACTACAACCTTACTTAACTCACCACAACAACGGTGAGAACGCCTCAACATCCTAGCACATTTTTTTTTTACAACTATTTCCATTTCAAGGTTCAGACAAGAATATCTCTGTACACCTGAAAAAAAAAAAAAAAAAAAAAAAAAAAGACCCTCCTCGTACAAAGAGGTTCGTGATGTCAAAAGGCGGATGGCTGTGTGAATCTGAGCACATCCCTCCCCACCCAATGTCCAGACCAGTAGTGCTCCAGCTAGAAGAAACTCTACCCAAGCCAAGCCACCACCTTCACTTTCTTCCATCTACACAATAGCTATACGTGCAATGAAATATGGTCTAATACACTTTCCAATGGACTCCTATATATTAACTCATTTATATATTTTTCTCTCAGTTGCTTACAAATACTGCTCATCCTCAGGCAAATGGTATAAATAACATAGTCTCTGCTCTAATGCCGATCTCTTTTTTCCGTCGCCCATTGACGTCATATCCTCTGCTTCCTCCCTCCAACTACCACCACCGTGCGTGAAGTATAGCTCCACAAACGCCTTCTTGTTTGGTTCTTCTGTTTACTCACACAGTCACGCGTGGTTACTTGCCACAGCCTTCTCACGCCACGCTCACTACTCATCACCACTCTGTGTATCTTCCCACACCACACACAAGCAGCACAACACACATTATACAGAAATAAACTCAACACACACACAGAGAACAACACATAACACACATAATTAACTCAACACACACTGACACCCAGTATCCTCTAAATACCATTGGCAAGCATCATCAGTCAGCTCAGAGATCCTAATATACAGTCAAACAGACACAAATTATGCATCTTCACACACACACACACACACACACACACACACACACACACACACACACACACACACACACACACACTTACACACAATTATATTCTCTATCAGGAAGTGCTTTTGGCTTCACCACCTCGATCACTGTCATTGTTGAGTCGCCAAATGGAGATAAAAATACAGACTAATGCAATAATCTGTTATTGGTACGAAAAACAGACTTGATTTTTTCATCTCTTACATTAATGGGCGGGAGGATTGTCACTCCTTTAGCAGAGAGAGAGAGAGAGAGAGAGAGAGAGAGAGAGAGAGAGATTCATCAGACCAGATAATTACCTTGGCTAATTAAACAGGTGACAAATATCAAATGCAGGGGGTCGTGTGGTGCTGCCCAGACGTTCCCCTTAATAATTACTCAGACATTACTCTTTCCTTCCTCGTCTCTTTCATGGTTTCTTACGATGTTTGTGGTTATATCTTCTTACTTTTTGTTATTGTTATTCTTCTGTACTTCTCACTTATTCATATGCTCATTCTCTCACTCATTACATCCGTCCTTCTGTTCGTCTTTCTGTCTCTCTCTACCTTTGTCTGTCTCTCTGTCTGTCTGTCTGTCTCTCTCTCTCTAACACACACACACACACACACACACACACACACACACACACACACACACACACACACACACAGAAAAACAGCAGTCAAATCCAGCATACATCCAATAATCATGCAGATCATTAAAAACTTCTTACCCCTCGTCAAGTCCACCAGAGTTCGTCAGAATACATCGACAGGGAGGGACCAAAGATTCAGTATTACACAGACCTTTGTTAGTTTGTTCAAAATACTGACTTGAAGGTTTGGGCACTTGACATTAGAAATAAAAATAATAGTGCTGAGGACAGGAAAGGTCACTGTCTAATTTAGTCAGTCCACGGTCTTGGATGAGACAGCGATCAACGTCAGTATGGAATAAAAACAAGAATTCAAGTGTGAAGAATAAATTGGAGAATGAAAAAAAAAATAATAATAAAAAAAAAGGTAGATTACAGTTTCCAAGAATAATTATGTAATACATGAAGTTTAAATCTTAAATTACCTTCCAACGTTACTGTCCATTGTTAAAGCTTTAACTGCGAGGCTCATATGCCTTGTATTGTTCTTGCTACCAATGGACAAGTTTCAGCTCAGAGGAGAGACATCATGAGGGGAGGAGTTAATCAAGGGTATAACTAACTCTTTTTGTTTGAATTATCTCTCAGTTCGTCTGGAGATAACATATAACATGTAGGGAGGCGTGAGGTTGTTTGGGTATCACAGGCGAGGGACACAAGCATCAGGGATAATCACACGGTTCACTTACCACGTTGTCAAAGGAAGGGGAGTGACAAGATTTTTCCTCTCTTTGTAAAGCATGAGATCGAAAGCTCCAAACCTCCAAACGTTGGCCCACCCCTAACGTTGCAGAGAAACGAGCTTAATGAGGGAGAGAGAGAGAGAGAGAAGACTGACCAGGGATTTCTGTAAGCCATGGAAGAAGCTGTCCCAGTTGATAAAGTTGAAAATGGAAAGTTTACACATCCACATTGCCTCTCTGGTAAGGTAAATATTGGTGTTAGTCTAGGAGAACAGATCGACAGACAGGAACCGCGAAAGAGCAGGCGTGTGGACTGAGCTACTGTAAGAGGGATATGGGTGATGAGGACGTGGGTAATTAGGGGCGGGGACTGTGCAAGTTATTATCACCTGTCAACAAGAGATGGACATTGTTGTATTAGTCAGTAAGGGGGCAAGAACACTATCTCATGTGTTTTGGGTGGTTGGTGGGTAGCACGCGTGTAGGAAAGCCTCAGTACATAAAACTCATCACCAAAGTTGGGTTATTTCAGAGACCATCAAAGCTATATAGAATCAACATTTTTTTTTCCTGGCAAGCTTATGAAAAACTGTATATGTGACGTGACTTTTTTGTCCAATTTCGCCACCACTTCTAGATCGCCAATGCGTCCAGTTTAGTGCAATAACTATATAATCTTGGAAACATTAAAAGCTACAATGGACCTGCACACATCATCGGAGCTTAAGAAAAAGTAATAAGTGTTATGGAAGTGGATTTCCTAAAAATCAGCAACCATATTGCTGAAAAAGGTAAATAAACGCTAAATTACGTACCGAAACACATCACAGTCAATCTGATAAGAGTGATGGAAAGTTAGTCGCTTTCAGGTAACGTGGGGGACCTCCATTTTCTGCCCTGATTGTACGAGCAATATTCCTCTGCAATAATACACTCAAACACTTTAAAGCTCACCGCACAACAGCACACCTCTCTAAAGCTCACCACACCACAGGCCGTCACAGCACGGCACTCCACGCTAATCATCACACTAAAAACAACCACACCACAGCTCACTGCATCACAGCTCATAACACTAAAGGTCGCCAAGTTGAAAACCACCACACTAATCACCACACCAAAACATAATTACCACATATCACATTGAAGTTCACCACACTTCACAATGCCACACCACATTGCTCCACAGCTCATTGCACTACAACCCTACATAACACAATAGTCTAGCATGTTTTTTTTTTTTTTTTTTTTTTGCAACAATATCCATTTCCTGGTCCAAACAGGAATATCTCTGTACACCTAGGAAAAAAAAAAAAGACCCTCCTCGTGCAAAGAGGTTCGTGATGTCAAAAGGCGGATCTCTCCCCACCCTATGTCCAGACCAGTAGTGCTCCAGCCAAAAGAAACACTACTCAAGTCACCACCTGCTATCATCCTTCACTTTCTTCCATCTTCACAATAGCTATACTTGCATTGAAATATGGTTTAGTACGCTTTCCAGTGGATTCTTATATACTAACTCATTCATATATTTTTCTCTCAGTTACTTACAAATACTGCTCATCCTCAGGCAAATGCTATAAATAACATAGTCTCTGCCCAAATACCGATCTCTTTTTTTTTTTTTTTCCTCCCCCATTGACGTCATATCCTCTGCTTCCTCCCTCCAACTCCCACCACCTTGCTTGAATTATAGCTCCACAAACGCTTTCTTGGTTGGTTCTTGTTCTGTTTACTCACAATCACGCGTGGTTACTTGCCACAGCCTTCTCAAGCCACGCTCACTACTCATAACCACTCTGTGTATCTTCCCACACCACATTGCTCCACAGCTCATTGCACTACAACCCTACATAACACAATAGTCTAGCATGTTTTTTTTTTTGTTTTTTTTTTGCAACAATATCCATTTCCTGGTCCAAACAGGAATATCTCTGTACACCTAGGAAAAAAAAAAAAGACCCTCCTCGTGCAAAGAGGTTCGTGATGTCAAAAGGCGGATCTCTCCCCACCCTATGTCCAGACCAGTAGTGCTCCAGCCAAAAGAAACACTACTCAAGTCACCACCTGCTATCATCCTTCATTTTCTTCCATCTTCACAATAGCTATACTTGCACTGAAATATGGTTTAGTACACTTTCCAGTGGATTCTTATATACTAACTCATTCATATATTTTTCTCTCAGTTACTTACAAATACTGCTCATCCTCAGGCAAATGCTATAAATAACATAGTCTCTGCCCAAATACCGATCTCTTTTTTTTTTTTTTTCCTCCCCCATTGACGTCATATCCTCTGCTTCCTCCCTCCAACTCCCACCACCTTGCTTGAATTATAGCTCCACAAACGCTTTCTTGGTTGGTTCTTGTTCTGTTTACTCACAATCACGCGTGGTTACTTGCCACAGCCTTCTCAAGCCACGCTCACTACTCATAACCACTCTGTGTATCTTCCCACACCACACACAAGCAGCACAACACACAATACACAGAAATTAACTCAACACACACACACAGAGAACAACACACATAAACCCTCTCAGACACGGTCACTCGATTCGAGTGACGTGGCCTCCATTGTGATATGGCACAGTCACTCAAATTGCGTGGTTTAAGCACCAAAATAATTGTCAGAAAAAAACTTATAGGCCGATTTGCGTGATTTTTTGATGCGTCATAGCGCCGCCAATGCTCTCTCGAGGTAAGTCTTTGGCAATGCTGCTTTGCCTTACCTACCTCAGCCCGCTCTCTTCAACCTCAGTGTTTGTCGAGCAGTCAGGAGGTGGTGTTTGACAGCTCGTGGTTCCCTTTAAATCGTCCATAATTCTCCCCCTCTCGCCCGAGGCAAAGGCCCTATTGACTCAATGAGATAATACATTGTATGTGAACATATAGTGACGTGATATTGTCGATGGAACATACATATATGTATTGAAAAGCATTTCTGGCCGTTAGCAATCGTTGGGCCTTGGAGCCAGACGCATGGTCAGTGTAGCGGGGTTTCGCCACTCCGCCCCCCCGTAGGCCGTATGGCGTGAGTGGAAATATGTATATAAATGAAGCCAAGGCATAAATATATATTGTGTGAAAGATACTGTGGATGGCTTGGTGAAATTATGGAGCCAACAAGCGTTACGTACGGCATGAAATAGTGTTGTGAAGGGGCAAACCTGAAGTCGGGAGGGGAGAATTACCGGTGTTTTAGGGCTGGAATTATTGTGATTCTGATAGTGTAAATGCGTATGGAATTGTATGAAATATACGTCAAACAAGCTGCGAGTTTCCGTAAACGAGTGTGGTGTGTGCTAAAAATAGCGTTGCCTCATACTCTCAGGGAGAAGCTGACTCACACACACACTAGGCTACATAACTCCTCATCTTCAAATGCCTGGTCTAACTGGATCAACACCCCTGGAGGAAGTGAGTTCTGCAAATTTTGTTGATATATATAATAATCTATTACCATTACCTCTCCAACTTTCAGACAAATAACCATTTTCTCCTACAGATTACACATATGAAAGAAAGTAAATCTCCACAGCAGTAACTATAGAAGAGTTATGTTTATGTGTAGTAGGTTATAACAATAGGAAAACATCCATGGAAGATGTAACAGTCTGTACAGATAGGGGGAAAAAAAGTTGATAGCATAGTCTTCAGGCAGGTGTGCAAGAAAAAAACAGTGTGTGTAAAAGTTGGTAGCGATCGGAAGAGTAACCTCAATTTGTCGGCCAATTACTCGAAAACTATTAGACTTATCGATTTTCTGTAACAACCATGATCTATACCACTAAATTCTTCGTATGATCAATACCAAAATGTAAGCATTATGTTAGGTTTTGTGCGAGAAAAGGCGGTGGAAATGAGTGTCTCTTCGCGGCTGTTACCATTGATTAACGCTCGTAGTAATACTCTCACTTTGTCGGCCAATTACTCGAAAACAATTGGACGTATCGATTTCACGTTTGAACCATGATAAAGAGCAGTAAATTCTACGTATGTACAATACATAACTATGTAATATTTCTGATAAGAATTCGTTGTTACGTAGGCGGGAACATTGCGTACGCCGTGCGCGCATCACAAAAGTCAATCATGGACGGAGTGCCTAGTACTTTCTTTCGATTTACTCGAGAACTATGAGGCGTATGGGGTTCATATTTGAGATGGGGAAAGCTGGTGAATTTGGGCATATTACTATGTAATAAAAACATAAGGTGTTTGGGAAAATTTAGCTATCAGAGGTCAGTGAACTTTTTCCGAAAATGGCTTTCAGTTTTTGGCCATTTTCTCGAAAAGTATACGTCATATCTCAACCGGATTTATTTCGTTAGAAAGCTGATGAAATTCTCTATAAAAACTTATTAGATCATTTTCCTGTATGATGGAAAACATTCAAACGGCGATGTCGGGAAGTGAAAACTGTTTACTCGACCATGCTGGTGTTTTCCTGTGTTTTGGTCCTGTTTATCAAATAGAACAAACATCGATGCCTACCTTGAGAAAGGTTTCATGGGAATACATGGATTTTTGGGTGGCGAAAATAAGGCAAGAATGTGTTTCATTCGCTCAAATTTGCCGCGCGAGCGCTCCTCGGCCAGGCGGCTTCGTAGTGTAAAATCGTGAGCCAGAAAACTTACTGAAACTTATCGTGTGCAAGAGGGTAAATAAACTCAACACACACTGACACCCAGTATCCTTTGAATACCATTGGCATGTACAGTCACGCGTACTAATTTCTGCTCAGGGGTTACCCCTTCCTTTCCCCCTCTACCCTGGACAGAGGGAAGGGGGGAATCGCGAACAAGTCTACCCCGCCTTCTGCCCCCAACTCCCCCACCCTCCACCTCCAGCTGCCAGTTACTGATTAGACGCAAATTTTCTCATGTCCTGTAAACATGACTAAACTGTCGTCGCACACGCTTTCAACGGCCAAGATTTGGACTATATTTTTAGGATAAATTATTACCGTATTGAACCGCATTCTCAAATTGAAAATATTCACCATCACTGTAATCCAGTGTCGTCCGCTGCACAATTCTGGGTTCCAGTGCTTACCTTTTCACTTCCCCCAGCTGTCTCTCTCTCTCTCTCTCTCTCTCTCTCTCTGAATTTACTTTTCCCACTCACTCTTTCTTTTTAAATTTATATAACTTTCTCTTTGTTTCTCTCCCCCTCTCCCCCTTCTCTCTCGTTCTTTATCTTAAGTCTTCCCCGCCTCTCACCCCTCCCCTCCCCCCACCTTAGGCCTGATCAGCAGTCAGTTATACCGTCACCGCTCCTTCGTATATCGTGTGCAGGCAACATTTATCACACACACTTAGGATAGATGTATGGAAAGCTAATTTTTTTTTATATATATAATTGTATTTCTCATTGTGTGCCAAGTTCAAATAGAGAACACCAGACCAATATTCGTAATTTTTATTATCGTTCCACTTCACATAGCTGGGTAGCTGGGCTTATAAACTGCACACACACACACACACACACACACACACGACTCAAATTTTGCGCTGACAGCGTGACGACTACAAATATAGTCATTCTAACAACTGGATCTGCTGGCTCCAAACCTTCCCTGTCCCAGTCAAACTCCTCATTCAATAACCGGTTATATATATATATATATATATATATATATATATATATATATATATATATATATATATATATATATATATGTATATAAAATTAGCTTTCCATACATCTAACCTAAGTGTGTGTGATAAATGTTGCCTGCACACGATATACGGAGGAGCGGTGACGGTATAACTGACTGCTGATCAGGCCTAAGGTGGGGGGAGGGGAGGGGTGAGAGGCGGGGAAGACTTAAGACAAAGAACGAGAGAGAAGGGGGAGAGGGGGAGAGAAGCAAAGAGAAAGTTATATGAATTTAAAAAGAAAGAGTGAATGGGAAAAGTAAATTCAGAGAGAGAGAGAGAGAGAGAGAGAGAGAGACTGCTGGGGGAAGTGAAAAGGTAAGCACTGGAACCCAGAATTGTGCAGCGGACGACACTGGATTACAGTGATGGTGAATATTTTCAATTTGAGAATGCGGTTCAATACGGTAATAATGTATTCTAAAAATATAGTCCAAATCTTGGCCGTTGAAAGCGTGTGCGACGACAGTTTAGTCATGTTTACAGGACATGAGAAAATTTGCATCTAATCAGTAACTGGCAGCTGGAGGTGGAGGGTGGGGGAGTTGGGGGCAGAAGGCGGGGTAGACTTGTTCGTGATTCCCCCCTTCCCTCTGTCCAGGGTAGAGGGGGGAAGGAAGGGGTAACCCCTGAGCAGAAATTAGTACGCTTGACTGTACCATCAACCAGCTCAGAGATCCTAACACACAGTCAAACAGACACAAATTATGCATCATCACACACACACACACAGTGGGATTCAGAGAGAGTAGACGTGCGACGTCGGCGCTCCGTACCGAGCCAGCACGGCCAGTGGCATTACCTAAATTAGTATCTTTATATGAGTCAAGCTCTGTACCAGGTTAGACCAAATGATTTTTCATTATTAAAAGAAAAGAAATAATAAGAAGTTTAAACAAGACTTGTTCAAATAAAAAAGAGAACCGAGAGGCGAAAGAATGTGCTCAGTCAGCTAAGGTTTGTTTAGACTACAGCTGCACGGGGAATGTAGGTACATGTACTCTGTGCTTTTAGTATTGCAAAGTGGACACATACTTTAGTAAAGCAAATTTGGAAAAGAAAAGGGATAAATGTAGAAAGAAAGATGATGATTTCTACCAAGAACTGGTTGAAGTGGAGACTCACAATAGACTGGTTGAACGTGTACACAAACTGGAAATGGCTTTCAAAAATGAAATTGATGAAATAAAGAAGCAGATGCACTTGCAAAAGGAAGAAACAGAAAAACTAGGAAGGGAGGCCAACAAGAAAGACACAACCATCAGTGACCTAACAGTGGAATTGAGTACACTTAGGAAGAAAATGAGTGAAATGGCAAGTACAGTAGTCAATCACGAGAGTGTTATGGAAGAGTTCAAAAATGATACAGAGACAATTAGGCAAGTAAGCAGTCTGATAGACCAGAACAGTGATATTGAGGAGAAGATAACACAGGTGAATGAAGCTGTGCAAAGCTACAAAAATGATGTGGAAACCACGTATGCTGAAATGGTGAAAGTAAAGAAAGACTTAGAAACAAGGGTGCAGGAATAAAGCATTAAACAGGAAGTGAAAAGAATAATCCAAAATAATCCAAAGTTAGTCAGAGATTCAGTAGATATATACAAATCTATAGTAATCACTGGTATAGAAGAGGAAGAAGTAAAAAACAAGATCACAAGAGACAAAAAAGAGATGGCAAACGTAATGAGCTTACTGGAAGAAGTATCAGAGGAAATCTGTAGTAAAGACATAAAAAAACACAAAAGGTTAGGGAAATACGAGAAAAGCAAGACAAGACCTCTAAAGGTGACTTTCCAGAGTGTAAACACTGTGGAGGAGATACTAAAAAATGCAAAGAATCTTATGGAAAAAGAGGAGTTCAAAAATGTATGGATAAAATGATGTCTAACACAAGAGGAACTGGAATTACTGAAAGAGAAGAGGGAGCAAGCAAAAACAAAAAATGAGGGAAGATCAGAAGAGGAGAGGAACGCATTTTTTTTTTTTTTACAAAGTAATGGGATTGCAGGTACGAAAGTGGTACACAAACAGGAGGGAATAAAAAGGAGGAAGGTAGTAGAACCATGTCATGACAAGTATATAAACAAGATGATAAATTTGATGTACTCAAATGTGGATGGAATGGTATCTAAATTACTAGAGATGAATGATTATCTCAGAGAAAATGAACCACAAATAATATGCCTAACTGAAACAAAATTAACACCAAGGATATCCAATGACATACTAAACTTAGAGGAATACAATATATGGAGAAGAGACAGAAATTTTAAAAAAGGAGGAGGAATTATAATATTAACTAAGAAAAATCTATAAGTCAATGAAATAAAACTAGATATATCACCACAAGTAGAACTGATTGCAGTAGAGATCAACACATCTGAAAGTAAAGTAATTGTAGCCAATTTGTATATGCCACCCAGATCAAACACATGGGAAAGAGATGAATATGAGGACCTGGCAGAGAGTACAACTCAGAGTTTAAGATCATTACTACATAAAATGGAAGAGAAATCGGAAAGAATTATACTAACTGGAGATTTTAATACAAATATAAATTGGAATACTCTAGATATAATTAGCCAAGAAAGCTGTTGGGACCAAAAGCTCCTGGATCTCGTGCAAGAGTTTTTCCTAACGCAACATGTGAGGGAAACCACCAGAAAAAGAGGACTCGATGTACCTTCAGTGCTAGATCTAATATTTACTAGGCAAGAAAATGATATTGACAGTTTAATATATCACCCTCCACTCTGCAAAAGCGATCATGCAGTACTAAATTACAACTTCAGGATAGCATATGACATAGTTAACAGTAATGAAAGTTACAAAAAGAGCCTAAACTATAAAAAGGGAAATTATCAAGACCTAAAGAAGTATTCTTAGAAGTTGATTGGGAAAATGAGCTTAGAGGACAAAGGTTAAAATGCTGTATATAAAAAATTCTGTGAATTTTATGAAATAGGAGTCCAGAAGTACATCCCACAGTACCAAGAAGCAGATAAGAAAATGCAGAAATGGTTCAATACAGAATGTAAAAATTCAGAAGAAAGAAGAGATATGATGTGGAATAGATACAGAAGACACAATAGTGAAAGGGCGTATAATAATTACAAACAGGCAAGAAACGATTATACAAGAAAAAGGAGGGAAGCCCAAAAGCAGTTTGAGGAGAATATAATAAATAAAAGTAATGATCAACCAAAGCTGTTTTACAGCTACATCAGAAGCAAAACCAAAGTAAAAGATATAATACAATCCATTACGGACGAGGGAATCACTTATACACAAGAGAAAGATATTTGTGAAGCACTAAATAAGAATTTCCAATTAGTTTTTACAGAAGAAAAAAAATTTGAGAGGGACTATGTGGAACATGCATGTCCACACATACTACCAGATATACAAATAGCAGAAAAAGTAATACAGGAGGAGTTAAGCAAATTAGACAGAGGAAAACCAAGTGGTCCTGATGAAATTTCATGTTGGGTACTACGAGAATGTGCAAAGGATTTAAGTAAACCATTATTTTTTATTTTCAAGAAATCCTTGAGTCAAGGTAAACTACCTGATATTTGGAAGAAAGCAAATATTGTCCCCTTATTCAAGAAAGGAAATAGACAAAATCCACTCAACTACCGACCAATATCACTGACCAGTGTTGTAAGCAAGGTATTAGAAAAGCTTATAAGAAAAGCTTGGGTAAATCATCTAGAAGAACACAGTATGATAAAAGAAAGACAGTTTGGTTTCAGAAAAGGAAAATCATGTGTTACTAATCTGTTGAGCTACTATGACAGAGTAACAAACACAATACAGGAAAGAGAAGGATGGGTGGACAGCATCTATTTAGATTTCAAGAAAGCTTTTGACACAGTACCACACCAAAAACTTTTATGGAAACTGTACCATCAAGGAGGAATTCGAGGCAAACTGTTTTGTTGGATGCAAGATTTTCTCATAAAAAGAGAAATGAGAACAGTACTAAGAGGAAACTACTCATCATGGAAAGAAGTGACTAGTGGAGTACCACAGGGTTCAGTGCTGGCACCAATCATGTTTTTAGTGTATATAAATGATATAAACAATAACACTGGAAATGAGAGCTATCTGAATATGTTTGCAGATGATGCAAAAATACAAAGGAGAATTACTAACACAGACTCTTGTAAAGAGCTACAAGAAGAATTAAATAAACTTCATGAATGGAGTAATACATAGCAAATGGAATTCATTGTGGACAAGTGTAATGTAATCAAGTTTGGTAAAAGTGGAAAAAGACCTGATTGGGATTATACGTTAGGAAATAAAACCCTATACACATCAGAAAGAGAGAAGGACCTAGGTGTGATTATCAATAGCAGACTATCTCCGGCTGACCACATAAGCGAGAAGGTACGGAACATGTATACACTGCTTGCAAATATGAGAATAGCATTCACATACATAAATGAAGACATGCTAAGAAGGATAATAACATCATTCATTAGACCAACCCTGGAATATGCATCAGTAGTCTGGAGTCCTCATCTCAAAAAAACACATAGACAAGATTGAAAAAGTTCAAAGGGCCGCTTCAAGATGGATACCAAGCTTAACGGACCTAAGCTACGAAGAAAGACTAAATAAACTGAATCTACCAACACTACAGGAGAGAAGGAAAAGAGGTGACATGATGATGCTATGTAAGTGCATATCAGGGAAGGAGAAAATAGACATAAATGATTACTTAACATATGGAGAAGCATCAGCAAGAGGACACTGCAAAAAACTGCATAAGAAGAGAGGTGATAAAGACGCAAAGAAATTCAGTTTCCCAAACAGAGCAATTGATCAATGGAATGCACTACCGAATGAAATAGTGTGCCAAAACAATTCACAAATTTAAGGATATGTACGACAATTATGGTTTAAGACACGGGACAGTTCGAGCTTGACTCATTCCTGTAAAGATACAATTAGGTAAGAACAATTAGGTAGGTAAGAACACACACACACACACACACACACACACACACACACACACACACACACACACACGAGTCTACTGTATACCTACCCATGTACTGCGCCTGTATACTCCTGCTTCCTAGAACATACACACACACACACACACACACACACACACACACACACACACACACACACACACACACACACACACACACAGAACTATATTCTCTATCAGGAAATGTTTCTGGCTCCACCATCTAGATCACTATCATTGTTGAGTCGCCAAATGGAGATAAAAGAAGAGATTAATGTTTTAATCTTTTACTGATCCTCATTAATAATATAAGGTACGAAAAATAGACATGATCTTTTCATCATCTGCCTTAATGGGAAGGAAGATTGTCACTCCTTTAGCAGAGAGAGAGAGAGAGAGAGAGAGAGAGAGAGAGAGAGTCATCAGACCAGATAATTACCTTGGCTAATTATACAAGTGACAAATATCAAACCCAGGGGGTCGTGTGGTGCTGCTCAGCCTCTTCCCTTTAATAATTGCTCAGACATTACTCTTTCTTTCTCCTTCTCTTTCATGGTTTCTTACGATGTTTGTGGTTTTATTATCTTCTTGCATTTTGTTATTATTATTATTCTGTACTTCTGTTCGTCTTTCTCTCTCTGTCTGCCTCTGTCTGTCTGTCACACACACACACACACACATACACACACACACACACACACACACACACACACACACATACAGAGAGAGAGAGAGAGAGAGAGAGAAAGAGAGCAATCAGATCCACTAATAATTTTGTAGTCCATTAACTCTACCCCTCGTCCAAAGTCCACCAGAGTCCATCAGCATAAATCGACAGGTAGGGACCAAAGATTCAGTATTATACAGACCATCGTTAGTATGTTAAAAAAAAAAAAACTGACTTGATGATTTGGGGACTTCACATTAGAAATAAAAATAATAGTGCCGAGGACAGGAAAGTTCAAGTCACTGTCTAATTTAGTCAGTCCACGGTGTGGGATGAAACAGCGATCAACATACAGTAAGCATGGAATAAAAACAAGAATTCAAGTGAGAAGAATCAGTTGGAGAGTGAAAAAAATAAAATAAAAAGGCAGATTGCAGTTTCCAAGAATAATTACGTAATAAGTGAAGTTTAAGTCTAAAATTACCTTCCAACGTTACTTCATTGCTAAGGCTTTAACTGCGAAGCTCAAAAGTTTTGTATTGTTCTTGCTACCAATGGAAAAGTTCCTTATGCAGTGAGGAGTTAATAAAGCCTTTAACTAACCCTTTTTGTCTGAATAATCTCTCAATTCACCTGGAGAAAAAAAAAAAAAAAAAAAAAAAAAAAAAAGAGTTAGATTCAAGGCGTTAATAAGACTTGATAGTCAGCAGCCCAAGACAAGAGTCCAACATATACAGTTATCATCAAGTGTCCCATTCAGGTATGCCATAGGATGAAAGAAATCACACTTTAAAAGCTAAAGGGAAAAGTAGACAATGGTGTAAATCAAGAAATATGAGATGAAAATTGTGTCGAAATCCAAATATCATTATTCCCAGCACACTGAGGCCATGTGGAGAGGATGGAGAGCGAGAGACCAACCAGGAGAATGTACAGTCGTCAGCACAAATTCGCTGCAAGCCTGCTCGTGTGATATGGGTCGTTTTGTCTGGCAACGGTGTATGGGAACTAGTTGCCACACAGGCTTTTATACGCTTTAAGGACGTGTTTGTAAGAATTAGTACTATAAATCACCCAGAATACAATATTCTTTATATCTGATTAGCTTTAAAATGTGCAAAAGACGACAGGTGAATGTTGTCGAATGGGGAAACTTCTGTTCTCTCCCTCGTATCCATCCCTTGTCCCTCCCCACCCTCCCCTCCTCCTTCCCTCTCCCGCTATCCTTCATCTCCCCTCCTCTCTCTCTCCGCCCTGTCTCCCTTATATCACCCACAACGCTAATCTGCGTAATAAGCCGCACTCTTCTCTGTTTCTTGTCTATTCCTGTAACCATTTTGCTCCTCAACATTCGAGAGTTTCATGCCATGCAACAGTCTCTTTCTCTCACTCGTTACTCCACACATGATGCAGCAGTTCGAAACTTTAGTGTTTCTGATACTGCTTCGTGATTCAGTGAACAGTATGAGGAGAATAGGAACATTTTCTTAGGGAAGAGAGAGGGCGAGAAGTAGGAGGAGTGGGCACAAATGTTTGTTTAATTTCGCCTACTGATATAATAGGCACAGACTTCCAGGCTCAAACATATACTAGCAAGGAATACATCGCAAGAACGAGACCTCAATGTTCCTGTATCTCCCGGCTGTTGGTAGTGACAAAGGGTGGAGAACAAAAAGACAACTGGAGAGGAGTGGGAAGGAGACGAGGAGGGTAAGAATGGGACTAGAAAAGGAAGGAATACTGATAATAAACCTTGGATATAGTTGGTAGTACTCCAAGCAACTGGGAATATGGCAAACTGGGTTTAGAAAACAGTCAACAAAGAATTGCGATGCGCCAATCAGGTTAATGCCGTGGATAAATGAATGAAGGTGGAGAGGGTGGGGAGAGGAGACAGTGGAGAATCATGAAAGTGAGTGGGGGAGAGGAGGCAGAGGGAGGGGTGGGGGGGAACATCAGGAGGAGTAAGGGGGAGAGAGGGGAAGGGAGCTTAGACACGGTTATAATGAAGAATACCAGAGTATTACGCTCATACGTCGTTCCATAACATTGTCAACTCTTGCATTTTTTTACACTAATCAATTACGGTATACAAAAAATTGTACTCTAGGCAGTCTCTAGTACCACTTTTGAAAAACACTTGGTTAAAGTGTATAAAAGTGTATGTGGCAACTCATCCCTTTACACTGTTGCCAGACAAAAGGACTCGCATCACACTAGTAGACTTGCAGCGAATTTATGCTGACGACTGTACAGTATGTGAGTGGGGTGGAAGGGGGAAGAGGAAGGGGAAGGCCGAGGATGAAATGAAGGGATGGAGTGGAAAGGTGTATGAGACAGGGGTGTGTGAGATGGGGGAAGTCAGTGAAATGGCGGGGGACGGGGCGACATGGAGGCGATTTGTTTGTGGCCACCCCTTACGGGATTGAGGCGTCTGGCAATAGACAGCTGGACACAGAGGGCAAGTACAGTCCTCCAAGTGTGCAGGAGGGATTATGGTTTAATAGATTCTTGGGTTCGTTCCACTCATCCCCCGTCCACCATTAATTTCTGAGGAAGGGTTATTAGGTCTCTCGTTCTCTCCCCCCTGCCATATCTCTCTCTCTCTCTCTCTCTCTCTCTCTCTCTCTCTCTCTCTCTCTCTCTCTCTCTCTCTCAAAATTACGTGTTAGAGGACAGAACTTGGCTCAGGTGCACGAAAGAAAGGTACAATTATGTTTTACGAATATTGTAACAGCTGGCTTTTGGAAATGAGGAGTAAAGTGTTTTTGATCGATAATTTAAAATACTTTGATCACATCTGGGAAAACTGGCGAATGGGAAACACGGAGTCTGAGAGAGAAATGCAAAAATACAGTGGAAAAGATGATGTTTGAAAGCGTGTTGGAAGGTGGGATTGGATGACGGGAGGGAGTGGTGACAATGAATCCTAATGAAAGGCTCTGAGGCGTGTTTTATCCACCTTGATTCAAATTTATAGTCAGGTGTCTAGAAAATTATATATTGTTAGTATTGTGGATGTAGGATATTTTTTATTTCTATTACTGAGTTATTCAAACAACCTTTCGTTACGCTCTCTAGCCCATTCTCTAAATGACGAAATTATTTGCACTGTCTGAAATCAGGCTTCACTCTGCCTCCTCAATTTTGTCGTGCACTCCTATGGATGTTGTGTCTTGCCCTGCCCTGGTGTTGTATGCGCTAAAGGAGATGTGGAGAAGCAGTACGGTCGCTTCTCCACATCTCCTTTAGAACATACAGTGGCCAGTTCTTTATAACAGCTCTTCAGTATTGAGAAAAGTGAGCCGGTTCTACTTCGACCTCGTTTCAGATTATCAGTGGTTCCATGTACTTTCAATCTCCCTCAGTCAACTATCGTCGACAGAAGATCTGTCCAACAACCCAACGAAACATACAATAGATCCTAACAGACAGAAGAAAACCGTAAACAAATCGCTTTGTCTGAGAGGAGAGTGGATAAACAACAAGGAAAATATGAATCAGAATCATTGTAATTCTGAAGGATGAGTTTTTTCAGAAGCAATTAGGGGTTATGGTGAGATACGCGAAGGAATAAGCATATAAATTCAAAATAAATTCCTGTCTTATTATGCATCCATCTGTCGACTAAGCGTAGTAACGTTTAAATCAGACCGCATAGACACTGACATCATAAACTACTGTACACCCGCATTACGACGCGCCAACGAAAACAACACAGAACAATCAATGCACTAACACACAGACTAATAGTGGCCATTAAACACCGCTGGTTAATTACTTGCCAGAGAGAGAGAGAGAGAGAGAGAGAGAGAATCAGGCTTCAGGACTGGCGTGAGAGGGGGAACTCTAGCATTACCAACCTATTTCTGGCTTGTAGGTCACTCTCATTATACCACACCCTTTACATGTGGGCATATTTAAGTGGATGACGGGGGATAGAGGGGATGAGCACCTCCCTCGATGATTATGAAATATTAAGCCATAATTCTTAATCAAAATCTTTCCAGATCCTCTTCGGTCCGTGTAAACATATTTCCATATATTTCTGCTATCTCAATAGGAACATAGTCACGTTAGGAAAACTTCTCGTACTGATAGAGTTACGAAAAGCTCTACCTGCCTGCAAGTACTGAAACCACATCGTAACCAACTTCACAAGGGTCGTTCGTTGTATATCTACCTTTTCATATTAATCCACTGTAATTCTAGCCGTGTGTATATTTATGTCTGCGTAGCCCATAGAGGTACTAATCCTACCTCTATGGCGTAGCCCAATCGAAACTGGAAAAAGAAATGCGATGAAATTTGTCAAGATGGTTGCAGTTCTGTCAAAGATGGGCCCATTTGAATTTCCTTTCGACTGGAATTTTCAAATAGGGTGTTATGGCCCCTAATAATTATCCCTATTAGCTTTACATGAAGTGGAATACATCAAGCGGAGGTTGTCTGGCGCTGAAGCAGGTATTCGTTGGTTTCCAGCAGCGGGAGGCACATATGAAGATAGGTCCATTTTTGAACAGTTGAATATCAAACAAAATCATGTTTTCCTCAACAAAATTTACATTCCTGGCATTGATATACTATTCTGCATGAAATGGTGCAAAATTATTGCAAGCAGATGCATAGCCTTTGAGCCGGGTGTGTATAATTTAAACAAGTCCTGGCGGGAAGGGGGAAGCATGAATATTGGTCACCTTCAGCACAATTACGACAACTGAAAATTTGAGATATAAATAAGAATGTGCTGTGGCATCGTTGGCACCAAACCTATGTTTTGCATTCCCCGTACAATCTGCCATTCTGGTGCAACTGTGAGATGACTGAAACCAAACCCGTGTGAGATGAATGATTGAGATTCGGGGGGAAAGACAGGAAGCCCTCAGCAGAAGCAAGAGTGCAGCGACCCAACAGGGCGGTGGGGCACGTGTATGTTTTTACACAAATTAAACATTAAGGGAAAAGGATATTTTAACTATGCTCATTTTACTCTAACTAGCCCTAAAACTGTCAACTGTTAGCTTTGAATAAATACAACAATAATTTAATGCTAGAATATTGCGCTAGCCACGAAGAAGTGCCCTGAAAATGATGAAGAGCTGTAGTACTGTCTTTTTCTGCAACTGAGCTTCGCAATGTGAGCTGCAAAAGATGACTACTGGGCCCTGGATTAAGTAACAAGACTATAACCGTTGTTTTTCCCTCCTGTCATTCCACCACCCGTTCTTAACACACCGCCAGACAAATCATTAACAAGTATCCTAACCCGTACATAAATTTATGGGTACAAGCTCGTCTGCAGAAAAAAAAAAATACTTGTAAAAACAATTGGGTTCATAGTTGTTTGTGTTAATTTATGCACAGAGCAGTCTTGTAGTCTTCTAGATAAACAGGTAAAATGCTAATATTCATAAAACAAGGTATCCTCGGATTTGACACACTAAATGTAGAAGGTGGCTATAGGGGTAATTTTAAACAGGGCAAAGCTGTACCAAAATGGGTATAATTCTAATCAATCATGGAGTTTCAGTGACTGAGAGTGTGTGTATGAATGAGGTGGTATGGAGAAGAGAAAGAGATAGGCCAAGGTTGAGATGGAAGGATGGGGTAGAGAGGTGTATGAGAGACAGGGGTGTAAGGTGGGAAGAGGGCAGTGCAATGACAAACAACAGGGCGACATGGAGATGATTTGTTTGTGGCCACCCCTACAGGCGTCTGGCTGTACATAAACTAAATCATTGATAACTTTACTGGTGAAAATGGTCTCTCTCATAGCTCACTCATAAGTTACTGTAGCTCCATAATGGTAGTATATTAGACGCATGTTATTTTTCTTTGTTAAAAAAACATCCTGAATTTCACAGTTTCGAGTTAGTGCGACAAGTCCCGACACACACACACACACACACACACACACACACACACACACACACACACACACATACATACATACAAAGCCTTTTCGTCCCATTAATTCTCCTCCTCTTACTGGCTCCCTTCAACCTCTGTCTCTTCGCCACACGGTTGCATCTTTATCTCTTTTCTATCACTGCTTCAATGGTCACTGCTCCTCTGAACTGTCTGCTTGCATCCCTCCATCGTTACGGCGGGCGCGTTGCACCCGTCGTGTAACAAACTTTCATCGCTTTTCTGTCCAACTCTGAAATGCAAGTGTTAACCGTTACTTTCAGTCCTTCATTTATGCAACAGGTCAACTCTGGAACTGTCTTCTGTCTGTATTTCCCACTGCCAATGGCGTCCAGTGTTTCAAACGCAGTGTGTCTAGGCATCTAGAAATGATCAGATCTTGAATTTGGCGCTCTATTAATCTTTTTTTTTTTTCCTTGGAGTAAACAATCTTTCGGGCTTCTGGTCATTGGTTCCTTCTTCTTTGCATAAAAAAAATATACATATACATGCATACATACATACATACATACATACATACACATACATACATACATGCATACACACATGCATACATAAAAAACTTACACATACATACATTTCCATTTGTCTACAAACAAGTATGAATATATATATATATATATATATATATATATATATATATATATATATATATATATATATATTGCCAGACACCTCAATTCCGTTAGGGGTTGCCACAAACAAATCGCCTCCACGTCGCCCTGTCCCCCGCCATTTCATTGCCCTGCTCCCAGCTCACACCCACCTCTCCTCTCTACATCCCCCCATATATATATATATATATATATATATATATATATATATATATATATATATATATATATATATATATATATATATATATTCCATTCAAGAAAGTCGGCAACAATCAAGCTAAGGAAAGGAGAGGAATGACAATGACGAGACAAAGGCAGTGATGTAAACAGGAATAGGTTCTGGTAAATGTGGGAGAGGGTGATATCAGAACAAGACGAATGGAAGAAGAACAGGAAGGAGTGAGTGTGTAGCGACGGAGGTGGTGATATTTAGTGAAGGGGAATGGTGACGTTGCCGAAGATTACACAGTGATGGTGGAGAAGACTGGTGTTTGAGACACGGTGAGTGCCAGTATGTTATGAAAATGGACTGGTGGTGAACTGAGGAGACACATTTGGAGGAGGGTCGGTGTTTGAAGATGTTATGGCAGTGTGTGGTGGTGACAGTACTGAGGTCACGGTGGTGGCGATGGCTGGAGGTGATAATACAAGTGATGATAAAAATAATGAGTTTTGGTGAAGGCCTGATCATGGCTGGTGCTAGTGCTCGCAGTTGTGATCTGGCGGTGTTGGACAGTTCAATACTTATACAGATGCACATAAAAAATACCATCCAGGAGCCATGGGAAGAGGGATGATAGTAGTTGCATTACAATAGGAAACAGAAAAAAAGTACAGCAGTATGGATCTGTGTACTGAGTGTTAGGCACAGAGGACGCTCACCCTACTGGATTTGTGTCTGCATGATTTCCTAAGCGTGTGTGTGTGTGTGTGTGTGTGTGTGTCCGTGACAGTGTCCTTGGCCACTCTATCATCGTATCCTTTGGTTTTCCCACTTTTCCACATCATATCTCCTTGCCATACAGACCTACTCCTTCAGGGCCCTATACCTTCCATCCTAATTTCACTTCAACTTATCGCCTGTTATAATTTAATGGTTTTATTTATTTGTTGCTTCCTTACTTTTCTCTGTTATCTTACTTTATATATCAGGTGAACTGCGGTAAAATCTCCCCTTTTTCTCTGAATTTGTTCCTTCCTAACTCTATCCCGTTCTCCTCATTCCTCCAGATTTAGAACTTCTCTTCTTCCTTCCATATCCTCTCTCTTCTCCCCTTCTTGCCTCACTGTGTTCCTTTCCATGCATCGTATTCTTACTCCCATTTTTCTTCCTGTCTTAAGCACCACCACATTTTCCCTGGATGCAAAAGAAATTATGGCGAAAAATTGTTATACGAAAAAAAAAAATAGTGCTGATGAGCAGAGGAAAGGAAATGAATTGAAAACAAAGGCATAAGGAGGAAATCAGACGCAAAGGAATGCTGGAATGAGAGGGATGAGAAATGTATGACATCGAAAAGGGAAGACGTAGTTACGTGGAGGCGGAGAGCATAGCAGACAGAGAATAAAGAGGAGTAAGACGAAAATGATAATATAGTGTGAAGATGGAATAATATGGTGAAAAGTCATCTATCTATCTATCTATTTATCCATCTACCTACCTACCTATCAGTCTATCTGTATAATATACTTGCTTTAAGAGACACTGATCAAATTTCTTTGATAAATGGTGGTGAAAAACTGAGCCACAAATCATGTTCTTACGGTACTCCCTATCGTAAAGCGTTTGTATCTACGTATTGTAATAAGACAGTAGTGTCAGCGAGGTACCTAGGTCTATAATCGATGTTCCTACTGCATAATACTGGCAAAGCTGAAGTACTAAATGGAAATCGGCTTGTATTTGTGGAGACAACGAAAGAGCAAGACAGGAAGAGAGCGAGGGCAAGGGAGCGAGAGCAAAATAGCGAGGGAGAGGGAGGGAGGGAGGAGGGGGGGGGGCAGGAAAATATTCTAAAATGAGAGAGTCGTAAAATCAGAGAGGTTGGAGGTGAGGCGGAAGATAGTGATGGAAATTGGATAAGGTAATAGACTGGTGGGTAAACAGAGAAAACGGGCACAGGAGAAACGAATAGAGGGAGATGAAAAGAGCAAACGAATGTCAGAAGGATTACTTGATATCAGATTACCTCAACCGGCTCCTTATTGGTAAAATTTAGTCAGAACTTCAATTCATTTTCCGGTCGGTCTCATCCAATAAAGGTGATGGATTATAAATTACATCAGAGGAAAGAATATTACTTAAAACTAGAGGGCACTCAGTGGAGCGCATCTCTCCCACAAAGGCAACGTAATTTTCAAACCACTCTTCATTGTGGGTTAGGTTTTCTCATCACTGACTAGAGTTAAAAAAAAATATATATATATATATATATATATATATATATATATATATATATATATATTTTTCGGATCAAGAGTAGGAAATACGATCCATATTGGTCTGAAAAGTTAATCGACTGTTTCCTGGAACATGGGCTATCTAACCACCAAATTTGGTCCAAATCTCTCTTTTAGTTTTTTAGTAATCCTGCTAAAAAACAAACAAACAATCAAAGACGCAGGGGTGAAAATATACTCTCCTTATGGAAAGAATGAATCAGCAGGGAATGATGGAGGCATACAACACCATAGCACTTTATTATTCACATAAGTTAGTTGTTTACTGTCACAAGGTAAGATTAAGTTCATCCAACTTACATTGCCTTCTGCTTACATTTACCTATCTGCCATAGTTTTATCATTCCAGACACTGTTCAGTAATCCTTTCCTTTCTTCCGTACTTCTCTGACGGTCTTCCATCAGACTTCGTTCT
The DNA here is from genome assembly GCF_032717465.1 of Coenobita brevimanus. NCBI lineage: Eukaryota > Metazoa > Arthropoda > Malacostraca > Decapoda > Coenobitidae > Coenobita > Coenobita brevimanus. Next base: position 31,699,329 of record NC_136959.1, on the reverse strand, counting down.
CACTGAAAAAATTTCATATTACAAAACCTGACCAAACCACTTATTGAGCCGACTGAGGATTGTATCGATAAGTGGCCCATTTTCTACCATTTTCGTTCATACATCCCCATTTGGAGCCCTTTCCACCTACTTAACCCTCAACATTCGCCTGCAAAACCTTTTCAGAGGCAAGATATCCGCATGTTGATGAGGTGTCTTCAGAATAATGTTGTCGCTAGTATTTCAATCACGTTGCAAGTGACATTTCTGCTTGGTAACTTTTGTTCTTGTTTAATGCTGTTTTTGCTATCGATAATCTTGAAAGAGTTTCTTCCATACGTACAAGTAAACCGTCTCTGATCAATATACCATCTTCATACTTAAACGAGGTATTTGTTCCAAACGGATGTCATTCATCCTGATGTAAAATACCTCGTAGTTCTTATAACCAGTCTTCATTATTTTCTTTTCTGTTCATCCATACTTGTGGTGTGCTTTTCAACTACAGTACTCTATGCTAGTCGCCCAATATGATTGACTGTAATCCATCTGCCGTGCTCTGTGTTGTCGTCTTATCGTCTAGGATACTAGTCTTATTGCCTATGCCAGAGTACTCTTACACTCTCACTCACGTCTTTCAAGGCTTCCTTCATCATATCCCTGGCATAAATGTTGAATAGTATTGGCGACAGAACACAGCCTTGTTTCATACCTCTGCTAATGATACAGGTTCAGATTCCATTCCATTCGTCTTGACTGTTGCTGTCTGACCAAGGTAAAGGGCGGTAATCATACCTCTGTCCCTCGAGTCAACTCCTAAGTCTTTCAAGATGTCCAGCTGCTTCGTGTATATGACACGATCAAATGCCTTTCCATAATATATAAAGCAGACGTAAACATCTTGAGAGTGTCCCTTGCCACTTTTAAACGCACACGCATATCAGCTACATCATTTCTCGTGCCCTTATCCTTCCCTGATCCAAAATAATCATCGCCAATTCACTCTTAGGCTTTACTCACTATTTTCGTGCACAGCATGTTACGCATAATTTAGTGATGCATGTATAAGGCTGATGCTTCTGTGAGCTTTGCACTGTATTGCCATTTTTTTTTTTCTCTCTCTCGTTCCCCAGTGAGAACAGGACACTTTTAAGGTAGTCGTCTGGGCACACTCCGATATTTTACATTTCTTCACAGAGGCAACGGCTTCTTACGCCTGGTCATTTCTCTTCAGCTCTTACTCGTCTCCCTTCAGTGTTTGCAAGCCTTTGGTTCATTCTCTTCTAAATGTGCTTATACAAGGACCTTGTTACGTTCCGCTGTTACATAAATTTTACATTGCTCTCTCGACGTTCTTTAGTCTTAATGAAACTTTCTTCAGTGATTAAACTTTCGTTAATTCTTCACTCCCTACATGCTCAGGCGAATTTTCAATGTGAAAATTAGGTATTTATGACTAGGGGGAAAACTGAGTATTTAAACATACCAATGCTAACAACTTAGTAACAATGATGATTTTAAAATGTTATGTTGTTATTGGAGAAAGGAAAATGAAGAGGTGCGTGGGGGAGAAGAAAGGTCGAAGAGACCTGGAGAGGTGAGGGTGAGAGAGAGAGAAATGTAAGGGGGGGGGGCAGCAGGGTGATGGTTGATAGGCAAGTGAAGCGGATGTAGTGTGAGTGGTGGAGCGATGTGAGCTAAATGCAACCCACCCTACCCCTCTCCCACCCACTTCTTTAACCTCAGAGGACGCTCACAGTCAGAAAAAAAAAAAAAAAAAAATTGCCCATGTTAATTATACAGGGATAAGCTAAAGCCGCACTAAGCTGGGAGAGGAGATAATGTGGAGAAGACTGAGTGGCAGTGAGTCTGTCAAAGCTTTGCCATCATCTTTCACTGTTCCCCGTCGTTCCATGCATCCTTCCTTTAAAATCGAAACACCATATTGCTGAACATAACCCAAGAGACACTGAAAGGAAATGAAGTGATATTAAATTATTTATGAACACTGGGGCAGATACTAGAGAATAGAATAATGCATTTAAAACTACCTTGCCAAAAGTGTAACAGAGACCGACTGGCACTAGGACAGATAACAAACAAGCTAATATTGATATTCAGGGCTTGTATGTTAAGACACACTCTCTTTCTCTGCTGTCTACATAACTCCATCCATCGATTTATAAAGGAGTTACCACACGTTTAGCACAGCTGTGGTTGACGGTAATATTGATGTTGAATTAAGAGCACTAGTTGATGCAGTAAGGTCGCCTCACACTCAGATAAGGATTTAGTTCCCATGCCTAAGGGAAGGAAATGTTTAAGAATACGTACGGCCAAACAATTCCCCAATTTGCACCCTTCAGCACCCACCGGAAGCACCTCACAGGAAAACGCAGGTAAGAATTATTACCTGGGCAGGAAATTTTTATACTGAATTTTTTAGGTCATGTCCCAGGTTGCTATGGTGCATTAGGAATACTTCCCTCTATTAACTGTTAGTTCTTCCTCGTCACTCTTACGACCAGTCAACACACACACACACACACACACACACACACAAACACACATGGAACATTTTTACATGAAATTTACCCACAACACAACCTTCTGAATTTATGACAGGCATAAAACGCTGGATTTTCCATATTTTCGGTCCACCTTGAAGCTGATGACCCAGGATAATATAATATTCAGTCACAGAGTGGGGGAGGAGAGGCACCATAAAATAATAATAATAATAATAATAATAATGATAATAATAATAATTCATTCATTCATCCATTCATCATCCAATCCTATGTTACTCCACGAGGAGCGTAGGAGCCCAGGGCAAGGCAAATTGGTCCTGACATTTAAGATGAGAGTGACCAGCCTCACTCATCCCTGAGTGGCATTACGTGAGCAATAAACCCCAACCCTCCCTTGGATATAAACGTTCACCGGCTCAATCCGATTGGAGTGTTGTAATTACCCAATGAACCACCAGGCGCCAAAATTTGTTACCACCCAGCGTAGTAAATGGTTTCCTGGTGTACAGGAATACCATTTGGCTTGTCAGCGTAGAGTCAACCACAGGCAGAAGGAAGAGGAAAGAATGAAGGAAAGAAAGACAGGAGAGGGAGTGTAAAATCACCCGTAGACGGAAGGACGGGGAAAAAATGAAAGAAAGAAAGGCAGAAGAGGATGGAAGGAAGGAAGGATGGAGGAGAGGAAAAGGCAGACACCCGAGAGCAGCACTACATCGCGTGAGTGGATGGTGAGCGCCCCCACCTACCACAAAATCTATCTATACCTATCTATATACCTAGGCTGCTTCCCCCAAGGAAAGGGAGGTAGCCGAGACAGGACGACACACTCCCCATTTACTCATCCATTCAAACACATTCATTCGCATCTTAGCCCCAAAGGGGAGAACGGACAGATCCTCACCGCACCACACCGCACAAGGGTCAACTGGGCAATGCAATCAGTGACATCCGTAGCAGGGCCCGACAGCAGAACTGGTTTACCCCTGCCACATCATAACAGACCCATCCCCTTACCCGCACCTGACCTGACTAGCTGATCAGACCAAATGCGGGAGAATATCCCCTCAGGGCTGCGTCATCACTTATTCATTCACAATTTCTCTCCATTTATTTCTGTCACACAAAGCCACTCTTCCTTGCTCAACAGACATCCCTCTCGCATCCAACGCTCTCTTCACACTGTCCATCCATCCTATTCGTGGTCTTCCTCTCAGCCTTACACCTCTCACATCAGATCTAGTTATCTTTTTCACCAATCGCTCATTATCCATTCTCTCCATATGCCCAAACCATCACAACACCCTCTGCTCAACTCTACCAGCCATCTCCCGAACAACTCCAGTCCTCCTTCGCACTTCATCATTTCGCACCCAATCCATACGCGTCACTCCACACATACTCCTCAGACACCTCATCTCCATTACATTCAAACTTTTTCTCTCTGCTACACCCATATTCCATGTTTCAGCCCCATATAACGCAGTCGGTACCTCAACACCCTCATACAGCCTTCTCTTTACATCCATTCTAAGCAAACGACATTTAAACACTTTTTCATTCCTCCCACCACCTTTCCTACTTCATTTATTCTAAACTTCACTTCTGCATCTATTCTTTCATCCACAGCAACATGTGACCCTAAATATTTAAAAAAAACTACCTCCTCAAGCAACTCACCATTCAAAACTATATTCATCCCCCTACCATCTATCAACCTCGTACACTTCATCACTTTACTCTTATTCTCATTTACTTTCAATTTCTTCCTTTCACACACCCTTCCAAACTCCTCTACCAACTGTCTCAATCTCTCCTCTGAATCAGCCACCAGTGCAGTATCATCTGCAAACAGCAGCTGCTTCAGATTCCACTCTCCACCATCAACATTCACCAGACTCAGACCTCCACCTAAAACTCTTGCATTCACCTCCCTTACAACATCATCCATGTAAATATTAAACAACCAAGGCAACATCACACATCCCTGTCGCAGCCCCACTCTCATGGGAAACCAATCACTCACAGCATTTCCCACTCTTACACACGCTCTACTATTTACATAAAAACTTTTCACCCCTTTTAGTAACCTACCATCAAGTCCATACGGTCTTAAAACAGTCCACAAAGCCTCCCTATCAATTCTATTGTACGCTTTCTCTAAATCTATAAATGCCCAAAACACATCCTTGCCTTTCGCTAAATACTTTTCACACACTTGTCTCACAGCAATCACCTGATCAACGCATCCCCTCCCTCTCCTAAAGCCACACTGCTCATCACCAATCACTCCCTCTGTACCCTCTCTAACTCTCATAATTAACACTCTACCATACACCTTACCTACAACACTCAACAGACTTATACCCCTAAAGCTAGTACATTCATACTTATCACCCTTGCCTTTATACAACGGGACCACACAAGCACTTGCCCAGTCAATTGGCACCATACCTTTCTCAAAGCACACATTCAACAGTCTTACTAACCAGTCAACAATAGTCACTCCACCACCCTTCAGGCATTCCACAGCACACCCATCCATACCTGCAGCTTTCCCTGTTTTCATCTCCTTTACTGCCTTCTCCACTTCCTCCTTCGTGATCAAAGAATCATTTAACTCTCCCAACACATTTTTTCCTTGCACCCTTCCATCCGCCACAATCTCAGCCACCCTTTCCTCCTCTACATTTAACAATCTTTCAAAATACTCTGCCCATCTCTTCCTTACTGCATCCATTTCAATTAATATCCTTCCATCCTCTGATTTTACTCGTTCTTAATTCCCAGACTCTCCCTTCTGCACCCTTTTCACCTCCTTCCAAAACATTTTCTTATTCTGTTGAAAATTCTACGTCAGCCGCCTACCCCACCTCTCATCTGCTGCCACTTTAGCATCACGCACAGCCCTTCTCGCTCTATTCCTCTTTTCCTTATACCTTTCATATGACATCTCATCCTTCCCCTGCAGCCACACTTCATATGCACGTCTCTTCTCAGCCACAGCCATACTTACTTCCTCGCACTACCATTCACTTCCTTTTCTTACACCACCACCCACACGTCTCACACCACACACCTCTTCTGCATGCCCCACCACAGCACTCTTAAACAACTGCCATTCCTCCTCCACGCTGCCATTTTCCCTATCTTTTACTGTGTTCCACTCATCTTTCAATTTCTCCTGATACTCTATCTTTTTCTCTCTTTTATCCAACTCACTCACTTTCAAAACCTCCCTGCCACACCTAACCCTCCTAGCTCTCACCCATCTCTTACCTACTCTTAACTTGCCCTCCACAAGGTAGTGGTCAGACATACCTCCACCCTCCCCTCTCAGAACTCTCACATCCAACAATCTTCCTATTACATTCCTAGACACAACCACATAGTCCATCAAAGCTCTATCAACAACCCTTCCACCCTCCAGTCTCACCCATGTATACTTATAAATATCTTTCTTCTCAAACAGCGTATTCCCAATCACCATCTCTCGCTCAACACACATCGCTATCATTTGTGTTCCATTTTCATTTCTTCCAGGCACACCATGCATACCAACTACGCCTTCAACTGCTACATTTCCCACTCTAGCATTCAGATCTCCCATCATTACCACATTCACATTCGCTCCAAAACTCTGCAGACACTCATCAACATCATTCCAGAAAGACTCCCTCTCTTGTTCATCCCTTTCACTACCAGGCCCATATGCACTCACAAACACCCACAACTCACGTTCAAATTTCGCTTTCACCCACGTCAGTCTCGATGACACCTCCTTCCATTCAATCACACATTGCTGTACTTCCGGACTCACTAACAAGGCCACACCTTCTCTTGCCCTTCCTCTATCAACAAATGACAATCTTCCATTCACACTTCCAAACAAAGATTCCCCTTCCCATTCATCTTCGTTTCACTCAAAGCTAACACATCCAACTTTCTTCTCACAAACATTCTCCCAATCTCCTCCCTTTTAGCCTCAATCGTACTACATCCACGCACATTCATAGACCCAATCTTCAGGGTACGGGGATAACTCCATCCCCCATCCCTTTCTCTGGCCTGTCTCTTTTTAGGATCGAAAAAACAGAGGAGGGGGTGCCTAGTCCCTTCACCCCGCCCCTTTTAGTCGCCTTTTACGACACGCAGGGAATACGGTGGCAGTATTCTTCCTAACACAACCTGGCCGCAGAGTGGTAGTACCACCCCATAGTGCGGTCAGGTTGTGTTCCCCCCGCCACAGGGGGGACCACAAAATAATAATAATAAAAATAATAATAAAAATAATAATAATAATGATTATACTAATAATGATGATGATAATAGTAATAATAGTTTATTATTATTTTTATTATTATTATTATAATTGTTATTATTATTTCTAGTATTATATATCTAGTATTATAACGCAGTCGGTACCTCAACACCCTCATACAGCCTTCTCTTTACATCCATTCTAAGCAAACGACATTTAAACACTTTTTCATTCCTCCCAGCACCTTTCCTACTTCATTTATTCTAAACTTCACTTCTGCATCTATTCTTCCATCCACAGCAACATGTGACCCTAGATATTTAAAACAAACTACCTCCTCAAGCAACTCACCATTCAAAACTATATTCATCCCCCTACCATCTATCAACCTCGTACACTTCATCACTTTACTCTTATTCTCATTTACTTTCAATTTCTTCCTTTCACACACCCTTCCAAACTCCTCTACCAACTGTCTCAATCTCTCCTCTGAATCAGCCACCAGTGCAGTATCATCTGCAAACAGCAGCTGCTTCAGATTCCACTCTCCACCATCAACATTCACCAGACTCAGACCTCCACCTAAAACTCTTGCATTCACCTCCCTTACAACATCATCCATGTAAATATTAAACAACCAAGGCAACATCACACATCCCTGTCGCAGCCCCACTCTCATGGGAAACGAATCACTCACAGCATTTCCCACTCTTACACACGCTCTACTATTTACATAAACACTTTTCACCCCTTTTAGTAACCTACCATCAGGTCCATACAATCTTAAGACAGTCCACAAAGCCTCCCTATCAATTCTATTGTACGCTTTCTCTAAATCTATAAATGCCCAAAACACATCCTTGCCTTTCGCTAAATACTTTTCACACACTTGTCTCACAGCAATCACCTGATCAACGCATCCCCTCCCTCTCCTAAAGCCACACTGCTCATCACCAATCACTCCCTCTGTACCCTCTCTAACTCTCATAATTAACACTCTACCATACACCTTACCTACAACACTCAACAGACTTATACCCCTAAAGCTAGTACATTCATACTTATCACCCTTGCCTTTATACAACGGGACCACACAAGCACTTGCCCAGTCAATTGGCACCATACCTTTCTCAAAGCACACATTCAACAGTCTTACTAACCAGTCAACAATAGTCACTCCACCACCCTTCAGGCATTCCACAGCACACCCATCCATACCTGCAGCTTTCCCTGTTTTCATCTCCTTTACTGCCTTCTCCACTTCCTCCTTCGTGATCAAAGAATCATTTAACTCTCCCAACACATTTTTTCCTTGCACCCTTCCATCCGCCACGATCTCAGCCACCCTTTCTTCCTCTACATTTAACAATCTTTCAAAATACTCTGCCCATCTCTTCCTTACTGCATACATTTCAATTAACATCCTTCCATCCTCTGATTTTACTCGTTCTTCCTTCCCAGACTCTCCCTTTTGCACCCTTTTCACCTCCTTCCAAAACATTTTCTTATTCTGTTGAAAATTCTACGTCAGCCGCCTACCCCACCTCTCATCTGCTGCCACTTTAGCATCACGCACAGTCATTCTCGCTCTATTCCTCTTTTCCTTATACATTTCATATAACATCTCATCCTTCCTCTGCAGCCACACTTCATATGCACGTCTCTTCTCAGCCACAGCCATACTTACTTCCTCGCACCACCATTCACTTCCTTTTCTTACACCACCACCCACACGTCTCACACCACACACCTCTTCTGCATGCCCCACCACAGCACTCTTAAACAACTGCCATTCATCCTCCACGCTGCCATTTTCCCTATCTTTCACTGCGTTCCACTCATCTTTCAATTTCTCCTGATACTCTATCTTTTTCTCTCTTTTATCCAACTCACTCACTTTCAAAACCTCCCTGCCACACCTAACCCTCCTAGCTCTCACCCATCTCTTACCTACTCTTAACTTGCCCTCCACAAGGTAGTGGTCAGACATACCTCCACCCTCCCCTCTCAGAACTCTCACATCCAACAATCTTCCTATTACATTCCTAGACACAACCACATAGTCCATCAAAGCTCTATCAACAACCCTTCCACCCTCCAGTCTCACCCATGTATACTTATAAATATTTTTCTTCTCAAACAACGTATTCCCAATCACCATCTCTCGCTCAACACACATCGCTATCATTTGTGTTCCATTTTCATTTCTTCCAGGCACACCATGCATACCAACTACGCCTTCAACTGCTACATTTCCCACTCTAGCATTCAGATCTCCCATCATTACCACATTCACATTCGCTCCAAAACTCTGCAGACACTCATCAACATCATTCCAGAAACACTCCCTCTCTTGTTCATCCCTTTCACTACCAGGCCCATATGCACTCACAAACACCCACAACTCACGTTCAAATTTCGCTTTCACCCACGTCAGTCTCGATGACACCTCCTTCCATTCAATCACACATTGCTGTACTTCCGGACTCACTAACAAGGCCACACCTTCTCTTGCCCTTCCTCTATCAACACCTGACAATCTTCCATTCACACTTCCAAACAAAGATTCCCCTTCCCATTCATCTTCGTTTCACTCAAAGCTAACACATCCAACTTTCTTCTCACAAACATTCTCCCAACCTCCTCCCTTTTAGCCTCAATCGCACTACATCCACGGACATTCATAGACCCAATCTTCAGGGTACGGGGATAACTCCATCCCCCATCCCTTTCTCTGGCCTGTCTCTTTTTAGGATCTAAAAAACAGAGGAGGGGGTGCCTAGTCCCTTCACCCCGCCCCTATTAGTCGCCTTTTACGACACGCAGGGAATACGGTGGCAGTATTCTTCATAACACAACCTGGCCGCAGAGTGGTTGTACCACCCCATAGTGCGGCCAGGTTGTGTTCCCCCCGCCACAGGGGGGACCACAAAATAATAATAATAATAATAATAATAATAATAATAATGATTATACTAATAATGATGATAATAGTAATAATAGTTTATTATTATTTTTATTATTATTATTATTATTGTTATAATTGTTATTATTATTTCTAGTATTATATATCTAGTATTATATATCTAGTATTATAACGCAGTCGGTACCTCAACACCCTCATACAGCCTTCTCTTTACATCCATTCTAAGCAAACGACATTTAAACACTTTTTCATTCCTCCCAGCACCTTTCCTACTTCATTTATTCTAAACTTCACTTCTGCATCTATTCTTCCATACACAGCAACATGTGACCCTAGATATTTAAAACAAACTACCTCCTCAAGCAACTCACCATTCAAAACTATATTCATCCCCCTACCATCTATCAACCTCGTACACTTCATCACTTTACTCTTATTCTCATTTATTTTTAATTTCTTCCTTTCACACACCCTTCCAAACTCCTCTACCAACTGTCTCAATCTCTCCTCTGAATCAGCCACCAGTGCAGTATCATCTACAAACAGCAGCTGCTTCAGATTCCACTCTCCACCATCAACATTCACCAGACTCAGACCTCCACCTAAAACTCTTGCATTCACCTCCTTTACAACATCATCCATGTAAATATTAAACAACCAAGGCAACATCACACATCCCTGTCGCAGCCCCACTCTCATGGGAAACCAATCAATCACAGCATTTCCCACTCTTACACACGCTCTACTATTTACATAAAAACTTTTCACCCCTTTTAGTAACCTACCATCAGGTCCATACAATCTTAAAACAGTCCACAAAGCCTCCCTATCAATTCTATTGTACGCTTTCTCTAAATCTATAAATGCCCAAAACACATCCTTGCCTTTCGCTAAATACTTTTCACACACTTGTCTCACAGCAATCACCTGATCAACGCATCCCCTCCCTCTCCTAAAGCCACACTGCTCATCACCAATCACTCCCTCTGTACCCTCTCTAACTCTCATAATTAACACTCTACCATACACCTTACCTACAACACTCAACAGACTTATACCCCTAAAGCTAGTACATTCATACTTATCACCCTTGCCTTTATACAACGGGACCACACAAGCACTTGCCCAGTCAATTGGCACCATACCTTTCTCAAAGCACACATTCAACAGTCTTACTAACCAGTCAACAATAGTCACTCCACCACAATTCAGGCATTCCACAGCACACCCATCCATACCTGCAGCTTTCCCTGTTTTCATCTCCTTTACTGCCTTCTCCACTTCCTCCTTCGTGATCAAAGAATCATTTAACTCTCCCTACACATTTTTTCCTTGCACCCTTCCATCCGCCACAATCTCAGCCACCCTTTCCTCCTCTACATTTAACAATCTTTCAAAATACTCTGCCCATCTCTTCCTTACTGCATAAATTTGAATTAACATCCTTCCATCCACTGATTTTACTCGTTCTTCCTTCCCAGACTCTCCCTTTTGCACCCTTTTCACCTCCTTCCAAAACATTTTCTTATTCTGTTGAAAAATCTACGTCAGCCGCCTACCCCACCTCTCATCTGCTGCCACTTTAGCATCACGCACAGCCATTCTAGCTCTATTCCTCTTTTCCTTATACCTTTCATATGACATCTCATCCTTCCCCTGCAGCCACACTTCATATGCACGTCTCTTCTCAGCCACAGCCATACTTACTTCCTCGCACCACCATTCACTTTCTTTCCTTACACCACCACCCACACGTCTCACACCACACACCTCTTCTGCTTGCCCCACCACAGCACTCTTAAACAACTGCCATTCCTCCTCCACGCTGGAATTTTCCCTATCTTTTACTGCGTTCCACTCATCTTTCAATTTCTCCTGATACTCTATCTTTTTCTCTCTTTTATCCAACTCACTCACTTTCAAAACCTCCCTGCCACACCTAACCCTCCTAGCTCTCACCCATCTCTTACCTACTCTTAACTTGCCCTCCACAAGGTAGTTGTCAGACATGCCTCCACCCTCCCCTCTCAGAACTCTCACATCCAACAATCTTCCTATTACATTCCTATACACAACCACATAGTCCATCAAAGCTCTATCAACAACCCTTCCATCCTCCAGTCTCACCCATGTATACTTATAAATATCTTTCTTCTCAAACAGCGTATTCCCAATCACCATCTCTCGCTCAACACACATCGCTATCATTTGTGTTCCATTTTCATTTCTTCCAGGCACACCATGCATACCAACTACGCCTTCAACTGCTACATTTCCCACTCTAGCATTCAGATCTCCCATCATTACCACATTCACATTCGCTCCAAAACTCTGCAGACACTCATCAACATCATTCCAGAAAGACTCCCTCTCTTGTTCATCCCTCTCACTACCAGGCCCATATGCACTCACAAACACCCACAACTCACGTTCAAATTTCGCTTTCACCCACGTCAGTCTCGATGACACCTCCTTCCATTCAATCACACATTGCTGTACTTCCGGACTCACTAACAAGGCCACACCTTCTCTTGCCCTTCCTCTATCAACACCTGACAATCTTCCATTCACACTTCCAAACAAAGATTCCCCTTCCCATTCATCTTCGTTTCACTCAAAGCTAACACATCCAACTTTCTTCTCACAAACATTCTCCCAACCTCCTCCCTTTTAGCCTCAATCGCACTACATCCACGGACATTCATAGACCCAATCTTCAGGGTACGGGGATAACTCCATCCCCCATCCCTTTCTCTGGCCTGTCTCTTTTTAGGATCTAAAAAACAGAGGAGGGGGTGCCTAGTCCCTTCACCCCGCCCCTATTAGTCGCCTTTTACGACACGCAGGGAATACGGTGGCAGTATTCTTCATAACACAACCTGGCCGCAGAGTGGTTGTACCACCCCATAGTGCGGCCAGGTTGTGTTCCCCCCGCCACAGGGGGGACCACAAAATAATAATAATAATAATAATAATAATAATAATAATAATAATAATAATGATTATACTAATAATGATGATAATAGTAATAATAGTTTATTATTATTTTTATTATTATTATTATTATTGTTATAATTGTTATTATTATTTCTAGTATTATATATCTAGTATTATATATCTAGTATTATAACGCAGTCGGTACCTCAACACCCTCATACAGCCTTCTCTTTACATCCATTCTAAGCAAACGACATTTAAACACTTTTTCATTCCTCCCAGCACCTTTCCTACTTCATTTATTCTAAACTTCACTTCTGCATCTATTCTTCCATACACAGCAACATGTGACCCTAGATATTTAAAACAAACTACCTCCTCAAGCAACTCACCATTCAAAACTATATTCATCCCCCTACCATCTATCAACCTCGTACACTTCATCACTTTACTCTTATTCTCATTTATTTTTAATTTCTTCCTTTCACACACCCTTCCAAACTCCTCTACCAACTGTCTCAATCTCTCCTCTGAATCAGCCACCAGTGCAGTATCATCTACAAACAGCAGCTGCTTCAGATTCCACTCTCCACCATCAACATTCACCAGACTCAGACCTCCACCTAAAACTCTTGCATTCACCTCCTTTACAACATCATCCATGTAAATATTAAACAACCAAGGCAACATCACACATCCCTGTCGCAGCCCCACTCTCATGGGAAACCAATCAATCACAGCATTTCCCACTCTTACACACGCTCTACTATTTACATAAAAACTTTTCACCCCTTTTAGTAACCTACCATCAGGTCCATACAATCTTAAAACAGTCCACAAAGCCTCCCTATCAATTCTATTGTACGCTTTCTCTAAATCTATAAATGCCCAAAACACATCCTTGCCTTTCGCTAAATACTTTTCACACACTTGTCTCACAGCAATCACCTGATCAACGCATCCCCTCCCTCTCCTAAAGCCACACTGCTCATCACCAATCACTCCCTCTGTACCCTCTCTAACTCTCATAATTAACACTCTACCATACACCTTACCTACAACACTCAACAGACTTATACCCCTAAAGCTAGTACATTCATACTTATCACCCTTGCCTTTATACAACGGGACCACACAAGCACTTGCCCAGTCAATTGGCACCATACCTTTCTCAAAGCACACATTCAACAGTCTTACTAACCAGTCAACAATAGTCACTCCACCACAATTCAGGCATTCCACAGCACACCCATCCATACCTGCAGCTTTCCCTGTTTTCATCTCCTTTACTGCCTTCTCCACTTCCTCCTTCGTGATCAAAGAATCATTTAACTCTCCCTACACATTTTTTCCTTGCACCCTTCCATCCGCCACAATCTCAGCCACCCTTTCCTCCTCTACATTTAACAATCTTTCAAAATACTCTGCCCATCTCTTCCTTACTGCATAAATTTCAATTAACATCCTTCCATCCTCTGATTTTACTCGTTCTTCCTTCCCAGACTCTCCCTTTTGCACCCTTTTCACCTCCTTCCAAAACATTTTCTTATTCTGTTGAAAAATCTACGTCAGCCGCCTACCCCACCTCTCATCTGCTGCCACTTTAGCATCACGCACAGCCATTCTAGCTCTATTCCTCTTTTCCTTATACCTTTCATATGACATCTCATCCTTCCCCTGCAGCCACACTTCATATGCACGTCTCTTCTCAGCCACAGCCATACTTACTTCCTCGCACCACCATTCACTTCCTTTCCTTACACCACCACCCACACGTCTCACACCACACACCTCTTCTGCTTGCCCCACCACAGCACTCTTAAACAACTGCCATTCCTCCTCCACGCTGGAATATTCCCTATCTTTTACTGCGTTCCACTCATCTTTCAATTTCTCCTGATACTCTATCTTTTTCTCTCTTTTATCCAACTCACTCACTTTCAAAACCTCCCTGCCACACCTAACCCTCCTAGCTCTCACCCATCTCTTACCTACTCTTAACTTGCCCTCCACAAGGTAGTTGTCAGACATGCCTCCACCCTCCCCTCTCAGAACTCTCACATCCAACAATCTTCCTATTACATTCCTAGACACAACCACATAGTCCATCAAAGCTCTATCAACAACCCTTCCATCCTCCAGTCTCACCCATGTATACTTATAAATATCTTTCTTCTCAAACAGCGTATTCCCAATCACCATCTCTCGCTCAACACACATCGCTATCATTTGTGTTCCATTTTCATTTCTTCCAGGCACACCATGCATACCAACTACGCCTTCAACTGCTACATTTCCCACTCTAGCATTCAGATCTCCCATCATTACCACATTCACATTCGCTCCAAAACTCTGCAGACACTCATCAACATCATTCCAGAAAGACTCCCTCTCTTGTTCATCCCTCTCACTACCAAGCCCATATGCACTCACAAACACCCACAACTCACGTTCAAATTTCGCTTTCACCCACGTCAGTCTCGATGACACCTCCTTCCATTCAATCACACATTGCTGTACTTCCGGACTCACTAACAAGACCACACCTTCTCTTGCCCTTCCTCTATCAACACCTGACAATCTTCCATTCACACTTCCAAACAAAGATTCCCCTTCCCATTCATCTTCGTTTCACTCAAAGCTAACACATCCAACTTTCTTCTCACAAACATTCTCCCAATCTCCTCCCTTTTAGCCTCAATCGTACTACATACACGCACATTCATAGACCCAATCTTCAGGGTACCGGGATAACTCCATCCCCCATCCCCTTCTCTGGCCTGTCTCTTTTTAGGATCTAAAAAACAGAGGAGGGCGTGCCTAGTCCCTTCACCCCGCCCCTTTTAGTCGCCTTTTACGACACGCAGGGAATACGGTGGCAGTATTCTTCCTAACACAACCTGGCCGCAGAGTGGTAGTACCACCCCATAGTGCGGCCAGGTTGTGTTCCCCCCGCCACAGGGGGGACCACAAAATAATAATAATAATAATAATAATAATAATAATAATTATACTAATAATGATGATGATAATAGTAATAATAGTTTATTATTATTTTTATTATTATTATTATTGTTATAATTGTTATTATTATTTCTAGTATTATATATCTAGTATTATATATCTAGTATTATAACGCAGTTGGTATCTCGACACCCTCATACAGCCTTCTCTTTACATCCATTCTAAGCAAACGACATTTAAACACTTTTTCATTCCTCCCAGCACCTTTCCTACTTCATTTATTCTAAACTTCACTTCTGCATCTATTCTTCCATCCACAGCAACATGTGACCCTAGATATTTAAAACAAACTACCTCCTCAAGCAACTCACCATTCAAAACTATATTCATCCCCCTACCATCTATCAACCTCGTACACTTCATCACTTTACTCTTATTCTCATTTACTTTCAATTTCTTCCTTTCACACACCCTTCCAAACTCCTCTACCAACTGTCTCAATCTCTCCTCTGAATCAGCCACCAGTGCAGTATCATCTGCAAACAGCAGCTGCTTCAGATTCCACTCTCCACCATCAACATTCACCAGAATCAGACCTCCACCTAAAACTCTTGCATTCACCTCCCTTACAACATCATCCATGTAAATATTATACAACCAAGGCAACATCACACATCCCTGTCGCAGCCCCACTCTCATGGGAAACCAATCACTCACAGCATTTCCCACTCTTACACACGCTCTACTATTTACATAAAAACTTTTCACCCCTTTTAGTAACCTACCATCAGGTCCATACAATCTTAAAACAGTCCACAAAGCCTCCCTATCAATTCTATTGTACGCTTTCTCTAAATCTATAAATGCCCAAAACATATCCTTGCCTTTCGCTAAATACTTTTCACACACTTGTCTCACAGCAATCACCTGATCAACGCATCCCCTCCCTCTCCTAAAGCCACACTGCTCATCACCAATCACTCCCTCTGTACCCTCTCTAACTCTCATAATTAACACTCTACCATACACCTTACCTACAACACTCAACAGACTTATACCCCTAAAGCTAGTACATTCATACTTATCACCCTTTGCCTTTATACAACGGGACCACACAAGCACTTGCCCAGTCAATTGGCACCATACCTTTCTCAAAGCACACATTCAACAGTCTTACTAACCAGTCAACAATAGTCACTCCACCACAATTCAGGCATTCCACAGCACACCCATCCATACCTGCAGCTTTCCCTGTTTTCATCTCCTTTACTGCCTTCTCCACTTCCTCCTTCGTGATCAAAGAATCATTTAACTCTCCCAACACATTTTTTCCTTGCACCCTTCCATCCGCCTCAATCTCAGCCACCCTTTCCTCCTCTACATTTAACAATCTTTCAAAATACTCTGCCCATCTCTTCCTTACTGCATCCATTTCAATTAACATCATTCCATCCTCTGATTTTACTCGTTCTTCCTTCCCAGACTCTCAATTTTGCACCCTTTTCACCTCCTTCCAAAACATTTTCTTATTCTGTTGAAAATTCTACGTCAGCCGCCTACCCCACCTCTCATCTGCTGCCACTTTAGCATCACGCACAGCCATTCTCGCTCTATTCCTCTTTTCCTTATACCTTTCATATGACATCTCATCCTTCCCCTGCAGCCACACTTCATATGCATGTCTCTTCTCAGCCACAGCCATACTTACTTCCTCGCACCACCATTCACTTCCTTTTCTTACACCACCACCCACACGTCTCACACCACACACCTCTTCTCCTTGCCCCACCACAGCACTCTTAAACAACTGCCATTCCTCCTCCACGCTGCCATTTTCCCTATCTTTCACTGCGTTCCACTCATCTTTCAATTTCTCCTGATACTCTATCTTTTTCTCTCTTTTATCCAACTCACTCACTTTCAAAACCTCCCTGCCACACCTAACCCTCCTAGCTCTCACCCATCTCTTACCTACTCTTAACTTGCCCTCCACAAGGTAGTGGTCAGACATACCTCCACCCTCCCCTCTCAGAACTCTCACATCCAACAATCTTCCTATTACATTCCTAGACTCAACCACATAGTCCATCAAAGCTCTATCAACAACCCTTCCACCCTCCAGTCTCACCCATGTATACTTATAAATATCTTTCTTCTCAAACAGCGTATTCCCAATCACCATCTCTCGCTCAACACACATCGCTATCATTTGTGTTCCATTTTCATTTCTTCCAGGCACACCATGCATACCAACTACGCCTTCAACTGCTACATTTCCCACTCTAGCATTCAGATCTCCCATCATTACCACATTCACATTCGCTCCAAAACTCTGCAGACACTCATCAACATCATTCCAGAAACACTCCCTCTCTTGTTCATCCCTTTCACTACCAGGCCCATATGCACTCACAAACACCCACAACTCACGTTCAAATTTCGCTTTCACCCACGTCAGTCTCGATGACACCTCCTTCCATTCAATCACACATTGCTGTACTTCCGGACTCACTAACAAGGCCACACCTTCTCTTGCCCTTCCTCTATCAACACCTGACAATCTTCCATTCACACTTCCAAACAAAGATTCCCCTTCCCATTCATCTTCGTTTCACTCAAAGCTAACACATCCAACTTTCTTCTCACAAACATTCTCCCAACCTCCTCCCTTTTAGCCTCAATCGCACTACATCCACGGACATTCATAGACCCAATCTTCAGGGTACGGGGATAACTCCATCCCCCATCCCTTTCTCTGGCCTGTCTCTTTTTAGGATCTAAAAAACAGAGGAGGGGGTGCCTAGTCCCTTCACCCCGCCCCTATTAGTCGCCTTTTACGACACGCAGGGAATACGGTGGCAGTATTCTTCATAACACAACCTGGCCGCAGAGTGGTTGTACCACCCCATAGTGCGGCCAGGTTGTGTTCCCCCCGCCACAGGGGGGACCACAAAATAATAATAATAATAATAATAATAATAATAATAATAATAATGATTATACTAATAATGATGATAATAGTAATAATAGTTTATTATTATTTTTATTATTATTATTATTATTGTTATAATTGTTATTATTATTTCTAGTATTATATATCTAGTATTATATATCTAGTATTATAACGCAGTCGGTACCTCAACACCCTCATACAGCCTTCTCTTTACATCCATTCTAAGCAAACGACATTTAAACACTTTTTCATTCCTCCCAGCACCTTTCCTACTTCATTTATTCTAAACTTCACTTCTGCATCTATTCTTCCATACACAGCAACATGTGACCCTAGATATTTAAAACAAACTACCTCCTCAAGCAACTCACCATTCAAAACTATATTCATCCCCCTACCATCTATCAACCTCGTACACTTCATCACTTTACTCTTATTCTCATTTATTTTTAATTTCTTCCTTTCACACACCCTTCCAAACTCCTCTACCAACTGTCTCAATCTCTCCTCTGAATCAGCCACCAGTGCAGTATCATCTACAAACAGCAGCTGCTTCAGATTCCACTCTCCACCATCAACATTCACCAGACTCAGACCTCCACCTAAAACTCTTGCATTCACCTCCTTTACAACATCATCCATGTAAATATTAAACAACCAAGGCAACATCACACATCCCTGTCGCAGCCCCACTCTCATGGGAAACCAATCAATCACAGCATTTCCCACTCTTACACACGCTCTACTATTTACATAAAACTTTTCACCCCTTTTAGTAACCTACCATCAGGTCCATACAATCTTAAAACAGTCCACAAAGCCTCCCTATCAATTCTATTGTACGCTTTCTCTAAATCTATAAATGCCCAAAACACATCCTTGCCTTTCGCTAAATACTTTTCACACACTTGTCTCACAGCAATCACCTGATCAACGCATCCCCTCCCTCTCCTAAAGCCACACTGCTCATCACCAATCACTCCCTCTGTACCCTCTCTAACTCTCATAATTAACACTCTACCATACACCTTACCTACAACACTCAACAGACTTATACCCCTAAAGCTAGTACATTCATACTTATCACCCTTGCCTTTATACAACGGGACCACACAAGCACTTGCCCAGTCAATTGGCACCATACCTTTCTCAAAGCACACATTCAACAGTCTTACTAACCAGTCAACAATAGTCACTCCACCACAATTCAGGCATTCCACAGCACACCCATCCATACCTGCAGCTTTCCCTGTTTTCATCTCCTTTACTGCCTTCTCCACTTCCTCCTTCGTGATCAAAGAATCATTTAACTCTCCCTACACATTTTTTCCTTGCACCCTTCCATCCGCCACAATCTCAGCCACCTTTTCCTCCTCTACATTTAACAATCTTTCAAAATACTCTGCCCATCTCTTCCTTACTGCATCCATTTCAATTAACATCCTTCCATCCTCTGATTTTACTCGTTCTTCCTTCCCAGACTCTCCCTTTTGCACCCTTTTCACCTCCTTCCAAAACATTTTCTTATTCTGTTGAAAAATCTACGTCAGCCGCCTACCCCACCTCTCATCTGCTGCCACTTTAGCATCACGCACAGCCATTCTAGCTCTATTCCTCTTTTCCTTATACCTTTCATATGACATCTCATCCTTCCCCTGCAGCCACACTTCATATGCACGTCTCTTCTCAGCCACAGCCATACTTACTTCCTCGCACCACCATTCACTTCCTTTCCTTACACCACCACCCACACGTCTCACACCACACACCTCTTCTGCTTGCCCCACCACAGCACTCTTAAACAACTGCCATTCCTCCTCCTTGCTGGAATTTTCCCTATCTTTTACTGCGTTCCACTCATCTTTCAATTTCTCCTGATACTCTATCTTTTTCTCTCTTTTATCCAACTCACTCACTTTCAAAACCTCCCTGCCACACCTAACCCTCCTAGCTCTCACCCATCTCTTACCTACTCTTAACTTGCCCTCCACAAGGTAGTTGTCAGACATGCCTCCACCCTCCCCTCTCAGAACTCTCACATCCAACAATCTTCCTATTACATTCCTAGACACAACCACATAGTCCATCAAAGCTCTATCAACAACCCTTCCATCCTCCAGTCTCACCCATGTATACTTATAAATATCTTTCTTCTCAAACAGCGTATTCCCAATCACCATCTCTCGCTCAACACACATCGCTATCATTTGTGTTCCATTTTCATTTCTTCCAGGCACACCATGCATACCAACTACGCCTTCAACTGCTACATTTCCCACTCTAGCATTCAGATCTCCCATCATTACCACATTCACATTCGCTCCAAAACTCTGCAGACACTCATCAACATCATTCCAGAAAGACTCCCTCTCTTGTTCATCCCTCTCACTACCAGGCCCATATGCACTCACAAACACCCACAACTCACGTTCAAATTTCGCTTTCACCCACGTCAGTCTCGATGACACCTCCTTCCATTCAATCACACATTGCTGTACTTCCGGACTCACTAACAAGGCCACACCTTCTCTTGCCCTTCCTCTATCAACACCTGACAATCTTCCATTCACACTTCCAAACAAAGATTCCCCTTCCCATTCATCTTCGTTTCACTCAAAGCTAACACATCCAACTTTCTTCTCACAAACATTCTCCCAACCTCCTCCCTTTTAGCCTCAATCGTACTACATCCACGGACATTCATAGACCCAATCTTCAGGGTACGGGGATAACTCCATCCCATCCCTTTCTCTGGCCTGTCTCTTTTTAGGATCTAAAAAACAGAGGAGGGGGTGCCTAGTCCCTTCACCCCGCCCCTATTAGTCGCCTTTTACGACACGCAGGGAATACGGTGGCAGTATTCTTCCATAACACAACCTGGCCGCAGAGTGGTTGTACCACCCCATAGTGTGGCCAGGTTGTGTTCCCCCCGCCACAGGGGGGACCACAAAATAATAATAATAATAATAATAATAATAATAATAATAATAATGATTATACTAATAATGATGATGATAATAGTAATAATAGTTTATTATTATTTTTATTATTATTATTATTATTGTTATAATTGTTATTATTATTTCTAGTATTATATATCTAGTATTATATATCTAGTATTATAACGCAGTCGGTACCTCAACACCCTCATACAGCCTTCTCTTTACATCCATTCTAAGCAAACGACATTTAAACACTTTTTCATTCCTCCCAGCACCTTTCCTACTTCATTTATTCTAAACTTCACTTCTGCATCTATTCTTCCATACACAGCAACATGTGACCCTAGATATTTAAAACAAACTACCTCCTCAAGCAACTCACCATTCAAAACTATATTCATCCCCCTACCATCTATCAACCTCGTACACTTCATCACTTTACTCTTATTCTCATTTATTTTTAATTTCTTCCTTTCACACACCCTTCCAAACTCCTCTACCAACTGTCTCAATCTCTCCTCTGAATCAGCCACCAGTGCAGTATCATCTGCAAACAGCAGCTGCTTCAGATTCCACTCTCCACCATCAACATTCACCAGACTCAGACCTCCACCTAAAACTCTTGCATTCACCTCCTTTACAACATCATCCATGTAAATATTAAACAACCAAGGCAACATCACACATCCCTGTCGCAGCCCCACTCTCATGGGAAACCAATCAATCACAGCATTTCCCACTCTTACACACGCTCTACTATTTACATAAAAACTTTTCACCCCTTTTAGTAACCTACCATCAGGTCCATACAATCTTAAAACAGTCCACAAAGCCTCCCTATCAATTCTATTGTACGCTTTATCTAAATCTATAAATGCCCAAAACACATCCTTGCCTTTCGCTAAATACTTTTCACACACTTGTCTCACAGCAATCACCTGATCAACGCATCCCCTCCCTCTCCTAAAGCCACACTGCTCATCACCAATCACTCCCTCTGTACCCTCTCTAACTCTCATAATTAACACTCTACCATACACCTTACCTACAACACTCAACAGACTTATACCCCTAAAGCTAGTACATTCATACTTATCACCCTTGCCTTTATACAACGGGACCACACAAGCACTTGCCCAGTCAATTGGCACCATACCTTTCTCAAAGCACACATTCAACAGTCTTACTAACCAGTCAACAATAGTCACTCCACCACCCTTCAGGCATTCCACAGCACACCCATCCATACCTGCAGCTTTCCCTGTTTTCATCTCCTTTACTGCCTTCTCCACTTCCTCCTTCGTGATCAAAGAATCATTTAACTCTCCCTACACATTTTTTCCTTGCACCCTTCCATCCGCCACAATCTCAGCCACCCTTTCCTCCTCTACATTTAACAATCTTTCAAAATACTCTGCCCATCTCTTCCTTACTGCATAAATTTCAATTAACATCCTTCCATCCTCTGATTTTACTCGTTCTTCCTTCCCAGACTCTCCCTTTTGCACCCTTTTCACCTCCTTCCAAAACATTTTCTTATTCTGTTGAAAATTCTACGTCAGCCGCCTACCCCACCTCTCATCTGCTGCCACTTTAGCATCACGCACAGCCCTTCTAGCTCTATTCCTCTTTTCCTTATACCTTTCATATGACATCTCATCCTTCCCCTGCAGCCACACTTCATATGCACGTCTCTTCTCAGCCACAGCCATACTTACTTCCTCGCACCACCATTCACTTCCTTTCCTTACACCACCACCCACACGTCTCACACCACACACCTCTTCTGCTTGCCCCACCACAGCACTCTTAAACAACTGCCATTCCTCCTCCACGCTGGAATATTCCCTATCTTTTACTGCGTTCCACTCATCTTTCAATTTCTCCTGATACTCTATCTTTTTCTCTCTTTTATCCAACTCACTCACTTTCAAAACCTCCCTGCCACACCTAACCCTCCTAGCTCTCACCCATCTCTTACCTACTCTTAACTTGCCCTCCACAAGGTAGTTGTCAGACATGCCTCCACCCTCCCCTCTCAGAACTCTCACATCCAACAATCTTCCTATTACATTCCTAGACACAACCACATAGTCCATCAAAGCTCTATCAACAACCCTTCCATCCTCCAGTCTCACCCATGTATACTTATAAATATCTTTCTTCTCAAACAGCGTATTCCCAATCACCATCTCTCGCTCAACACACATCGCTATCATTTGTGTTCCATTTTCATTTCTTCCAGGCACACCATGCATACCAACTACGCCTTCAACTGCTACATTTCCCACTCTAGCATTCAGATCTCCCATCATTACCACATTCACATTCGCTCCAAAACTCTGCAGACACTCATCAACATCATTCCAGAAAGACTCCCTCTCTTGTTCATCCCTCTCACTACCAGGCCCATATGCACTCACAAACACCCACAACTCACGTTCAAATTTCGCTTTCACCCACGTCAGTCTCGATGACACCTCCTTCCATTCAATCACACATTGCTGTACTTCCGGACTCACTAACAAGACCACACCTTCTCTTGCCCTTCCTCTATCAACACCTGACAATCTTCCATTCACACTTCCAAACAAAGATTCCCCTTCCCATTCATCTTCGTTTCACTCAAAGCTAACACATCCAACTTTCTTCTCACAAACATTCTCCCAATCTCCTCCCTTTTAGCCTCAATCGTACTACATACACGCACATTCATAGACCCAATCTTCAGGGTACCGGGATAACTCCATCCCCCATCCCCTTCTCTGGCCTGTCTCTTTTTAGGATCTAAAAAACAGAGGAGGGGGTGCCTAGTCCCTTCACCCCGCCCCTTTTAGTCGCCTTTTACGACACGCAGGGAATACGGTGGCAGTATTCTTCCTAACACAACCTGGCCGCAGAGTGGTAGTACCACCCCATAGTGCGGCCAGGTTGTGTTCCCCCCGCCACAGGGGGGACCACAAAATAATAATAATAATAATAATAATAATAATAATAATAATTATACTAATAATGATGATGATAATAGTAATAATAGTTTATTATTATTTTTATTATTATTATTATTGTTATAATTGTTATTATTATTTCTAGTGTTATATATCTAGTATTATATATCTAGTATTATAACGCAGTTGGTATCTCGACACCCTCATACAGCCTTCTCTTTACATCCATTCTAAGCAAACGACATTTAAACACTTTTTCATTCCTCCCAGCACCTTTCCTACTTCATTTATTCTAAACTTCACTTCTGCATCTATTCTTCCATCCACAGCAACATGTGACCCTAGATATTTAAAACAAACTACCTCCTCAAGCAACTCACCATTCAAAACTATATTCATCCCCCTACCATCTATCAACCTCGTACACTTCATCACTTTACTCTTATTCTCATTTACTTTCAATTTCTTCCTTTCACACACCCCTCCAAACTCCTCTACCAACTGTCTCAATCTCTCCTCTGAATCAGCCACCAGTGCAGTATCATCTGCAAACAGCAGCTGCTTCAGATTCCACTCTCCACCATCAACATTCACCAGACTCAGACCTCCACCTAAAACTCTTGCATTCACCTCCCTTACAACATCATCCATGTAAATATTATACAACCAAGGCAACATCACACATCCCTGTCGCAGCCCCACTCTCATGGGAAACCAATCACTCACAGCATTTCCCACTCTTACACACGCTCTACTATTTACATAAAAACTTTTCACCCCTTTTAGTAACCTACCATCAGGTCCATACAATCTTAAAACAGTCCACAAAGCCTCCCTATCAATTCTATTGTACGCTTTCTCTAAATCTATAAATGCCCAAAACATATCCTTGCCTTTCGCTAAATACTTTTCACACACTTGTCTCACAGCAATCACCTGATCAACGCATCCCCTCCCTCTCCTAAAGCCACACTGCTCATCACCAATCACTCCCTCTGTACCCTCTCTAACTCTCATAATTAACACTCTACCATACACCTTACCTACAACACTCAACAGACTTATACCCCTAAAGCTAGTACATTCATACTTATCACCCTTGCCTTTATACAACGGGACCACACAAGCACTTGCCCAGTCAATTGGCACCATACCTTTCTCAAAGCACACATTCAACAGTCTTACTAACCAGTCAACAATAGTCACTCCACCACAATTCAGGCATTCCACAGCACACCCATCCATACCTGCAGCTTTCCCTGTTTTCATCTCCTTTACTGCCTTCTCCACTTCCTCCTTCGTGATCAAAGAATCATTTAACTCTCCCAACACATTTTTTCCTTGCACCCTTCCATCCGCCTCAATCTCAGCCACCCTTTCCTCCTCTACATTTAACAATCTTTCAAAATACTCTGCCCATCTCTTCCTTACTGCATCCATTTCAATTAACATCCTTCCATCCTCTGATTTTACTCGTTCTTCCTTCCCAGACTCTCAATTTTGCACCCTTTTCACCTCCTTCCAAAACATTTTCTTATTCTGTTGAAAATTCTACGTCAGCCGCCTACCCCACCTCTCATCTGCTGCCACTTTAGCATCACGCACAGCCATTCTCGCTCTATTCCTCTTTTCCTTATACCTTTCATATGACATCTCATCCTTCCCCTGCAGCCACACTTCATATGCACGTCTCTTCTCAGCCACAGCCATACTTACTTCCTCGCACCACCATTCACTTCCTTTTCTTACACCACCACCCACACGTCTCACACCACACACCTCTTCTCCTTGCCCCACCACAGCACTCTTAAACAACTGCCATTCCTCCTCCACGCTGCCATTTTCCCTATCTTTCACTGCGTTCCACTCATCTTTCAATTTCTCCTGATACTCTATCTTTTTCTCTCTTTTATCCAACTCACTCACTTTCAAAACCTCCCTGCCACACCTAACCCTCCTAGCTCTCACCCATCTCTTACCTACTCTTAACTTGCCCTCCACAAGGTAGTGGTCAGACATACCTCCACCCTCCCCTCTCAGAACTCTCACATCCAACAATCTTCCTATTACATTCCTAGACTCAACCACATAGTCCATCAAAGCTCTATCAACAACCCT
>NC_136959.1:31583310-31672673 GCF_032717465.1 Coenobita brevimanus | reverse complement strand
CCTTCCATCCTCTGATTTTACTCGTTCTTCCTTCCCAGACTCTCCCTTTTGCACCCTTTTCACCTCCTTCCAAAACATTTTCTTATTCTGTTGAAAATTCTACGTCAGCCGCCTACCCCACCTCTCATCTGCTGCCACTTTAGCATCACGCACAGCCATTCTCGCTCTATTCCTCTTTTCCTTATACCTTTCATATGACATCTCATCCTTCCCCTGCAGCCACACTTCATATGCACGTCTCTTCTCAGCCACAGCCATACTTACTTCCTCGCACCACCATTCACTTCCTTTTCTTACACCACCACCCACACGTCTCACACCACACACCTCTTCTGCATGCCCCACCACAGCACTCTTAAACAACTGCCATTCCTCCTCCACGCTGCCATTTTCCCTATCTTTCACTGCGTTCCACTCATCTTTCAATTTCTCCTGATACTCTATCTTTTTCTCTCTTTTATCCAACTCACTCACTTTCAAAACCTCCCTGCCACACCTAACCCTCCTAGCTCTCACCCATCTCTTACCTACTCTTAACTTGCCCTCCACAAGGTAGTGGTCAGACATACCTCCACCCTCCCTCTCAGAACTCTCACATCCAACAATCTTCCTATTACATTCCTAGACACAACCACATAGTCCATCAAAGCTCTATCAACAACCCTTCCACCCTCCAGTCTCACCCATGTATACTTATAAATATCTTTCTTCTCAAACAGCGTATTCCCAATCACCATCTCTCGCTCAACACACATCGCTATCATTTGTGTTCCATTTTCATTTCTTCCAGGCACACCATGCATACCAACTACGCCTTCAACTGCTACATTTCCCACTCTAGCATTCAGATCTCCCATCATTACCACATTCACATTCGCTCCAAAACTCTGCAGACACTCATCAACATCATTCCAGAAAGACTCCCTCTCTTGTTCATCCCTTTCACTACCAGGCCCATATGCACTCACAAACACCCACAACTCACGTTCAAATTTCTGCTTTCACCCACGTCAGTCTCGATGACACCTCCTTCCATTCAATCACACATTGCTGTACTTCCGGACTCACTAACAAGGCCACACCTTCTCTTGCCCTTCCTCTATCAACACCTGACAATCTTCCATTCACACTTCCAAACAAAGATTCCCCTTCCCATTCATCTTCGTTTCACTCAAAGCTAACACATCCAACTTTCTTCTCACAAACATTCTCCCAATCTCCTCCCTTTTAGCCTCAATCGTACTACATCCACGCACATTCATAGACCCAATCTTCAGGGTACGGGGATAACTCCATCCCCCATCCCTTTCTCTGGCCTGTCTCTTTTTAGGATCTAAAAAACAGAGGAGGGGGTGCCTAGTCCCTTCACCCCGCCCCTTTTAGTCGCCTTTTACGACACGCAGGGAATACGGTGGCAGTATTCTTCCTAACACAACCTGGCCGCAGAGTGGTAGTACCACCCTATAGTGCGGCCAGGTTGTGTTCCCCCCGCCACAGGGGGGACCACAAAATAATAATAATAATAATAATAATAATAATAATAATAATGATTATACTAATAATGATGATGATAATAGTAATAATAGTTTATTATTATTTTTATTATTATTATTATTGTTATAATTGTTATTATTATTTCTAGTATTATATATCTAGTATTATATATCTAGTATTATATATCTAGTATTATAACGCAGTCCGTACCTCAACACCCTCATACAGCCTTCTCTTTACATCCATTCTAAGCAAACGACATTTAAACACTTTTTCATTCCTCCCAGCACCTTTCCTACTTCATTTATTCTAAACTTCACTTCTGCATCTATTCTTCCATCCACAGCAACATGTGACCCTAGATATTTAAAACAAACTACCTCCTCAAGCAACTCACCATTCAAAACTATATTCATCCCCCTACCATCTATCAACCTCGTACACTTCATCACTTTACTCTTATTCTCATTTACTTTCAATTTCTTCCTTTCACACACCCTTCCAAACTCCTCTACCAACTGTCTCAATCTCTCCTCTGAATCAGCCACCAGTGCAGTATCATCTGCAAACAGCAGCTGCTTCAGATTCCACTCTCCACCATCAACATTCACCAGACTCAGACCTCCACCTAAAACTCTTGCATTCACCTCCCTTACAACATCATCCATGTAAATATTAAACAACCAAGGCAACATCACACATCCCTGTCGCAGCCCCACTCTCATGGGAAACCAATCACTCACAGCATTTCCCACTCTTACACACGCTCTACTATTTACATAAAAACTTTTCACCCCTTTTAGTAACCTACCATCAGGTCCATACAATCTTAAAACAGTCCACAAAGCCTCCCTATCAATTCTATTGTACGCTTTCTCTATATCTATAAATGCCCAAAACGTATCCTTGCCTTTCGCTAAATACTTTTCACACACTTGTCTCACAGCAATCACCTGATCAACGCATCCCCTCGCTCTCCTAAAGCCACACTGCTCATCACCAATCACTCCCTCTGTACCCTCTCTAACTCTCATAATTAACACTCTACCATACACCTTACCTACAACACTCAACAGACTTATACCCCTAAAGCTAGTACATTCATACTTATCACCCTTGCCTTTATACAACGGGACCACACAAGCACTTGCCCAGTCAATTGGCACCATACCTTTCTCAAAGCACACATTCAACAGTCTTACTAACCAGTCAACAATAGTCACTCCACCACCCTTCAGGCATTCCACAGCACACCCATCCATACCTGCAGCTTTCCCTGTTTTCATCTCCTTTACTGCCTTCTCCACTTCCTCCTTCGTGATCAAAGAATCATTTAACTCTCCCAACACATTTTTTCCTTGCACCCTTCCATCCGCCACAATCTCAGCCACCCTTTCCTCCTCTACATTTAACAATCTTTCAAAATACTCTGCCCATCTCTTCCTTACTGCATCCATTTCAATTAACATCCTTCCATCCTCTGATTTTACTCTTTATACCTTACCAGACTCTCCCTTTAGCACCCTTATAACCTCATTCCAAAACATTTTCTTATTCTGTTGAAAATTCAACGTCAGCCGCCTACCCCACCTCTCATCTGCTGCCACTTTAGCATCACGCACAGCCATTCTCGCTCTATTCCTCTTTTCCTTATACCTTTCATATGACATCTCATCCTTCCCCTGCAGCCACACTTCATATGCACGTCTCTTCTCAGCCACAGCCATACTTACTTCCTCGCACCACCATTCACTTCCTTTTCTTACACCACCACCCACACGTCTCACACCACACACCTCTTCTGCATGCCCCACCACAGCACTCTTAAACAACTGCCATTCCTCCTCCACGCTGCCATTTTCCCTATCTTTCACTGCGTTCCACTCATCTTTCAATTTCTCCTGATACTCTATCTTTTTCTCTCTTTTATCCAACTCACTCACTTTCAAAACCTCTCTGCCACACCTAACCCTCCTAGCTCTCACCCATCTCTTACCTACTCTTAACTTGCCCTCCACAAGGTAGTGGTCAGACATACCTCCACCCTCCCCTCTCAGAACTCTCACATCCAACAATCTTCCTATTACATTCCTAGACACAACCACATAGTCCATCAAAGCTCTATCAACAACCCTTCCACCCTCCAGTCTCACCCATGTATACTTATAAATATCTTTCTTCTCAAACAGCGTATTCCCAATCACCATCTCTCGCTCAACACACATCGCTATCATTTGTGTTCCATTTTCATTTCTTCCAGGCACACCATGCATACCAACTACGCCTTCAACTGCTACATTTCCCACTCTAGCATTCAGATCTCCCATCATTACCACATTCACATTCGCTCCAAAACTCTGCAGACACTCATCAACATCATTCCAGAAAGACTCCCTCTCTTGTTCATCCCTTTCACTACCAGGCCCATATGCACTCACAAACACCCACAACTCACGTTCAAATTTCGCTTTCACCCACGTCAGTCTCGATGACACCTCCTTCCATTCAATCACACATTGCTGTACTTCCGGACTCACTAACAAGGCCACACCTTCTCTTGCCCTTCCTCTATCAACACCTGACAATCTTCCATTCACACTTCCAAACAAAGATTCCCCTTCCCATTCATCTTCGTTTCACTCAAAGCTAACACATCCAACTTTCTTCTCACAAACATTCTCCCAATCTCCTCCCTTTTAGCCTCAATCGTACTACATCCACGCACATTCATAGACCCAATCTTCAGGGTACGGGGATAACTCCATCCCCCATCCCTTTCTCTGGCCTGTCTCTTTTTAGGATCTAAAAAACAGAGGAGGGGGTGCCTAGTCCCTTCACCCCGCCCCTTTTAGTCGCCTTTTACGACACGCAGGGAATACGGTGGCAGTATTCTTCCTAACACAACCTGGCCGCAGAGTGGTAGTACCACCCCATAGTGCGGTCAGGTTGTGTTCCCCCCGCCACAGGGGGGACCACAAAATAATAATAATAATAATAATAATAATAATAATAATAATAATGATTATACTAATAATGATGATGATAATAGTAATAATAGTTTATTATTATTTTTATTATTATTATTATTGTTATAATTGTTATTATTATTTCTAGTATTATATATCTAGTATTATATATCTAGTATTATATATCTAGTATTATAACGCAGTCGGTACCTCAACACCCTCATACAGCCTTCTCTTTACATCCATTCTAAGCAAACGACATTTAAACACTTTTTCATTCCTCCCAGCACCTTTCCTACTTCATTTATTCTAAACTTCACTTCTGCATCTATTCTTCCATCCACAGCAACATGTGACCCTAGATATTTAAAACAAACTACCTCCTCAAGCAACTCACCATTCAAAACTATATTCATCCCCCTACCATCTATCAACCTCGTACACTTCATCACTTTACTCTTATTCTCATTTACTTTCAATTTCTTCCTTTCACACACCCTTCCAAACTCCTCTACCAACTGTCTCAATCTCTCCTCTGAATCAGCCACCAGTGCAGTATCATCTGCAAACAGCAGCTGCTTCAGATTCCACTCTCCACCATCAACATTCACCAGACTCAGACCTCCACCTAAAACTCTTGCATTCACCTCCCTTACAACATCATCCATGTAAATATTAAACAACCAAGGCAACATCACACATCCCTGTCGCAGCCCCACTCTCATGGGAAACCAATCACTCACAGCATTTCCCACTCTTACACACGCTCTACTATTTACATAAAAACTTTTCACCCCTTTTAGTAACCTACCATCAGGTCCATACAATCTTAAAACAGTCCACAAAGCCTCCCTATCAATTCTATTGTACGCTTCTCTAAATCTATAAATGCCCAAAACATATCTTTGCCTTTCGCTAAATACTTTTCACACACTTGTCTCACAGCAATCACCTGATCAACGCATCCCCTCCCTCTCCTAAAGCCACACTGCTCATCACCAATCACTCCCTCTGTACCCTCTCTAACTCTCATAATTAACACTCTACCATACACCTTACCTACAACACTCAACAGACTTATACCCCTAAAGCTAGTACATTCATACTTATCACCCTTGCCTTTATACAACGGGACCACACAAGCACTTGCCCAGTCAATTGGCACCATACCTTTCTCAAAGCACACATTCAACAGTCTTACTAACCAGTCAACAATAGTCACTCCACCACCCTTCAGGCATTCCACAGCACACCCATCCATACCTGCAGCTTTCCCTGTTTTCATCTCCTTTACTGCCTTCTCCACTTCCTCCTTCGTGATCAAAGAATCATTTAACTCTCCCAACACATTTTTTCCTTGCACCCTTCCATCCGCCACAATCTCAGCCACCATTTCCTCCTCTACATTTAACAATCTTTCAAAATACTCTGCCCATCTCTTCCTTACTGCATCCATTTCAATTAACATCCTTCCATCCTCTGATTTTACTCGTTCTTCCTTCCCAGACTCTCCCTTTTGCACCCTTTTCACCTCCTTCCAAAACATTTTCTTATTCTGTTGAAAATTCTACGTCAGCCGCCTACCCCACCTCTCATCTGCTGCCACTTTAGCATCACGCACAGCCATTCTCGCTCTATTCCTCTTTTCCTTATACCTTTCATATGACATCTCATCCTTCCCCTGCAGCCACACTTCATATGCACGTCTCTTCTCAGCCACAGCCATACTTACTTCCTCGCACCACCATTCACTTCCTTTTCTTACACCACCACCCACACGTCTCACACCACACACCTCTTCTGCATGCCCCACCACAGCACTCTTAAACAACTGCCATTCCTCCTCCACGCTGCCATTTTCCCTATCTTTCACTGCGTTCCACTCATCTTTCAATTTCTCCTGATACTCTATCTTTTTCTCTCTTTTATCCAACTCACTCACTTTCAAAACCTCCCTGCCACACCTAACCCTCCAAGCTATCACCCATCTCTTACCTACTCTTAACTTGCCCTCCACAAGGTAGTGGTCAGACATACCTCCACCCTCCCCTCTCAGAACTCTCACATCCAACAATCTTCCTATTACATTCCTAGACACAACCACATAGTCCATCAAAGCTCTATCAACAACCCTTCCACCCTCCAGTCTCACCCATGTATACTTATAAATATCTTTCTTCTCAAACAGCGTATTCCCAATCACCATCTCTCGCTCAACACACATCGCTATCATTTGTGTTCCATTTTCATTTCTTCCAGGCACACCATGCATACCAACTACGCCTTCAACTGCTACATTTCCCACTCTAGCATTCAGATCTCCCATCATTACCACATTCACATTCGCTCCAAAACTCTGCAGACACTCATCAACATCATTCCAGAAAGACTCCCTCTCTTGTTCATCCCTTTCACTACCAGGCCCATATGCACTCACAAACACCCACAACTCACGTTCAAATTTCGCTTTCACCCACGTCAGTCTCGATGACACCTCCTTCCATTCAATCACACATTGCTGTACTTCCGGACTCACTAACAAGGCCACACCTTCTCTTGCCCTTCCTCTATCAACACCTGACAATCTTCCATTCACACTTCCAAACAAAGATTCCCCTTCCCATTCATCTTCGTTTCACTCAAAGCTAACACATCCAACTTTCTTCTCACAAACATTCTCCCAATCTCCTCCCTTTTAGCCTCAATCGTACTACATCCACGCACATTCATAGACCCAATCTTCAGGGTACGGGGATAACTCCATCCCCCATCCCTTTCTCTGGCCTGTCTCTTTTTAGGATCTAAAAAACAGAGGAGGGGGTGCCTAGTCCCTTCACCCCGCCCCTTTTAGTCGCCTTTTACGACACGCAGGGAATACGGTGGCAGTATTCTTCCTAACACAACCTGGCCGCAGAGTGGTAGTACCACCCCATAGTGCGGCCAGGTTGTGTTCCCCCCGCCACAGGGGGGACCACAAAATAATAATAATAATAATAATAATAAAAATAATAATAATAATGATTATACTAATAATGATGATGATAATAGTAATAATAGTTTATTATTATTTTTATTATTATTATTATTGTTATAATTGTTATTATTATTTCTAGTATTATATATCTAGTATTATAACGCAGTCGGTACCTCAACACCCTCATACAGCCTTCTCTTTACATCCATTCTAAGCAAACGACATTTAAACACTTTTTCATTCCTCCCAGCACCTTTCCTACTTCATTTATTATAAACTTCACTTCTGCATCTATTCTTCCATCCACAGCAACATGTGACCCTAGATATTTAAAACAAACTACCTCCTCAAGCAACTCACCATTCAAAACTATATTCATCCCCCTACCATCTATCAACCTCGTACACTTCATCACTTTACTCTTATTCTCATTTACTTTCAATTTCTTCCTTTCACACACCCTTCCAAACTCCTCTACCAACTGTCTCAATCTCTCCTCTGAATCAGCCACCAGTGCAGTATCATCTGCAAACAGCAGCTGCTTCAGATTCCACTCTCCACCATCAACATTCACCAGACTCAGACCTCCACCTAAAACTCTTGCATTCACCTCCCTTACAACATCATCCATGTAAATATTAAACAACCAAGGCAACATCACACATCCCTGTCGCAGCCCCACTCTCATGGGAAACCAATCACTCACAGCATTTCCCACTCTTACACACGCTCTACTATTTACATAAAAACTTTTCACCCCTTTTAGTAACCTACCATCAGGTCCATACAATCTTAAAACAGTCCACAAAGCCTCCCTATCAATTCTATTGTACGCTTCTCTAAATCTATAAATGCCCAAAACATATCTTTGCCTTTCGCTAAATACTTTTCACACACTTGTCTCACAGCAATCACCTGATCAACGCATCCCCTCCCTCTCCTAAAGCCACACTGCTCATCACCAATCACTCCCTCTGTGCCCTCTCTAACTCTCATAATTAACACTCTACCATACACCTTACCTACAACACTCAACAGACTTATACCCCTAAAGCTAGTAGATTCATACTTATCACCCTTGCCTTTATACAACGGGACACCACAAGCACTTGCCCAGTCAATTGGCACCATTCCTTTCTCAAAGCACACATTCAACAGTCTTACTAACCAGTCAACAATAGTCACTCCACCACCCTTCAGGCATTCCACAGCACACCCATCCATACCTGCAGCTTTCCCTGTTTTCATCTCCTTTACTGCCTTCTCCACTTCCGCCTTCGTGATCAAAGAATCATTTAACTCTCCCAACACATTTTTTCCTTGCACCCTTCCATCCGCCACAATCTCAGCCACCATTTCCTCCTCTACATTTAACAATCTTTCAAAATACTCTGCCCATCTCTTCCTTACTGCATCCATTTCAATTAACATCCTTCCATCCTCTGATTTTACTCGTTCTTCCTTCCCAGACTCTCCCTTTTGCACCCTTTTCACCTCCTTCCAAAACATTTTCTTATTCTGTTGAAAATTCTACGTCAGCCGCCTACCCCACCTCTCATCTGCTGCCACTTTAGCATCACGCACAGTCATTCTCGCTCTATTCCTCTTTTCCTTATACATTTCATATGACATCTCATCCTTCCTCTGCAGCCACACTTCATATGCACGTCTCTTCTCAGCCACAGCCATACTTACTTCCTCGCACCACCATTCACTTCCTTTTCTTACACCACCACCCACACGTCTCACACCACACACCTCTTCTGCATGCCCCACCACAGCACTCTTAAACAACTGCCATTCCTCCTCCACGCTGCCATTTTCCCTATCTTTCACTGCGTTCCACTCATCTTTCAATTTCTCCTGATACTCTATCTTTTTCTCTCTTTTATCCAACTCACTCACTTTCAAAACCTCTCTGCCACACCTAACCCTCCAAGCTATCACCCATCTCTTACCTACTCTTAACTTGCCCTCCACAAGGTAGTGGTCAGACATACCTCCACCCTCCCCTCTCAGAACTCTCACATCCAACAATCTTCCTATTACATTCCTAGACACAACCACATAGTCCATCAAAGCTCTATCAACAACCCTTCCACCCTCCAGTCTCACCCATGTATACATATAAATATCTTTCTTCTCAAACAGCGTATTCCCAATCACCATCTCTCGCTCAACACACATCGCTATCATTTGTGTTCCATTTTCATTTCTTCCAGGCACACCATGCATACCAACTACGCCTTCAACTGCTACATATCCCACTCTAGCATTCAGATCTCCCATCATTACCACATTCACATTCGCTCCAAAGCTCTGCAGACACTCATCAACATCATTCCAGAAACACTCCCTCTCTTGTTCATCCCTTTCACTACCAGGCCCATATGCACTCACAAACACCCACAACTCACGTTCAAATTTCGCTTTCACCCACGTCAGTCTCGATGACACCTCCTTCCATTCAATCACACATTGCTGTACTTCCGGACTCACTAACAAGGCCACACCTTCTCTTGCCCTTCCTCTATCAACACCTGACAATCTTCCATTCACACTTCCAAACAAAGATTCCCCTTCCCATTCATCTTCGTTTCACTCAAAGCTAGCACATCCAACTTTCTTCTCACAAACATTCTCCCAATCTCCTCCCTTTTGGCCTCAATCGTACTACATCCACGCACATTCATAGACCCAATCTTCAGGGTACGGGGATAACTCCATCCCCCATCCCTTTCTCTGGCCTGTCTCTTTTTAGGATCTAAAAAACAGAGGAGGGGGTGCCTAGTCCCTTCACCCCGCCCCTTTTAGTCGCCTTTTACGACACGCAGGGAATACGGTGGCAGTATTCTTCCTAACACAACCTGGCCGCAGAGTGGTAGTACCACCCCATAGTGCGGCCAGGTTGTGTTCCCCCCGCCACAGGGGGGACCACAAAATAATAATAATAATAATAATAATAAAAATAATAATAATAATGATTATACTAATAATGATGATGATAATAGTAATAATAGTTTATTATTATTTTTATTATTATTATTATTGTTATAATTGTTATTATTATTTCTAGTATTATATATCTAGTATTATAACGCAGTCGGTACCTCAACACCCTCATACAGCCTTCTCTTTACATCCATTCTAAGCAAACGACATTTAAACACTTTTTCATTCCTCCCAGCACCTTTCCTACTTCATTTATTATAAACTTCACTTCTGCATCTATTCTTCCATCCACAGCAACATGTGACCCTAGATATTTAAAACAAACTACCTCCTCAAGCAACTCACCATTCAAAACTATATTCATCCCCCTACCATCTATCAACCTCGTACACTTCATCACTTTACTCTTATTCTCATTTACTTTCAATTTCTTCCTTTCACACACCCTTCCAAACTCCTCTACCAACTGTCTCAATCTCTCCTCTGAATCAGCCACCAGTGCAGTATCATCTGCAAACAGCAGCTGCTTCAGATTCCACTCTCCACCATCAACATTCACCAGACTCAGACCTCCACCTAAAACTCTTGCATTCACCTCCCTTACAACATCATCCATGTAAATATTAAACAACCAAGGCAACATCACACATCCCTGTCGCAGCCCCACTCTCATGGGAAACGAATCACTCACAGCATTTCCCACTCTTACACACGCTCTATTATTTACATAAAAACTTTTCACCCCTTTTAGTAACCTACCATCAGGTCCATACAATCTTAAGACAGTCCACAAAGCCTCCCTATCAATTCTATTGTACGCTTTCTCTAAATCTATAAATGCCCAAAACACATCCTTGCCTTTCGCTAAATACTTTTCACACACTTGTCTCACAGCAATCACCTGATCAACGCATCCCCTCCCTCTCCTAAAGCCACACTGCTCATCACCAATCACTCCCTCTGTACCCTTTCTAACTCTCATAATTAACACTCTACCATACACCTTACCTACAACACTCAACAGACTTATACCCCTAAAGCTAGTACATTCATACTTATCACCCTTGCCTTTATACAACGGGACCACACAAGCACTTGCCCAGTCAATTGGCACCATACCTTTCTCAAAGCACACATTCAACAGTCTTACTAACCAGTCAACAATAGTCACTCCACCACCCTTCAGGCATTCCACAGCACACCCATCCATACCTGCAGCTTTCCCTGTTTTCATCTCCTTTACTGCCTTCTCCACTTCCTCCTTCGTGATCAAAGAATCATTTAACTCTCCCAACACATTTTTTCCTTGCACCCTTCCATCCGCCACGATCTCAGCCACCCTTTCTTCCTCTACATTTAACAATCTTTCAAAATACTCTGCCCATCTCTTCCTTACTGCATCCATTTCAATTAACATCCTTCCATCCTCTGATTTTACTCGTTCTTCCTTCCCAGACTCTCCCTTTTGCACCCTTTTCACCTCCTTCCAAAACATTTTCTTATTCTGTTGAAAATTCTACGTCAGCCGCCTACCCCACCTCTCATCTGCTGCCACTTTAGCATCACGCACAGTCATTCTCGCTCTATTCCTCTTTTCCTTATACATTTCATATAACATCTCATCCTTCCTCTGCAGCCACACTTCATATGCACGTCTCTTCTCAGCCACAGCCATACTTACTTCCTCGCACCACCATTCACTTCCTTTTCTTACACCACCACCCACACGTCTCACACCACACACCTCTTCTGCATGCCCCACCACAGCACTCTTAAACAACTGCCATTCCTCCTCCACGCTGCCATTTTCCCTATCTTTCACTGCGTTCCACTCATCTTTCAATTTCTCCTGATACTCTATCTTTTTCTCGCTTTTATCCAACTCACTCACTTTCAAAACCTCCCTGCCACACCTAACCCTCCTAGCTCTCACCCATCTCTTACCTACTCTTAACTTGCCCTCCACAAGGTAGTGGTCAGACATACCTCCACCCTCCCCTCTCAGAACTCTCACATCCAACAATCTTCCTATTACATTCCTAGACACAACCACATAGTCCATCAAAGCTCTATCAACAACCCTTCCACCCTCCAGTCTCACCCATGTATACTTATAAATATCTTTCTTCTCAAACAGCGTATTCCCAATCACCATCTCTCGCTCAACACACATCGCTATCATTTGTGTTCCATTTTCATTTCTTCCAGGCACACCATGCATACCAACTACGCCTTCAACTACTACATTTCCCACTCTAGCATTCAGATCTCCCATCATTACCACATTCACATTCGCTCCAAAACTCTGCAGACACTCATCAACATCATTCCAGAAACACTCCCTCTCTTGTTCATCCCTTTCACTACCAGGCCCATATGCACTCACAAACACCCACAACTCACGTTCAAATTTCGCTTTCACCCACGTCAGTCTCGATGACACCTCCTTCCATTCAATCACACATTGCTGTACTTCCGGACTCACTAACAAGGCCACACCTTCTCTTGCCCTTCCTCTATCAACACCTGACAATCTTCCATTCACACTTCCAAACAAAGATTCCCCTTCCCATTCATCTTCGTTTCACTCAAAGCTAACACATCCAACTTTCTTCTCACAAACATTCTCCCAATCTCCTCCCTTTTAGCCTCAATCGTACTACATCCACGCACATTCATAGACCCAATCTTCAGGGTACGGGGATAACTCCATCCCCCATCCCTTTCTCTGGCCTGTCTCTTTTTAGGATCTAAAAAACAGAGGAGGGGGTGCCTAGTCCCTTCACCCCGCCCCTTTTAGTCGCCTTTTACGACACGCAGGGAATACGGTGGCAGTATTCTTCCTAACACAACCTGACCGCAGAGTGGTAGTACCACCCCATAGTGCGGCCAGGTTGTGTTCCCCCCGCCACAGGGGGACCACAAAATAATAATAATAATAATAATAATAATAATAATAATAATAATGATTATACTAATAATGATGATGATAATAGTAATAATAGTTTATTATTATTTTTATTATTATTATTATTGTTATAATTGTTATTATTATTTCTAGTATTATATATCTAGTATTATATATCTAGTATTATAACGCAGTCGGTACCTCAACACCCTCATACAGCCTTCTCTTTACATCCATTCTAAGCAAACGACATTTAAACACTTTTTCATTCCTCCCAGCACCTTTCCTACTTCATTTATTCTAAACTTCACTTCTGCATCTATTCTTCCATCCACAGCAACATGTGACCCTAGATATTTAAAACAAACTACCTCCTCAAGCAACTCACCATTCAAAACTATTTTCATCCCCCTACCATCTATCAACCTCGTACACTTCATCACTTTACTCTTATTCTCATTTACTTTCAATTTCTTCCTTTCACACACCCTTCCAAACTCCTCTACCAACTGGCTCAATCTCTCCTCTGAATCAGCCACCAGTGCAGTATCATCTGCAAACAGCAGCTGCTTCAGATTCCACTCTCCACCATCAACATTCACCAGACTCAGACCTCCACCTAAAACTCTTGCATTCACCTCCCTTACAACATCATCCATGTAAATATTAAACAACCAAGGCAACATCACACATCCCTGTCGCAGCCCCACTCTCATGGGAAACGAATCACTCGCAGCATTTCCCACTCTTACACACGCTCTACTATTTACATAAAAACTTTTCACCCCTTTTAGTAACCTACCATCAGGTCCATACAATCTTAAGACAGTCCACAAAGCCTCCCTATCAATTCTATTGTACGCTTTCTCTAAATCTATAAATGCCCAAAACACATCCTTGCCTTTCGCTAAATACTTTTCACAACACTTGTCTCACAGCAATCACCTGATCAACGCATCCCCTCCCTCTCCTAAAGCCACACTGCTCATCACCAATCACTCCCTCTGTACCCTTTCTAACTCTCATAATTAACACTCTACCATACACCTTACCTACAACACTCAACAGACTTATACCCCTAAAGCTAGTACATTCATACTTATCACCCTTGCCTTTATACAACGGGACCACACAAGCACTTGCCCAGTCAATTGGCACCATACCTTTCTCAAAGCACACATTCAACAGTCTTACTAACCAATCAACAATAGTCACTCCACCACCCTTCAGGCATTCCACAGCACACCCATCCATACCTGCAGCTTTCCCTGTTTTCATCTCCTTTACTGCCTTCTCCACTTCCTCCTTCGTGATCAAAGAATCATTTAACTCTCCCAACACATTTTTTCCTTGCACCCTTCCATCCGCCACGATCTCAGCCACCCTTTCTTCCTCTACATTTAACAATCTTTCAAAATACTCTGCCCATCTCTTCCTTACTGCATCCATTTCAATTAACATCCTTCCATCCTCTGATTTTACTCGTTCTTCCTTCCCAGACTCTCCCTTTTGCACCCTTTTCACCTCCTTCCAAAACATTTTCTTATTCTGTTGAAAATTCTACGTCAGCCGCCTACCCCACCTCTCATCTGCTGCCACTTTAGCATCACGCACAGTCATTCTCGCTCTATTCCTCTTTTCCTTATACATTTCATATAACATCTCATCCTTCCTCTGCAGCCACACTTCATATGCACGTCTCTTCTCAGCCACAGCCATACTTACTTCCTCGCACCACCATTCACTTCCTTTTCTTACACCACCACCCACACGTCTCACACCACACACCTCTTCTGCATGCCCCACCACAGCACTCTTAAACAACTGCCATTCCTCCTCCACGCTGCCATTTTCCCTATCTTTCACTGCGTTCCACTCATCTTTCAATTTCTCCTGATACTCTATCTTTTTCTCTCTTTTATCCAACTCACTCACTTTCAAAACCTCCCTGCCACACCTAACCCTCCTAGCTCTCACCCATCTCTTACCTACTCTTAACTTGCCCTCCACAAGGTAGTGGTCAGACATACCTCCACCCTCCCCTCTCAGAACTCTCACATCCAACAATCTTCCTATTACATTCCTAGACACAACCACATAGTCCATCAAAGCTCTATCAACAACCCTTCCACCCTCCAGTCTCACCCATGTATACTTATAAATATCTTTCTTCTCAAACAGCGTATTCCCAATCACCATCTCTCGCTCAACACACATCGCTATCATTTGTGTTCCATTTTCATTTCTTCCAGGCACACCATGCATACCAACTACGCCTTCAACTACTACATTTCCCACTCTAGCATTCAGATCTCCCATCATTACCACATTCACATTCGCTCCAAAACTCTGCAGACACTCATCAACATCATTCCAGAAACACTCCCTCTCTTGTTCATCCCTTTCACTACCAGGCCCATATGCACTCACAAACACCCACAACTCACGTTCAAATTTCGCTTTCACCCACGTCAGTCTCGATGACACCTCCTTCCATTCAATCACACATTGCTGTACTTCCGGACTCACTAACAAGGCCACACCTTCTCTTGCCCTTCCTCTATCAACACCTGACAATCTTCCATTCACACTTCCAAACAAAGATTCCCCTTCCCATTCATCTTCGTTTCACTCAAAGCTAACACATCCAACTTTCTTCTCACAAACATTCTCCCAATCTCCTCCCTTTTAGCCTCAATCGTACTACATCCACGCACATTCATAGACCCAATCTTCAGGGTACGGGGATAACTCCATCCCCCATCCCTTTCTCTGGCCTGTCTCTTTTTAGGATCTAAAAAACAGAGGAGGGGGTGCCTAGTCCCTTCACCCCGCCCCTTTTAGTCGCCTTTTACGACACGCAGGGAATACGGTGGCAGTATTCTTCCTAACACAACCTGACCGCAGAGTGGTAGTACCACCCCATAGTGCGGCCAGGTTGTGTTCCCCCCGCCACAGGGGGGACCACAAAATAATAATAATAATAATAATAATAATAATAATAATAATAATGATTATACTAATAATGATGATGATAATAGTAATAATAGTTTATTACTATTTTTATTATTATTATTATTGTTATAATTGTTATTATTATTTCTAGTATTATAT
Source organism: Coenobita brevimanus (assembly GCF_032717465.1). Lineage (NCBI taxonomy): Eukaryota > Metazoa > Arthropoda > Malacostraca > Decapoda > Coenobitidae > Coenobita > Coenobita brevimanus. Next base: position 31,656,265 of record NC_136959.1, on the reverse strand, counting down.
ATCTAGTATTATATATCTAGTATTATAACGCAGTCGGTACCTCAACACCCTCATACAGCCTTCTCTTTACATCCATTCTAAGCAAACGACATTTAAACACTTTTTCATTCCTCCCAGCACCTTTCCTACTTCATTTATTCTAAACTTCACTTCTGCATCTATTCTTCCATCCACAGCAACATGTGACCCTAGATATTTAAAACAAACTACCTCCTCAAGCAACTCACCATTCAAAACTATTTTCATCCCCCTACCATCTATCAACCTCGTACACTTCATCACTTTACTCTTATTCTCATTTACTTTCAATTTCTTCCTTTCACACACCCTTCCAAACTCCTCTACCAACTGTCTCAATCTCTCCTCTGAATCAGCCACCAGTGCAGTATCATCTGCAAACAGCAGCTGCTTCAGATTCCACTCTCCACCATCAACATTCACCAGACTCAGACCTCCACCTAAAACTCTTGCATTCACCTCCCTTACAACATCATCCATGTAAATATTAAACAACCAAGGCAACATCACACATCCCTGTCGCAGCCCCACTCTCATGGGAAACGAATCACTCGCAGCATTTCCCACTCTTACACACGCTCTACTATTTACATAAAAACTTTTCACCCCTTTTAGTAACCTACCATCAGGTCCATACAATCTTAAGACAGTCCACAAAGCCTCCCTATCAATTCTATTGTACGCTTTCTCTAAATCTATAAATGCCCAAAACACATCCTTGCCTTTCGCTAAATACTTTTCACAACACTTGTCTCACAGCAATCACCTGATCAACGCATCCCCTCCCTCTCCTAAAGCCACACTGCTCATCACCAATCACTCCCTCTGTACCCTTTCTAACTCTCATAATTAACACTCTACCATACACCTTACCTACAACACTCAACAGACTTATACCCCTAAAGCTAGTACATTCATACTTATCACCCTTGCCTTTATACAACGGGACCACACAAGCACTTGCCCAGTCAATTGGCACCATACCTTTCTCAAAGCACACATTCAACAGTCTTACTAACCAATCAACAATAGTCACTCCACCACCCTTCAGGCATTCCACAGCACACCCATCCATACCTGCAGCTTTCCCTGTTTTCATCTCCTTTACTGCCTTCTCCACTTCCTCCTTCGTGATCAAAGAATCATTTAACTCTCCAAACACATTTTTTCCTTGCACCCTTCCATCCGCCACGATCTCAGCCACCCTTTCTTCCTCTACATTTAACAATCTTTCAAAATACTCTGCCCATCTCTTCCTTACTGCATCCATTTCAATTAACATCCTTCCATCCTCTGATTTTACTCGTTCTTCCTTCCCAGACTCTCCCTTTTGCACCCTTTTCACCTCCTTCCAAAACATTTTCTTATTCTGTTGAAAATTCTACGTCAGCCGCCTACCCCACCTCTCATCTGCTGCCACTTTAGCATCACGCACAATCATTCTCGCTCTATTCCTCTTTTCCTTATACATTTCATATAACATCTCATCCTTCCTCTGCAGCCACACTTCATATGCACGTCTCTTCTCAGCCACAGCCATACTTACTTCCTCGCACCACCATTCACTTCCTTTTCTTACACCACCACCCACACGTCTCACACCACACACTTCTTCTGCATGCCCCACCACAGCACTCTTAAACAACTGCCATTCCTCCTCCACGCTGCCATTTTCCCTATCTTTCACTGCGTTCCACTCATCTTTCAATTTCTCCTGATACTCTATCTTTTTCTCTCTTTTATCCAACTCACTCACTTTCAAAACCTCCCTGCCACACCTAACCCTCCTAGCTCTCACCCATCTCTTACCTACTCTTAACTTGCCCTCCACAAGGTAGTGGTCAGACATACCTCCACCCTCCCCTCTCAGAACTCTCATATCCAACAATCTTCCTATTACATTCCTAGACACAACCACATAGTCCATCAAAGCTCTATCAACAACCCTTCCACCCTCCAGTCTCACCCATGTATAGTTAAAAATATCTTTCTTCTCAAACAGCGTATTCCCAATCACCATCTCTCGCTCAACACACATCGCTATCATTTGTGTTCCATTTTCATTTCTTCCAGGCACACCATGCATACCAACTACGCCTTCAACTACTACATTTCCCACTCTAGCATTCAGATCTCCCATCATTACCACATTCACATTCGCTCCAAAACTCTGCAGACACTCATCAACATCATTCCAGAAACACTCCCTCTCTTGTTCATCCCTTTCACTACCAGGCCCATATGCACTCACAAACACCCACAACTCACGTTCAAATTTCGCTTTCACCCACGTCAGTCTCGATGACACCTCCTTCCATTCAATCACACATTGCTGTACTTCCGGACTCACTAACAAGGCCACACCTTCTCTTGCCCTTCCTCTATCAACACCTGACAATCTTCCATTCACACTTCCAAACAAAGATTCCCCTTCCCATTCATCTTCGTTTCACCCAAAGCTAACACATCCAACTTTCTTCTCACAAACATTCTCCCAATCTCCTCCCTTTTAGCCTCAATCGTACTACATCCACGCACATTCATAGACCCAATCTTCAGGGTACGGGGATAACTCCATCCCCCATCCATTTCTCTGGCCTGTCTCTTTTTAGGATCTAAAAAACAGAGGAGGGGGTGCCTAGTCCCTTCACCCCGCCCCTTTTAGTCGCCTTTTACGACACGCAGGGAATACGGTGGCAGTATTCTTCCTAACACAACCTGGCCACAGAGTGGTAGTACCACCCCATAGTGCGGCCAGGTTGTGTTCCCCCCGCCACAGGGGGGACCACAAAATAATAATAATAATAATAATAATGATTATATTAATAATGATGATGATAATAGTAATAATAGTTTATTACTATTTTTATTATTATTATTATTGTTATAATTGTTATTATTATTTCTAGTATTATATATCTAGTATTATATATCTAGTATTATAACGCAGTCGGTACCTCAACACCCTGATACAGCCTTCTCTTTACATCCATTCTAAGCAAACGACATTTAAACACTTTTTCATTCCTCCCAGCACCTTTCCTACTTCATTTATTCTAAACTTCACTTCTGCATCTATTCTTCCATCCACAGCAACATGTGACCTTAGATATTTAAAACAAACTACCTCCTCAAGCAACTCACCATTCAAAACTATATTCATCCCCCTACCATCTATCAACCTCGTACACTTCATCACTTTACTCTTATTCTCATTTACTTTCAATTTCTTCCTTTCACACACCCTACCAAACTCCTCTACCAACTGTCTCAATCTCTCCTCTGAATCAGCCACCAGTGCAGTATCATCTGCAAACAGCAGCTGCTTCAGATTCCACTCTCCACCATCAACATTCACCAGACTCAGACCTCCACCTAAAACTCTTGCATTCACCTCCCTTACAACATCATCCATGTAAATATTAAACAACCAAGGCAACATCACACATCCCTGTCGCAGCCCCACTCTCATGGGAAACGAATCACTCACAGCATTTCCCACTCTTACACACGCTCTACTATTTACATAAAAACTTTTCACCCCTTTTAGTAACCTACCATCAGGTCCATACAATCTTAAGACAGTCCACAAAGCCTCCCTATCAATTCTATTTTACGCCTTCTCTAAATCTATAAATGCCCAAAACACATCCTTGCCTTTCGCTAAATACTTTTCACACACTTGTCTCACAGCAATCACCTGATCAACGCATCCCCTCCCTCTCCTAAAGCCACACTGCTCATCACCAATCACTCCCTCTGTACCCTCTCTAACTCTCATAATTAACACTCTACCATACACCTTACCTACAACACTCAACAGACTTATACCCCTAAAGCTAGTACATTCATACTTATCACCCTTGCCATTATACAACGGGACCACACAAGCACTTGCCCAGTCAATTGGCACCATACCTTTCTCAAAGCACACATTCAACAGTCTTACTAACCAGTCAACAATAGTCACTCCACCACCCTTCAGGCATTCCACAGCACACCCATCCATACCTGCAGCTTTCCCTGTTTACATCTCCTTTACTGCCTTCTCCACTTCCTCCTTCGTGATCAAAGAATTATTTAACTCTCCCAACACATTTTTTCCTTGCACCCTTCCATCCGCCACGATCTCAGCCACCCTTTCTTCCTCTACATTTAACAATCTTTCAAAATACTCTGCCCATCTCTTCCTTACTGCATCCATTTCAATTAACATCCTTCCATCCTCTGATTTTACTCGTTCTTCCTTCCCAGACTCTCCCTTTTGCACCCTTTTCACCTCCTTCCAAAACATTTTCTTATTCCGTTGAAAATTCTACGTCAGCCGCCTACCCCACCTCTCATCTGCTGCCACTTTAGTATCACGCACAGCCATTCTCGCTCTATTCCTCTTTTCCTTATACATTTCATATAACATCTCATCCTTCCTCTGCAGCCACACTTCATATGCACGTCTCTTCTCAGCCACAGCCATACTTACTTCCTCGCACCACCATTCACTTCCTTTTCTTACACCACCACCCACACGTCTCACACCACACACCTCTTCTGCATGCCCCACCACAGCACTCTTAAACAACTGCCATTCCTCCTCCACGCTGCCATTTTCCCTATCTTTCACTGCATTCCACTCATCTTTCAATTTCTCCTGATACTCTATCTTTTTCTCTCTTTTATCCAACTCACTCACTTTCAAAACCTCCCTGCCACACCTAACCCTCCTAGCTCTCACCCATCTCTTACCTACTCTTAACTTGCCCTCCACAAGGTAGTGGTCAGACATACCTCCACCCTCCCCTCTCAGAACTCTCACATCCAACAATCTTCCTATTACATTCCTAGACACAACCACATAGTCCATCAAAGCTCTATCAAGAACCCTTCCACCCTCCAGTCTCACCCATGTATACTTATAAATATCTTTCTTCTCAAACAGCGTATTCCCAATCACCATCTCTCACTGAACACACATCGCTATCATTTGTGTTCCATTTTCATTTCTTCCAGGCACACCATGCATACCAACTACGCCTTCAACTGCTACATTTCCCACTCTAGCATTCAGATCTCCCATCATTACCACATTCACATTTGCTCCAAAACTCTGCAGACACTCATCAACATCATTCCAGAAAGACTCCCTCTCTTGTTCATCCCTTTCACTACCAGGCCCATATGCACTCACAAACACCCACAACTCACGTTCAAATTTCGCTTTCACCCACGTCAGTCTCGATGACACCTCTTTCCATTCAATCACACATTGCTGTACTTCCGGACTCACTAACAAGGCCACACCTTCTCTTGCCCTTCCTCTATCAACAAATGACAATCTTCCATTCACACTTCCAAACAAAGATTCCCCTTCCCATTCATCTTCGTTTCACTCAAAGCTAACACATCCAACTTTCTTCTCACAAACATTCTCCCAATCTCCTCCCTTTTAGCCTCAATCGTACTACATTCACGCACATTCATAGACCCAATCTTCAGGGTACGGGGATAACTCCATCCCCCATCCCTTTCTCTGGCCTGTCTCTTTTTAGGATCTAAAAAACAGAGGAGGGGGTGCCTAGTCCCTTCACCCCGCCCCTTTTAGTCGCCTTTTACGACACACAGGGAATAAGGTGGCAGTATTCTTCCTAACACAACCTGGCCGCAGAGTGGTAGTACCACCCCATAGTGCGGCCAGGTTGTGTTCCCCCCGCCACAGGGGGGACCACAAAATAATAATAATAATAATAATAATAATAATAATAATGATTATTCTAATAATGATGATGATAATAGTAATAATAGTTTATTATTATTTTTATTATTATTATTATTGTTATAATTGTTATTATTATTTCTAGTATTATCATCGCCATTATTATTATTGGAGGAGGAGGAGGAGGGGGACTGATGATGATGATGTTGATGATGAGGAGGGGGACTGATGATGAGGATGATGATGAGGAGGAGGGGGACTGATGATGAGGATGATGATGAGAAGGAGGGGGACTGATGATGAGGATGATGAGGTGGAGGAGGGGGACTGATGATGAGGATGAGGATAAGGATGATGACTGATGATTGATGATGTTAATCGTTTGCGTGAATGATTATTTTATCTGTGGAGAGACTCAGGAAAGAAGTAATCACCTACGTCTATGGACGGAGCACACTGAAAGCAAGTACATGGCATAAAGAGAGCACACAGAAGGCATTAGGGAGAACTTATGAAATATCAATAAATACACACAGTAGAAAGCACTTCCATGCCGGTAAAGAACTATGAAAAACAAAGAGGATGTAGTAAAATAAAAAGATAATACGAACGTGATGTAAAAGCATTTGTATAAGTAGGGCACATAAAGTATAAGTAGCATAGAACACTTGGCATACACAACAGAGACGGAGAAAACACACAAAAAGGTGGAAAGGGTTGGTGTGTTTGAGGTGAAGATCATGGGTTGGGATCAAAGAATCAATCTCAGATGTAACACATTTACTACTGCAGATATATAGAAACGTTTGTAGATGGTGAAATTGTTAAACTGCACACTGAAATCCTTTAGAGAGACCAGCAATTGCATAACTATGATGATGTAAACTAGAGTAGATTAGGGACAGTTCCACACACTTTTAAGGAATGGATAATACCCAAAGTTGATTTTGTAACAAAGACAGGTGTAGATACCCTGGTAAGTTGTACTATCTATCTATCTATTTACATGGGATGCTTCCTCCAAAGAAAGGGGGGTAGCCGAGACAAGACGACACACTCCCAATTTACTCATCCACACACACATTTATTGTTGCCCATTAGATTTTTTTTTTTTTGGTAAGATGAATAAATCCTTAGGCCTTAGTAGCAGTTAACCCGCCCCGTCCCATCGACGTATGGGTACATTGCAACGATTTGCATTTGCCAGTCCCGGCGACGTACCGGTACGTCGTGCAATTGCAAGGTCTCTAATTTGCACAATTTTCAATTTTCGCGTGTGATTTTTCATATGTATACACGGGACACCTTCCTCTATTCCTCTACAAGATGCCAAGCAGGGACAATGCCTTACACCGCATAACCTCCCCCCTCCCCCCCTCACGCCATTGTCTCTGCAATTCACCTGTTACAAGTGACCTGGCCAATAAAGACATTCAGGGCCAGAGTGATTCCCCAATCAATGACAATGTGGAGGACAAGGTTTACATAGCATTACAGGAAGAAACAGTCAGAAATGATGATCAGGTACTTTGGGAAAAAAAAGGTCATGAATGGTGATTAGTTAGTGAGTGAAACAATGCTTATAATGCCTATATTACTGCTTGAAAACCAATATACTCTCATACTACATGTAAATTCGTACCAAGTAAATAAATAAATAAATACCGTTTATGAGTGGATAAAATAGTTACCCTCCCATAGAACTCGTTTTCTTTGGTGCCAGCATGTTAGAAAACCCAGTCAGGTAAGGAGGGACTCCTACCTGGAATGAGTATTTTAAACCTCAGGTGAGCGATTTCTCTATGAATTTTCGATGTTTCTCACCAAAAGCGAAGATTTTAGCCAAAAAAATTTTTTTCAAAAATACCTCGGGACTGGGGGATGTCGGAGGGGCGGAAAACCTCGGGACGTGACGGGTTAAATAATAAAGTAAACACAAAGCTGATGTCAGGTCACAAATTTTCTTCGTAATAGATCATATCTTGCCAAATGTTCGAGGGTGCATCCACGCAAAAGCCGGCATAGAACATATTCACACGCAAACTGTCCGATCGTGTAGGTCAGGATGAAGCCTATTACATCTCGTTTCGTGTGCCATGTTCTGCACAAACTGTTTCTGATTGTCACACACATTGGCTGGTTTGGTACTGAGAAACGAATTAACCAGAAAGTGAACCACTGAAGTGAACCTTTCGTAGCCCATATTTTGACCCAACCTACATGATCAGACAATCCCCGTCTGTAGTACAGGCTGGCCTCTGTGTGAAGGCACCACAAGAGTATAGTATGCATAATGATAGTCTCAATATGGATCTTCTTTTAAAGAATGCTGGTGACTATAAATTAATTAACGGGCAAAACTATTTACGAAATGTTTTGAAGTAACAGCAGTACCCAGATCATGAAAAAAAAAAAAAAAGCACGTCTCATTATAATTTACGAAAAGGATGAAGTTTAAGACGTAAAATTTGCCGTCCAGTTAGTCTTTCCCCCCAGCTATTTACAAACTATTTACAAATAACCTGAACAAATCGAATCAGTCCTATACTATGTAGAAAACAGTCAAAACAATTGGCAGGATTTTGGCCGAATTTTATTGTGGTAACTCGACGACAAACCACTTTCAGATTATTAATCAAGTGCTTGAGAGAACCCCAGAATGCATTTTTTGAGTGGCAGGAGCATTATACCATCTTCATCATCATCTGGTCTTCCTTTCCCACCCTAGGACAGGGTGAGGAGTAGCAACGTCCGGACAGCCCAAATCTGCCCAGTCCAATGGGCTACGCTTCCATACGCTCACCATTCAACCCCCCGGAATTCTGGCTCTATCTGATACGTAAAAACATTCACCACGTTCTGTAGCTTCACGTAAAAGTATCCGATAGAGATTACGAGAAATTGGTGGATTGACTTGAAATATCCAAGGTGATGGAGAAATCTGAGAAATAAGCGTTGACGAAACTATGATTAAAGGACAGCCAGAATATGTCACTAAAGAGAAGTGCTACACAAGGAGACATAATTTAACCCAAGTGATTAACCGCTTGTCTAGAGAATGTTTTTTTTTTTTTTTTTTTTTTTTGTAATTTATACCGGGAGAGCAACTTAATAGCATCAGCGGTAAGCAACTGAACAAACTTAGAGGTGCAGATGACACAGTTCATTTCAGTGAATCAGTGAAAGATATACAAGAAATAATAGCTTGTGTGGAAACAGAGTCTGAAAGCAGGCACGGAAGTGACACAGGAGAAAAGACGAAGACTGTGTCTAACTGCGTATTCATTGTCGAGTCCCTTCCAGTAAAAATAGATGAAACAGGAAGTGTGGAAGAATACGTTTACCAAAAGCAAGTTGTCCACACAGTTCCGGTTCACGGCAATGAAATTAAACGATGAATATTATGGGATGGAAGGCTTTTGGTAAACCAGGTAACTACGAGAGTGATGCTAAGTGAATGCTCTCATGTTGAAAGAGGTGGGTGTCCAACCCCGCCGTCCTTCCTGTTCTAACTTATGCATCAGACAAGTTGAATCTAACAAAATCCTTGGAACGTAAACTCACGGGTGCTGGGAAAGGAATGGAAAAGATTATGTTAGCGGTCACATGGCGAGATGAAAAAAAAAAAAAAAAGAAGCGAATTCTCTAGATAAGGGAACAGATGAAAGTAGAAGATATAATCATTCCAATCAAAATGCACAAACGACTGAAGCAAATCACGTTCTATAGAAAACAAATGGCAGATGGACGGCTAGGGTGACTAAGTGATAATCTAGAGATAGAGCGGGAGGAAGAGGAAGGCAGAGAATAAGATGACTTGTTGAGATACGGTGACTTGCTTGTACTGGATGGAACAAGCCAATTACCTGTAGACTAGACTGGAAAAAGATGGAAGAGGTCTTTGCTCCCCCAGTCGACTAACTCAGGCTAATGGAGATGATGATGATGATGATGATGATGCATGCATGCAAGAGTGTATTGTAAGAGAGAGAGAGAGAGAGAGAGAGAAATATTGCATCGTCCGAATGAGAAACCGTGACCTTCAACTTCCGTCCAGTTGAGTGTGTGCCTGTGTGAGACTGAGTGCGTGTGCGTGCAGCTGCATCAACCGAACAGCTGAGACACACAAGAGCAAATAAGAATCTCCCACCTGTTGCATTATTTTAGAATTGGGAATGATAATAATTCAATAGGAGTAAGTGATGCTAATTAAAGAACTGGATATTAACCAACATTGCCCAGGGGTGCAATGTGTAGGAATTTACTGTAAGGGGACTTAGTGTACTGCCTTCTGCCTACTAGCTCATAGTCTCGAAGCTCATACTAGTAGGTCCAAACTTTGTGGTTCCCTCCTTGCTTAGCTAATTAAAAAACCAGGTTGCTGTGCCTCTCATTTCATGGACTTTCCATTTTTTTTTTTTTTTTGTCTGCCTGTTTTTCTAGTATTACCCTTCCATGCGAGCTGTTTGTTTCATCTCTCCTTCAGACTTTTATACCTCCAAGCACTTCAGCCCAATCACCCCTTACAACCCTTCCCTCGTGGGTTAAAGGACATGAGTTCGATCTTTGGCTCGGGAGGGGAATATCCTGATGATTTACGTCTTGTTAAAAGTTAGCTAATTTTACTGAACTTTCACATGATCACCTACCATGCCACAGAAACACACTCGTCAATATCACAACGTTAGTCCTGAATAAAGCAGCACCAGAGTGTATCCGGTGTTAATTATTACTGTTAGCCCCAAGTCGCCATGTGGGAAGTATTGTGGCAATCAGCGCTCCAAAGACTGCTCGATCTCAGAATATGAACCATTAAGGACATGCCAGGATTCGGATTAAATAAAAAATGGATGGTAGCTTAGGCCATCAGTAACCTGCGAAAATAAATAAATAAATAAATACTCATTAACAATAATTTTAGAATTTCGCATAAACTGATGAAAAAGATGTGGGAAAAGATTGGTTTTGGAGTGAAGATATTAAAGGAATAAGACTAACACACAGCAGTTTTAGAGCGTTTGCGATTGGTGAGCTGAATGACTGAATTACAGTAAATCTTCTGAGTGTTGTAATAGGTCGTTTTATAAGGCAACTATGGGTTTCAGAGGCAGTGGAACACTGGTTTTCGGCAATAACTTGTTATCAAAGCGTTGGATTACGATGATATTTTACTAAGGTATGTTTGTGGTAGGTGGTGGCGACCATCATCCACTCACTCGATGTAGTGCTGCCTATTTCTTCCTTAGCCTTTATCATTCTTTTTCTGTGCCCGCCCTCCTCTCTTCCTATTTCTCCCATCTTTCCTGTCACTTCTTACTGCTTTTCTTTCCTTTACAGGTGGTGGCGACCATCATCCACTCACTTGATGTAGTGCTGCCTACTTCTTCCTTAGCCTTTATCATTCTTTTTCTGTGCCTGCCCCCCTCTCTTCTTATTGCTCCCATCTTTCCTGTCACTTCTTATTGCTTTTCTTTCTTTTACAGGTGGCTTTACATTGAGTGACAAGCCAAATGGTTTCCTGTAAGCCAAGAAACCATTTACAACGCTGGGTGGTTACCATATAACCAAACCATACGTGCTCCCTACGTGTCAACAAGTGGGTTTGTGGAGGGTTAGTGCCCCTCCCAGTAAAACAAATAACTCAGAGTCAAATGGCCACCCCTTACGGGATTATGGCGTCTGGCAATAGATAGATAGATAGATGTTTCAGACCCCGACCTAACTGGCGTCAGTATGGATTATTACCAACTGTGGAGACTTAAGGCACTTATAAGAGTAAAATAAGCATGCGAGGCGACAGAATGAGCCATCGCTCGTGCGAGGCTAGCGTGAAGTATTGTTATGACGTTATGTAGGCACCGCCCACGCGGATACTCCAAATATTACGATACTACAGTAGTAATGCAGGACTCTGTCCGAAAACGTCAATTCATGGCCTGGGTTATATGTCACACTGACCCGAACAGAACATGATTCACGGTATGGAAATAATGCACTGCTTCGGAGTGAGAATGAAACGCCATAGCAACGCCAAAAAATAGAAGGATACGAACACACATTCGTAAAACACAACCATTGTGAATATTTGAGCATACAGCCCCTTGGCGAGGTAACCACGAAAACAAATGCCCGTGGACTCCGTCATCATCGACATCGTCAGCGATGACGATGACGGGGATGACGACGTATTCCTGGAGAGTGACACTGAATAAAAGTTACCGTGTGCTACGTTGTTTAGTTCATTTGTACACCTATCATAATATACCAACATTCTGTCTCCGGGGCTACTGCAATGCATGCCTCATTATTACATGCTTACATCATGTATCGTTGCATCAATGGCCGTAGGTTTCATGTAAATGCTTTGTAATTATATTATTACTGACTTTTCTTGACAATTCATATTCAGGTAACCTTATTAAACAGGTGTCTCCTTACTCTCCGCTGAACTATATATTCCCCTGTGACGATAACAGGCAACATGTCATGTGTGCAATTTACGGCTATCATGTTACTTATATATGAAACGTGTCGTCACTTACACATTTGTAATGTTGGAAGTGTACTTCAATCAGGGGATATAGGGAGCTGTACACATCAAGTGGATGGTATTTCCATATATGATGATGACAATACAATAATTCACATCTCTGCGTTAAAAATGGATAACTTCCCATAAGGCCTATACGAAAATACCAGGCTTACTTTTCAAATATAGGCAACATTGCCCGTCTACGAAAGCAGACACCCAACCTTTCCAATATTTCACCCATACGATGATTAGGGGGCGGTGTCTAGTTGGACAACGTCAAAGTGACGTCACGGTATGAGTGAGGGGGCGGGACATTTCCCCGCTAGCCTCGCTCCAGCAATGGGTAAAACAGTCGCCTCGCATGCTTATTTTCTCTTATACGTGCCTTAATTCTCCACATTTGGTAATAAACCATACTGACGCCAGTTAGGTCGGGGTCTGAAATATACCCTGGTAACTTATCATCGTAATTCAAAACTTTGATAAAAGGTTATTGCCGAAAAACATTGTTCCACTGCCTTTGGAATCCATAGTCGGAGAAATTAATAATGGACGACGGCTATAGACAGTGGGTCAGGAAAAGAAATATATCCACAAGTAAATCATGTGTAAAAACAAAAATAGACTTATGTAGACGTGAAAAAATGAGACGATAATGAAGATTAATTGAAAAAAATGCTTTGGTGTATCTGTTAAGAGAGTAGAGAGGACGGTGTAGAAGTTTGGTCATTTCAGTAGTATTCTGTTTAAAACTTACAGCTGCAGGGAAGAAGAAAGAGGAGAGGAGTGCTCGGAGTGAAAAAAGAAGTGGAAAAGGGCCGAGAGAGATGAATCTGAGATAAATCTGTGTTGTCCCAAAAGCTGGAGCTCCAACTACTACCACCGGCCAGCTTAAACATTTGGAAACTCCCGACCAATTTTGTGACCCAGTTTCTGATGCGTCCCTGCAGTCTGGCTCAGTATGTGTGTGGTGGGTGGGTCCTGTCATTACGGACGGACCCCACCGGACCCGGACAGCATACGAAGTAGAGGGATGGGGGAAGTGGGAAAGAAACAGTTGCGAAGTGTAGAGAGTGAACTGGAAAAAGGAAATGATCACTGCAGGAAGCAGAGAATTTTCAAAGGAAAGTCGAGTGCAGAGTGGAATATAATGAAATCTGGGATGTTGACAGTTGGTGAGAGAGAGAGAGAGAGAGAGAGAGAGAGAGAGAGAGAGAGAGAGAGAGAGAGAGAGAGAATGTGTTGGAGGGTTGATTTTTTTTGCAACGCTGATAATTTTTATTAAAATCTGCCACAGATTCACAAGAGAGCGTTGCCAGTTTTTCATTCACACGAAGGCAACCGAGCTGAAATTCATAACAGCTGCCGCCATTTAATTTTCGACACATATAGTGAGAAATATCCCAAAGTTGGTTTTCAACTTTTATACAGTATTATATATATATATATATATATATATATATATATATATATATATATATATATATATATATATATATATATATATATATTACGGACTACTAGTGTACCCTCAATACACTCTTATGTTTGTGACGATATACTGAACACTTACAAAGATATAATCAGTCATGTGTGGACAACTGCATTTTCAAGAACAGCGAAAAGAATCTATTAACAACTGGGCCCGTATATGTATGAAATAAACTGTTGTATTACTGCAGCTTATATATTTGACATTCGTAGTGAAAAGTGATTGATGTATTTTACAACATTTGAGAAGCTGTGTGTGTATCATATTCCATCTAAAAGGCTTGGCTATACTCAGAAAATACCAGAGTGTATGTCGCATAATTATGCACTACGTACAGTCTACTAGTCGTGATAAATGCCAGAGATTTTCTGATGTTCATTTCACGACTAGTACTAGGAATAATATCCCTTCACAAAAATCAGCATACATCAGGCATTGGTGCATCTTAACAGCAAGGCAAGAGATGTTTGTAGTCTTTTGCTGGAATAACTACATCTGCGCCTACAATAATAAATTCTTCCTTGTAACTCCAGGCCTTTCTTGCCTCGTAAATGAAGCTACATAAATGGGGGGAGGTGTAGAAAACAATAAGTCCAATGTCACACATCACTCTATTTCCGAGGTTAAAGTTGATTCTCAAGAGTTAATTATATTCCGTCTCAAGATTGTGTAGCACCAATATAATCTATTCAGACATGGTGAGAGAAACACAATGATCCTGGTGATTACAAATGAAGTTGTGCCACGTGAAGAATAAGTTCCATACTAACAAAGAAGGGTGGACAGGAAGCTTATACTACCTTTGCCTAAGATCGACTGAGCGAGATGTGAGTACAAACCAACGTGACAAGATGAACGAAGTGAAACTATTGGAATGAGTTGGATCTTCCAATAATATGAGGATCAAAGAATGCTCTGAGACATTACTATTTAAAGCCACTGCATTCCTCTTACCCACTTGTGAGTGACAAACCGTTCTTTCAGAGATGGTGTTGATCTGCAACAAATTATTGTGGAATACAAATTTACAGATTTCTGCATTGTGTTGATGGAATGTGATCGAGCAATCTTCCCAGCTAAGATAAAAGGTACGTGATGCATCTTATTGGGGACATTGAAAAAAAAAAAAAAAATCCTGATCTCAGAGGAGACGAACAAATTATCCTGGCTAGAAATAGTGCTCATTCGTTTACTGGATGGCGATTGTATAATAGTTTAAGGCTGTTGGGAATGCTAACCCTGGAAGAGAACCGTCATCTGAATTTATGGAGCGTGTCAACGCAAATTGGATAGATATGACCAGATTCCTGTGGCGTATTGGTATGTCACTAAAACAGGGCACCAGAGACAGACGAAAGAGTTGAGCAACACAGTCATGGTCATATATTGTCGCAAATTCTACAAGGATTCATCATAAGCAATATATTTTCAATCAATAAAACTAAAGATTCACAATGTTTCAAGAGAAGCCATTCGCTCAAATTACCACTGTGAGAAAGTTGGGCCAAAGCTATGAGTAAGAGGCCTAGACAACGGCGATATTACATGAGATGGACACAGCTAGGAGAAGGTTTTCTTTCCACATTTATGCGGAAGACATTACAGTTCTATTGCTTGCCATACCCTTTGAGGAGATACCCTCTTCTTCATTCCATCAATCCACCATCCAGTCCTATGTCGCCCCATGAGGAGCGTAGGAACCCGGGGCTAGGCAAGTTGGTCCTGACATTTAAAATGAGAGTGACCAGCCTCACTCATCCCTGAGTGGCATTAAGTGAGCAATAAACCCCAACCACCCCTTGGATATAGACCTACACAGGCTCAATCAGAGTGGAGCACCTTAATTACCCACTAAACAATCAGGCCCCATAATTTGTTTATGTGGTTACCATCCAGCATAGTATATGGTTTCCTGGTGTACAGGAAACCATATGGCTTGTTACTCAATGTAGAGTTACTCGTAGGCAGAAGGAAGAGGAAAGAATGAAGGAAAGAAAGACAGAAGAAGGAGTGTAAACTCACCCGTGGGCAAAAGAAAGAGGAAAGAATGAAGGAAAAGAACGACAGATGTGGAATAATGGAAGAGAAGAAAGGGCAGACACCCAAAGCAGCACTACATCGAGTGAGTGGATGGTGGGCGCCCGCACCTACCACTAAATACCCTCCACTAAAAAAAAAAAAAAAAAAAAATATATAAGATTCTGTGATTGTACAGTATATGGTATCTGTACGACACAAACACAGATTCGTTTGGGGGCTCTTACACAAAACACGATCCAGAAGGAGCTGCTAACATCATAAACTGACACGTCTTAACTGAGAGTGACACAACTGGCCATATCCTGAGCAAGGGGAGGAAAAGCTGTTTCAAGAACTCACTAAAGGCTCCTCCTAATGTCGCTGAAGTTATGAACATCCTTGAAACTGGTCGCGAGCTCTCTGGTGAAGCCATCAAATTCTGCTAACTGTCCTTCGACTTCTTGTTTAGGCATGAGAATGAGTGGTGTATTGATGTCAAAGGCCCTTGGACATCTAAAACCAGATCAAGGAACTGGAAACACACACACACACACACACACACACACACACACACACACACACACACACACACACACACACACACATCGCTACCACATGGGGCCTAACTTGAGCATATCATGAGGGCACACAAAGGCCAGCATATAAACTCAAGACATTAGTGATCAACCAACATATCCAGTCCCTTCACATTTGGTTGGAAACAAGGAGGTCAGTCACTATCTACCGTATTAATCAACATTCTACTGGCATCAGACGACATTATTCGTTTGGTAAGATGTAATTGTGCATCGAGCAACAGAATGTCAACCTTGAATGGCTCCTATCGTTGTACGAGTACATATCTAGCTCTGCAGGGAACAGCAGTCATTGCGTCAGTACACAGCATGTCATGTGTGAGGATTTCAAGGACTATTCAAAATGTCCATGAACGTTCTTCAATACTTGATTCACCTAAAGATCATTTTAATGCTGAGTTCTTTGTCTTATATTATTGGTAAACTAGCAAATATAGCTTTAACAACATATAGCCAACTTAACCACGAGCTGGTTTTATATACATCCACCCGCGCTGGAGCAGGAGTGGGTGGTGTGTGTGTGTGTGTGTGAGAGAGAGAGAGAGAGAGAGAGAGAGAGAACTGTCTATCTGTTTGTCAGTGTGTGTGTGTGTGTGTGTGAGAGAGAGAGAGAGAGAGAGAGAGAGAGAGAGAGAGAGAGAGAGAGAGAGAGAGAGAGAAAAAAAAGAGAGAGAACTGTCTGTCCGTTTATCTGTTTGTCACTGTGTGTGTGTGTGTGTGTGTGTGTGTGTGTGTGTGTGTGTGTGTGTGTGTGTGTGCGGGTCAACAATATTACTTAACCAGTTTTGTCCCATCACATGGAGACTTGGTGGAAAGACTGAGGGATAGCCTGTGAGGAAATCCATTGCTTTTAAGAACAATTGGTAAAGCTTCAACTTCAAAGTGCTAGGTCAGACATTGAATGGCAAACTGACCCGATTTTATCCAGTATTTACCTAACTTGGAGGAAGCATTGAGGGTAGAACAGGAATGAGGCACTTCGGTTTTGGAATCACTCAGTCAAAGATTACGGTCACAGGTCAATGTTAGAACCGTGTTTTTTTTAATGCAAAGAAGAAACCAAAGGCCAGGAGCCCGCAAACTGTTCCTTCCAAGAAAAAAAGAGAAAAAAAAGGTAACAGAGAGCCACATTCAAGATCCGTTCATTTCGAGATGCCTAGACACACTGTGTTTGAGAGGCTGGAGATTATAGGCAGTGGGAAATACAGACAGAGGGGGAGGTGGGTGTTACTGTTTGCAAAATAACTCGAACAGTTTAGTCCAGTTTCTTTTAAAGTTTTAGAGAGGGTTAAGGGTCAGTCAAGGCGTAAGTCTTTCTTTTAAGCAATTGATCAAAGGTCAAGGTCACAGGACAAAGTCAACTTAAACAATTTTCATCTGTTCACACCAAACTTTGTGGAATGACTGAAGACAAGACAAGAATCAAAGGATTTAATTTGGAGAACAATCATTGAAAGGTGAAAGTCACAGGGAAAGGTCAAAGGTCCAGGTCAGGGGGCAAGATCAATACAAACAGCTCTGATCTGATTTAAACAAGGCTTGGTGGAGGGTCAGGCAAGAACGAAGGGATTTAGCTTAAAGAACAATAGGGCATAGAGCAAGGGGAAGTTTTGGCCTGTGTGTGTGTGTGTCTGTGTTTGAAGAAAATAAAGCAGTTTTTATGTGATGTGGATAAAACCTTCTGGATGAGTTGAGGTTCAGTCAAAAGGCTGATCTATTATTCTGGAGTACAGTATGTCAAAGGTCAAGGTAATATGGGAATGTCAGACAGTTTAATCCCATGGTTACTAAACTTTATGGAATAGTTTAGGTTAAATTAGGGATAAAAAGTTTCCATTTTAATCAGCCAAAGGTCAAGCTCACGGGGGGGAGGGAGGGTTAAAGGTTAAGGTTACAAAGCAAAGTCAACTCATTTCTGATATGACTTGAATTAAAATGGTATAAGGGTTAATAATTGGTCAAGAATGAAGTAATTGTATTTTGAATGTAATATGTCAAAGGTCATGGTCGCAAGAGAAAGTCAAATATTCAGCCCTTAGAGCAGATGGTAGCTGTGGGTGCTGCGCTTCCTGAGTGTTCATTTTTGCTTGTGTTTTCGTCAGATGTGAAGCAAATATTTGTATTACTAACTGTAATTGTACTTATATCAACAAAAGCTTCTCTGCATATATAAAATCACATCTATCTAGGGTGCCTGCCCCAAAGAAAAGGGGGTACCCGAGATAGGACCACACACACACACACACACACACACACACACACACACACACACACACACACACACACACAATTTTAATCGTATCTTAGCCCCAAGGGAAGAAGGGACAGATCTTTATAGCCCCGCATCATATTTTAGATATTTTTGCGGCTCCGTTATAAGTCTGCTCAGAGTCAAATTAAAGTGTCATGAATACTAATCATTCGACTTCTGAAATAATACAAGCATTTGATAGACATTTACATTATCTGCTCTTGATGTTATATAGGATGATATTACAACAATTTTAATTTCTTGGTGTGTAAACTATCACTCATACCACACGATACTGGAATTTCTAATCCATCAAAAGCCTATCTCCATAACTGTTTAATGTATCAAAACAGAATAAACAATCAAAGCATATATTGTGGTGGATGTTGGCTACCATCATCAACTCACTTGGTCTGGTGCTGGCTACTTCTTCCTTCACCTTTATCATTCATTTTCTGTGTCTGCCCTTCTCTTTTCCTACTTCTCCCACTTTTCCTGTCACTTTATATTTTTCTTTTTTCCTTTTCAGGTGTCTTTACATTTATCTAACAATCCTAATAGTTTCATGTAAGTCAGGAAACCATTAACAACTCTGGGTGGTAACCATATAACCAACCCATACGTGTTCTCTACAAGTCAACAGGTTGGGGGGGGGGGGTTAGTGCCCCTCCTCGTAAAATAACTAACTCAGGAACAAACGGCCACCCCTTACGGGATTATGGCGTCTGGCTATAGAGAGACAGAAAAATATGGGTATTACTACTCATTCAAGAAGAATATTATATAGTATAAGGTATTAACTGATTTCAGATATCCCACATTATATGCATGACTGTCAGAAAACTGCTGGCGATCCTTTTGAAATCCAATATGGCCACCTTGTCATGAATGAAAAACTAGTTGCATTATTTTTATGACTCTGTGACATGATTATGTTTATCATTGTTGAAAAAAATACCTCACTAAAAATAAGACATCTCACTTCCCTGCACATGATTAGCCTGAGTAAAGTAGCTGGGAAGAAGTTTAATAAACAAGGAACACAATTATATGCAGTAGATTAAGTTGTCCGAAACAAGATACACGAGTGGTTCCTGTGATAGCCATTCAGTTGAGAGGGACCATTTTACTACCCACTAGATTCCTTCCACGTAATCTGGATGATCCTCTTATCGGGCTGTGTTCGAGCGTGTTGGGAGCTGATGAAGGACTTGTGAGATTGTGTGTTGTGTAAGTTGTGCGAATGAGAACTGGTTTGTGTTGTGGTAGGTTGGGATTTGGGGGATTATGGCGGCAGTATGAAGGGATGCGTTGTGGAAGCTATGAGACTGAGAATTTATGAAGAAAGATGTAAAAACCGTAATGGGAGTTGTGACAGTAGTGTAAGGGGATTGTGCTGTGGAGATTTCTGGCCTATGTTGTGGAGGCTGCGAGACTGAATGTTAGTTTATGGTATAGTGGTGAATTGCGGTTGTGGGTGAAGAGCTGTACTGTGGAAATGGTTGGATGGTATTGTGGAGGTTGTAAGGCAGAGAATTAGTTTATGAGTTTGTGGTGAGTTAAGGGGCCTGTGGCTGTAGCGTAATGTTGTTGCAGTCGCAGCAGATTGTGTCAGTGTTAGTGTTTTCCTGGTTGTTGAAGGATGTAGAACTGGTTATCGTCTGTGTCAACTATTATGTAGTACAAAGTGGTTTTGGTGCAGAGGCAGCACACCGTAATCTTGGTGGTGCTGATGTAATGTGGAGAGGGTGTTTGAAGTGATAGTGGGTTTTGGTTTCGTGTGGTGGTGTTTAGTACTGGTTGTGTGTGTGTGTGTGTGTGTGTGTGTGTGTGTGTGTGTGTGTGTGTGTGTGTGTGTACTAATATGCAAAGATAGGTTTGTACCATATGCCCCAATACACCATTTTAACCTCTACAGTCTAAAGCCTTTTATTTATTTATTTATTTATTTATCTTTAATCTTGCTATATCCAGACGAGTTTATTCAGTTTACGGGAAATCTGACGTCAAAATATTACCAAATATATTTGTGTGGTTTATCGCTCACCCAATGCTTCTTCGCAACCCAGCGTGTTTGATTCCACATCCACACATTTGAGTAACCTTAACCTTGCCCTTAGCACCGAAATTAAGATTTTGGGTGATTTTGATATACATAATGTTGAATGGTTATTGCATTCTGCCAAGACTAACGACGCTGATCTACTGTAGAGTGCGAGCTGTTTGCAGAATCGTTTAATCTCACCCAGCTGGTAAAGCAACAAACCAGAATACCTGATAATCCTGACCATAATCATCTCTTGGATTTATTCTTGACAAATAATTCAGATCAATACAGGATAGAGGTACTGTCACCACTTGGATCCTCTGACCACAATCTCATCAAAGCCTCATTAGTTAACCCCCCCACACCTCCCCGTTCTGAACCTGTCAGGATGACCCGATGGCACTTTGATAGGGCAGACTGGGATGGATTTAGGAATTATCTTGCTGACATTCCATGGCAGTCTTTCTTCTCTACCCAGTCCCGCATTTGCGACTTAATACTAGCTGGTATGGATTTATTCAAACCTAAGTCAACAGTTCACTAAAAGATCGAGCTCTCCAAAATGGTTTGATGGCAGCTGTGCCAGAGCAACAGCCCAAAAGTCATTAGCATATAACTCTTACTTAAAATTTAAAAAAAAAAAAAATCTGAATCACTCTCACAATTTAAAATTGCTAGAAATCATGCAAAAGCTGTATTAAATCTAGCCAAATCAAACTTTCTTCAAAAGCAAGCATCAAAACTACTTAACAACCCTAATGACAACAGAATATTCTGGTCAACTCTTAATTCTCTCAATAATAACGTTAACAAGTCATCTTTCATTCCCCCACTACAATCTTCAGATGGCAACATTACAAATGACCCACGTGGGAAAGTGGATATTTTTGCCAGTACATTTGCCAGAAATTCTACCACAGAGGTAGTCAGCCACAATGTCCCAGTACTAGAACTTGACTCTTCCAAAATTGCCCCACTTAAAATACAGAAAAGATACGTAAAATCCATCCTAGACACTTTACCTACCAACAAAGTTCCAGGCCCAGGTGGAATTCCGCCAATTGTTTTGAAAAAGTGTTCCCCTGAACTTGCCTCTGTTCTAACTATATTATTCAGACTATGCACACGTACTTCTTTATTCCCAAATTCATGGAAAGAAGCCAATATCCACCCAATTCCGAAGAAAGGAAGTTCCTCTGACCCCTCCAATTACAGACCAATAGCTGTCACATCTTCTCTTGGTAAGGTATTGAAACTTAAATTAATAAGCACACTGTTAACCCCTTAACAGCGGGCTTGTTTTGCTTTGACTTGCGGCTCCCGGGGGCATATTCACGCTCCGACAGACTCTCTAAAAATATTTGCCAAAAATCAGTTATTAGTCCTAGAATTTTAAAATCATATATGCATATGGCACATACCTTCAGCTTTCTCCTGGGGTGTTTGTTGAGCCTTCGTCGAGTACCATAGGACTTGTGGAGACCTCTGAAGTTGGGAACGAAGTCTCCACTTTACACTTCCTGACAACCCATAATATGATTACCACAGCCCGATATTATCACTAGAAACACTATTCTATGATTCTAAAATAGTTTGGAATCCATACTAAAAAAAAAAAAACAGTGAAAACAATGAAAATTACGAGCGCGTATATGACCTTCCCACTTGCCATCGTTCGCCGCCAGTGTCCTGTCATTTATTATTCATAAAACCCATCACACTTTATATTTTTATTACTATATAACACTTATATATATCTACAGTCTTTATCCATAAGTTTCCTTCAGTAATAGTAGTTTATTGTCACTGTAGGCATTCAATTTCTCTTTCAGTAAAATACGTAGCATTCACTTTCTTGTCCTGTATACTAGCGTTGAGAGTGAATGTCACTTTCACCTTCACTTTCATAACTCATAGTATTCATACATGCTTGAGTGAAACTTTCACTTTCATTACTCCTAGTATATATACTCGTATTCTTAAAATACTACTCATTTACATTTCTATTTACGTTCTCTATTTTATTTACATTATTTACATTTCTATTTTATTTACACTGTGTTAGGCACTGTCACTTGCAGTAACTTATAAAACTATTTTCCACTGTTCACTTATATTTACATTCATTGCTTTCACTTGCTGTTAACGCATTATTTACATTTCCATTTGCACTGTTTTACTCACCAGAAAGATCGTAGT
Organism: Coenobita brevimanus; assembly: GCF_032717465.1. NCBI lineage: Eukaryota > Metazoa > Arthropoda > Malacostraca > Decapoda > Coenobitidae > Coenobita > Coenobita brevimanus. The sequence continues at coordinate 31,633,401 of NC_136959.1, read as the reverse complement.
CACTCTCTGTCATTTGTCAGCCCTTTATATCTTTCCACACGAGGTTTAGTAGGGAGTAGAGGTCACGAAAGTGACGCCCCACGGTTAAAGGGTTAAACATCTTCAATCTATCAACTTAATTAGTGATAGATAATGTGGTTTTTGCCAAGAAAGATCTACCATTGAAATACTCAATCTCCTAACTCATACCATCTATCAATCAATTGATTTACATGGAGAAACTCATGCAGTAGCTCTCGATATTTCTAAAGCTTTCGACAGAGTGTGGCACTGTTCCCTGCTGTCCAAACTCCCTTGCTATGGACTAATGTCTTTTGTTCCTTTGATTTCTTCATATCTTAATGACAGGAAAATAAGAGTAAAAGTAGATGATGTATATTCCAATTTCCACTCAATTAATGCCGGCATGCTGCAGGGGTCTGTTCTGGCACCAACCCTGTTCCTGGTTCATATTAATGATCTATCTGTCACCCACAATCCCATTAATTCATACGCAGATGACTCAACACTACATAGTTCATTCACACTCAGACATCCATTTACAAAGTCTAATATCTCTACCTCTCAACTCAGTACAGCCATCTCCATAAACCAAGACCTATGTACGAGCAGTGAATGGGGACAAAACAACGTTGTCTCTTTCAATGCTAGTAAAACTAATTATATACAATTTACTAATAGACAGATATTGCCAGATTCATACATTACCTTCAGTGCTACTAATATTCCCATCTCCAAAAGTATTGAAATTCTTGGCGTCTCACTTAACCTGCCGTGTGCCAGCTATTTTTAGCCCTATGGGGCACCCCAGTGCCGGCCATTTTTCGATCATTTTTTTTTTGTTAAAATGATAGATTTTGATGTGGAAACAACGAATTTTGCCATTAAAAGGCTAACCGAGGCTCGGAAATGAGTTCTATTGAGTCCTGCATACTTGCGTACAGATATAGCCACTGTCTCACACTCACCACGTACATGAGAGAAAGCCGTTTTCTATGTAAGGTATACTCAGGTATTTATGCTGGGAAGGTATAGCAATGTTCAGTACACTTTTCTGATCACTTATTACTTCAGTATCTATCACAATTTGCGTGTCTTTCTCACTGTAAATGCATTATCTTACACTTACTTGAAGATAGGTACAACCTGACTTCATTACGTACAGTCTGGCACTTACAAGAAGGTATTTACAGCTTGACTTCACTATGTAGTCCTTACACTTACAAGAAAATATTTACAACTTACATGAAAAATATTTACAAAATGCCTTCACTATGTACATCACTGGGTGAGGCACACAGGCAGCAGAGTGAAGCAAAGTGAGCGTGAGGGGAGGAGCGAGTGAGTGTATGGCCTTGACAGCCTGGGGGATGGTAGAGGAACAGTTACTTTACATGCCTGCCAATTTTTACCCTCGAATCTTGAAAAATGTGGTCACAGTGAAGTTTTTTATTTTAGACCATTTTAAAATGGCACTGGCACTGGCCGCATCATTGTCAGACTGTTTTAAAACGGCACTGGCACGCGGTGGGTTAACAATGCCCTCAGCTGGACCTATCATGTTAGATCACTTGCTAAAACCGCCTCAATGAAACCTGGATTATTTTACAGAGTCCGTGACTTCTTCGCTGATGAGCAGTTAGCTATAATTTTAAAGAGTCATGTGTGCTCACAGATTGAATATAGCTCACCCTTGTGGAATAGATGTGGAGAGGTTGCATTAAAACAACTAGACAAAATTTAGAACAAAGCTGTTAGAATTATTAACAACCCTGCCATTACAAATAAACTACCTCCCCTACAAGTAATAAGGAATGTTGCCTCCATTGCATTATTTTACAGATATTTTTTTAGCAAATGCTCAGACATGTTGCATCCATGGTGCCACCTCTCCATGCCTTCCCTTGTGCTACTCGGGCATCTGGTAGCACTCATGACTGGAATGTCACGCAGCCATACTGGAGAACGTCTGCCTATCAGAATTCTTTCATTCCCCGAACTGCATCTCTCTGGAACTCGCTTCCCCAGGGTTGTTTCCCTACAAATTTCAACCCACAGCTGTTCAAGTCTAACTGTTATAGATATTTTATGAACAGAGGACACGAGTAATCTGGTGTATGGATTATTATTTCTTTTTAATCATTTGTTTTTCCTTCCTCCGTTCTGTTATTTAAAAAAAATAGTACATGGATTTTTTAAACACCATATCTACCTCCTGCCGTCTGCCAAATCTACCTCTGACTGATGAAAATGGAATGGGAGTAGACAATGAAGCTAAGAAACGACTAACAGAATCAGGAAGATAAGTCGCTTGATCACGATTTATTTTTTTATTTTTTTCATTACTAAGCTGACTTTTACAGAATGAGGGAGGAGTTGTTTGCTATTATTCCCCCTTAAATGATGCCCTGTAAAGGCCATGTTGACAAATCAAAGTACCACCTATATGCGTAAAATATAGCGTGTGTCATATATTCTTTTACTTAAATTATCCTAGAGACAAAATTGCAGATTTTTATGCGAGGAAGAAGGAACCAAAGGCCATGAGCCCGCAGTAACAGTTCCCTCCAAGAGAAAAACAAAATACAATATAGAGCCAAATTCAAGATCTGATCATTTTGAGATATCATGGGACCAGTGTTCGATAGCCACATTGTCTCCGTCTACTCTCGCTAATACGGAACACAATCAATATATATTCTTAAAAAGGCTAAAGTAAATACGGATCAAGATTTAAAGGACAGGGTAGGCGCTCAGATATATTTCATTCATACATAACAGGAACCAGGTGATGCACAGTGGTTTGCGTCAGAAACCGGATGTGGCCAAAAAACATCAGATCCTCACCTTGCAACCTAGACGCAAGTAACTGATTCCAATTGCCTTAAATACCTGTATAGCCCAGTTCGAGGCGGCTAGGTTCTTGATTTAATATATCATTTTGAAGACTGTTTTCCCCGTGATTACATATTTTATTCTGAAATCTGTAGCTGGAATGTGGGGAATAGTAGCAGTATTCATTCCCTTAAGTAAATATGCGGCTACTCTACCAGCTTCAAAATTTATCCCCCTATTAATAATGTACATTTTTATTTGCTATATCTATGAATCATACCCCAGATAAGCCGGTTTGGTTAGCTAAGTGCAGTGGTTCCCAAACTTGTGGATTCTGTGTTCCCTACTGGATTAAATACGATATCTGTGACCCTCTTAGACTTAATATGATAACATCTGTAGCAACTGATTATGTTCATTTGAAGGAAACAAAACATCACTCGAATGAGCATATTGATCAGGCACTTATGAAAAGTCGAGTGATTAAATAATAATGTGGTGAATGAACATAAAAAAAAGAAAAAATAAAGTAACCTGCCAAGTCTGTAGCACAGTTGAAAATGTACTTTTGCTACTCAATGGGATATCAGTGACTGAGACTCAGAGCGGATACAGAAAAAAATCAATATTCTTTTATTAGTCTGATTCATAAGAGATAAAAAAAAGTGGGTGGGTGGGAGTCAGAGAAAGGTAGACAAGAGTGAAATTCCAAATAAACCAGTTTGCTGATGCCATGGTAACGTTCCATTCCTGCACTAAACACGGTCAATCTCTTCATTACAATGGTGTTTATGGTACATGGGTCGCTTCTACGTGAGAGGAAGTCATCTAGAATTGCTTCTATGCAGTATACAGAATGCTCTGCATCAATTGGTTAGCAGGAACAGTTCCCCCGCAAATATTGGCTCTGGAGAATTATTGCAATATAAAACCTTAATTCCAGTTATTTCAGATGCGTAAAATCACACCATCCCTCTCCACCTCCAAAAAATTCACCTTGATTTAGAAAGAGGGTCATTACCCCCTGTTTGGGAACACTGGTTTAGTGAGGTGAAGACAGTTGCAAAGAGGGGGAGGGGAATGCCAGAATTTTTGAGGTCTTTCTTTAATGCGTCCATACTCAGCTAATCTGCCAGACTATGCTTGCTAATCTTTCTTCCAGTACAAGGAGAGATTATCCGAAACAATTAGGAATCCAAATAATTATTCAGTTTTCTTGAAGTCTCATCTCATCATCAGTCAATGCATATTTTACAGTGTTTTTCATAATAAATGAGCATTACATATAAGGGCATGACAGGACGATGTTACGCTGGTACATGGACTTTGAACGCCAGCTCAGGCTAAACAGACAGGTTCAACCCTCTTTATCTCGTGCCAAGAATTCAACAAAGGGCATGTGCAGTACTAAGCAACAAATTCTTCTTCGATAAATCTGACACGTCTACCTCGATTCTCTCTAAGCTCTTGCCGAGGTCATTATAAATTAATCTCCTAGACTGAACCCCACTTTTTTTGTCTTTAGTTTTATTTCCCTACTGTACGATGAACTCAAACTAAAATGATTCTTTTAAGACTTTATAACCATACAAAAAGATTTTTGTGAACCACTGAAGATGACATTGTTTAATATGTAGGAGTGTCCAGACAAAATAAAGTTGTTTGTGGCTACGTTAATATTACTTTTTCTCTAAAAATTGCTGCCAGTTATCGGATGACTACAGGATAAACTCAGCTTCATTCTCCCAGGATTTCTGTAATCTCCCATGAACTCTTGATATTTATGGACTGCCCCATGATCCCTGATGGTTATATTGGAGCCCCTTGTCAACATATCGCTAGTGACTGATACCTTTACTGTTACTTTGTCCATCAGTACAAGAATGGTCTAACAAGAGTTTTACTTTATAATTTTCTTTGTTCTTTGGCAGGTGACTGGAGCAATGTTCACTACAGCTCAGATGATATTTCTAGCAGAATTTCCGATGCAGAGCTAGATTTAGTCAGTGTGACGTTACTGTTCCTATCTTGATCTCTTGCCAGCTTCAAACATTCACTGCCGATATACTTAGCTGTATCTTCATGTGTCTTGCGCAGTCTTCATTCAGAAAAAGCCTGTGCATGATGGATTTTACTTTTGATATTCCTCGGGTATTAAATTTGTTCTAGTGGAACCATCAATATAGGTTCCACTGCCTTCCTCTTCATTTCTCTTCTGGGCTATCCCCATGCGTTGCAGGTGGTGATGCTTTTGCTGTTTCTCGTGTATTGGCCATGTCTTACTTTTTCTTTCCACTGTTTGTTCCACTGTTCTAGCTCTCTCTCCATTAACTTGTCTTTTCCTTCGTCTTTTTTGACGCATCCCCTCATACCTGATGGATACATCTATGGGTCTTTGCGTTTTATGAGTTACAGCTTCAGTGCTTCACACTCGCTGGTAATACGGTCTTAATGCTGGATTGAACTTCGTCTCATTTACTAGTGGGCAGGTACAGCCTATCTACATCCGCGCTTATGTAGGGCTTTATAAACAGTAAATGACTTCATTTTCTCCTTGCTGATATAGATGATCTTTTCATATTCCATTCTATATTATCCCATCCGCTACGTCTGACAATGGGCACAACACAGGTATTAAATGTCTTGAAAACGATTCCATCGCTGCGTTTGGAAACCGATCCCTGCCGAAAACTCGTTCCTGTTGTTTTCAGAAACTGTGCTTCCGAGCTGACCCCCTGCCATGTTAAACTCTTTCGTCTTTGACTGTCAACCCGAACGTTTCCTTACTGTGGAAGTTTGCTCTCATTCAGCCTATCTTAAGGAGGGTTGACTGCTACATCCTCTATCACCCAACTGTCGTGATATCTTTAATTTTTGAAATAACTGAATTTATCCTTAACAGGAAGTTTTCAAAGCATCATTCTTCTCAAACGGTAACTTTCTTTCTGACCGCCAGTATGGATTCCACTAGGAACTCTTCACTGTCGATCTTCTCTCCTTCCATTCTGATTTTTTGTCATCCATATTTCTGGACTTACAGGAAGCGTTTGTCATTCACTTTGCACTGGACATCTCAAGACTTTCGACTGAATCTGTTACAAATCGCTCACTTCCAAACTGCCCTCTAGCGGTTTATATCCTTCTGTATCTATAACTTGATGGCAACTGTTTTCTAGTGCTATCAGTAATAGTATTTTCTTAGTGTTCAGTCCTTTCATTAACTCTCTTCCATTCAGCAGTGATCTGAGCCGCAAATCTAACCCTGTCCACTAATATGGTGAGGAAATTCAAGCACAGATTTCAATATCCGTGAGCAAAGTAATGGTATATGATGTACCTAATTCAGGAATTAGTGGTAACTGGAGTGGCTGGATGATTCACAAGTGGTGGACCTACAGATACTATGTGCATGTAACCTAAACCAGAGATACGCAGAACTGAGGCAAAAGAATTGGATGAGATACACTTACAAACGCTGTTACAAGCGAAGGAGATGTTATTGTGATTTTTGTTTTATTTTTGATGATGATGAAAATAATGATGATGATGATGAAAATTATGATGAGGATGATGCAGATTATGATAATGATGATGATGATGAATTATAGAGAAGGGAACAAAGTAAGTTATAACAACTAAAATCCATACTGAATCTTAAATCTACGTCCATACGTCTTGTTAATTATGAATAATAATGAAGACGGTGATGATGATGATGATGGTTGTCGGTGGCAGGAAGAACATCACTAGTAAAAACCAAAGTACATAGCCAACCTTCAATAATGCAGCTGCAATCCAACTAATTATTAAAAATGATGGTATTGACGATGATAAGGATGTTGATGAACCACATGCTATCGTAAGAGCTCTCCTGAATTATATCGTCAAAAGGTGTGCAGGTAAAAATCCAAGTCCTGATATCATAATACAAACGTTATAAAGATTAAAATCTAAATCTTTCAGTGGGTCGTATCTCTGTCTGTTCAGTAAACACAATGGATAAATCTGTCAATGGTTCTGCGAGGGTCAGAAAATACAGTAATACTGGCGAGATGTGTTAGCAGTGTTATATGAATGCCTACTGGGGATAGCACGTCCCTTACGTACCATGGACCTATTTTCCCACTAATCACCCACTCACTCTACAAACACACCCAGGACCAATTTTCCTACTACCCACCCATTCACTCTGTCCTCCCACTCACCCACCTTCTGCACAACCCTGCCCCAACACACACATCCATCCTACCTACCCACACCCACCCACCCAAGGCTTTGTAATACCATTATGGTTTTTGAAGAAAGCTGAAAATTCTATGATCATTTGTCCGAAAAGTTCCACCATGTTGACTTGATTATTTTTATTTTTTTGCCATCAGGGTCGCCACTTTAGCAACATTAAACCACACACAGATTTCCTGTAGAAATTTACCCTAATAGGACCCTTTGGCCCGCTCTGGATGGGTACACATTAATTTCCTTAGCTGAAACGCACACAAACTGAAGATCACACTTTCAGAAATATATATAAGATGAAAATGATAAAATGCTTATTGCCAAAGACGATACAAACGATAACCTGTGACAAGATACTCTCTTTCATATTTTGCTCAGTACATTTGCTTAACTCCCAGTATTCCTTAATATTTCGACTCTTGAGTTTTCATATTTGACACCTGATAATTATGCCACACCAGGATCTCCAACCCATATACTATTTTGTTATGTAAAGTAGAAGGAATCAAAGGCCCAAAGTCCACAGGTTTTTCCCCTCTATGGAAAAAAAAAAAAAAAATCTGAGCCAAATTCAAGATCCGTTCATTCTGAGATGCCTGGACATAATGCGTGAATATTAACATACTGTTCTGCGGAGATCTGATATAAGTATTCATGAGTACTCTGCAGGGACTTAATTTACTGAACGGACCAAACCACATCTGGGGACTCACAAAGATCCAGGTGTGCAGGGTGGTGAAAACACTGACAACAACAACAAGAATACCAGCTGCGTGTAACTTGCAATACTTTGGTGATAGAAACTCCGTGTACAAACAGCTAGATAAGGAGTTTATTACAAGCTCACAGTAAAATAGTCTGCCCGTCTTGGCTGCCTGCTATGAAGTGATGCAATAACGCCTTCGTCCAGGCGTGGGGGCCCTGGGAAAGCGTGCTAGGTCAGCAAGTTTAGTGGGGGCATGTATGCATTGGGGGGGGGGAACATAAATACATCGGGGGGTAGACATATTGTGGAGGGGGTACGCTACTCCCCCGGGTAGCTGAGATGGTGTCTCCTGACACCAGGAGTTAAATGGTGTTTGATTATAGTAGTAAGGCAGGACCGGGGAGGGTTGTACAAGGGATAAGTATGATACAGGGGCAGTAGGGGAGACATGGCCATGGTGAGGGGAGGGAATTAGAAGGATATATAAATATAAGACATACAAGGATTAATAGGTACGAGTCCAGTAAGGGACGAAGGTATACATAAATATAATGGGAATTACACAATAATAGTTTGATACACGATAAACAAGGAGTAGATATGAGGGTTCTATTGTTCTTCGTTCATTTCATTTTTTTTTTTTTTTTTCTGTAGGATACACTGTCACTCAGTAATGCATGAAAGAAATATCATCATTTTCTAGTAGGCAGAGTTCAGATCACATTTTGGTTAATTGTCAGATGGCATTGGTAGTCACTGAATGTGAGGGCAGAAAGTACAGGGAGTTTCTACGTCGTGTGTAGGGCGTACTACGCCTGTAGCGACTCTGATTTCCTGGAGTCGGCATTCCATTTTTCTGACACAACAATGCACTGCACATATGATGAGTAGAAAACCTAGGAAAGCGATAACCACAGGGGGAAACACAACTGTTGGATGAACCCATGAACGGCTGAAGGCCAGAGAAAATTGATCCATAATGAAATCACTGTCATTGAGGAAGGTTAGCATGCGCAAGTTAGGGGAGGTGATGGTAATGTTGGCAGATGGTAGGGTTGAAGGTATGTCGATTGGTTGAAAGATGTCATAGGAGTGTTTACGGACAGCTTGGTGATAGCGAGTGGCGTAAGTGATGACGGACTCTGATTTGACGGTACAATAGTCTGGTGCTTTGTAGAGACCACTAGCGGGGACGGATCGAACTGAAGAACCAGGACACATGATTGTGACAGAGATGGGAACAGCAAAGAAGAAGTACTGGACATGGCTGAGGTGAGCATGGTGGACCGGGAGGTCAGGAGCTGGGACAAAAGAACAGGCTGAGTAGATGGAATGGTTGCGAACTAAAGCAGACTCACAGGGTGTAGCACTGTTAGGGAAGATAGTGAAAAGGTGGGCAGCACAGAGACGAGAGGTCGGAGTAAGGGAGGAACATTGCTAGAGGTCTGTGGAAGAAAGGAAGGCAACGGAAAGATAATCATGGGAGAGGAGGAAATATTCTGAAGGAACAGATACTTGTAACAAGGAGTTGTTGAGGCGGAAAGGGAAAGAAATGATGTGGAAAAGGTTAAAGGTTATGGCAGAACGGGGAGGAATATGGACGACGACGTATGTGGTGAGAAGAGTGGCTTCGAGAACAGGATAATATTCAAGGGAGGAGTAGGGGAGGACTGGGGAGAGACCGAAGGTGGAGTGAGCCCATTCCAGGACAGAACGGAGAGCTGAGACAGGTACTAAGTCGGCAGTGACACGTCCATCGATAGCATCAACCAGGATACGAACCAAGGTAGAGACTTGAGACAGGAGAGAGTCAAAGGCCAGTTGGAGATTATCCATGTTGAGTTTGAGGTAGAAGAACTGAGAGATAACGTTGAGATCTGAAAGGTGGCGTTGTAAGATATCGGTGAAATTGTTTAGGGTGGACGTGACTTCATTGAGTTGGGTCGTGAGCTTCTGTAACATGGTGTGTTGGATTTTAATGACTCGGCGTTGTGATTCTAGGGCTGAAGCTAAATGAGTGAGATCAGATTTGAAGCTAGAAATGTCACGGGCTGTAGCAACGCCAAACAAACCACTCAGATCTCACTGCCGAAGTCGAAGAGACCTCGTTTCACACGAGAACGACCAACAGGTGTCTGAATGGAAAATGTGTCATTGAGCTCAGTGAATCTGTTACTTATGTATTGCAATTGCCAGGAGAGTGGTAGGAAAAGGTTATAGAGATACTCATTCGGGTTGTGTGTCCCCATGATGGCCGTGAGATGGTTCCTGATTCCGTGGAGCTGGTGCGCGTAGGCAGGTAGGGCAATGGCTACGTCGGCCAGGGGCGCAAGATCGTAGCACAAGAAGGCTACATCTTCGATAAGCATTACCTCACCTCCCGAGCCGACCAAGGCCCCGGGACGTACTCCACCATCGTCCTGACCTGACCCAGACCCCAGGAGGGTCAGCACTGCCAGCAGGGAGATCGCTAACATCGTACCTAGAAAATCAAGGTAGAGTTAATGGGGAGGTCGTGAAGAGGTTGATGGGCAGAGCGCAGTTTGGACCGATATTGATTGGTTGATGAATGAGCAGGTGGAGGTTGAGAGGAAGGAGACTGAGGGATAGGTGGAGGCAAGGTAGACTGAGGGATGGGAGGAGGGGAAGAGGGGTCAGGAAGTTATGTAAGTAACTCTTCCAACACGAGGCCACGGGGTGCTCGCTTTAAGTCATCGACGTGGACCCATCTGGTGTCCTTAGTGGACAGGTCCTGGAGGTGAAATTTGTTGCCTTGTTGAGTGAGGACGCGGTAGGTCCCTGTAAATTTGTCATCCAGCTTAGAGGAACACGTATGGGAATGATCAAAGACAAGATCGCCTACACTGATAGTGATAGGAGAGGCAGACTTATGTTGGCGCTGCAGCATGTCCTCCTGAGAGGAAGCCAAAGTGGATTGGACATACTGGTGGATTGTCTGGAAGTTGGCCAAATTTAGTTTAACATAATCATCCATGTTGTAGATGGGTTCTGGCTTTGAGGATAAAAGAGAGTATGGGAGGTCCCTGTCAAAACCAAAGAGGACGAAGAAGGGAGATTCAGCAATGGATGCATTGATGGAGCTATTGATTGAGGATGCCACTTGGGGAATCCAGTCATCCCAGGACGAACTGTGGGAGACTAGATGTCTAAGGCACTCTAAGATTTTTCGGTTGTGGCGTTCTACAAGGCCATTGGAAGCCGGATGGTTAGGCATGACATTGCACTTACTGATATGAAAGCAGCGACAGATCTCATCTAGAAGGCTATTGTTGAACTCCGTACCATTGTCAATAAGAATGGTATGAGGGGTACTGAATGGGCAAATTACGTGATCTACAAAGGCACGTGCAACGCTCTTTGTGGTCTTGTCGGGGAGGGGTATGAGGACACAGTAGCTGGAGAAGTGGTTGACCGCTATGAACAAGTACTCAGCGCCAGGTTCTGTGAAAGGTAGTTTTAAGAGATCGATTGAGACAGTTTCCCATGGTTGTGACGGGATTGGGTATTGTAAGAGAGGTGCTGGTAAGCTGGTTGATCCTTTGTGGCGGTGGCAGGAGAGGCAAGAGTCACAGTGGGCATTGATATCGTGGCACATGGTTGGCAATAGTATTTGAGACGTGCTTGGCACAAGCATCGGTCTTTACCTGGATGGGAAGCTTGAGGAGTATTATGAACAATATGAAGAACCTTTGGTATCAGGGCAGTGGGGACAACAAGTTGGCGTACTTTGCGATTGGGCATATCTTTGCCTGTTAGCAGTGTTTTCCTGTACAAGAGAGCATCATCTAGCATAAACTCATCTAGTAATACTGGCAGAGTAGGTAAGGTCAAGGCATCGCTAGATTCTAGGAAATTAATGACTTTGGACCACATGGGGTCTTGGCGCTGAAAGTTTCGAACAACTTCTGACATTAGTGTAGTGTTTTCAGTTACTTCAGGCTGCAGTGATGTTATAGCTGCTGCTACGTGACGTGAGAGTGCGTCTGCGACTACATTCAACTTGCCTGGTACATACTGAAAAGTGGGATTAAAGTCTTGGATGATGACAGACCATCTAGCTAACCTACCTGTTAGGTTGCAATTCTTGAACAAATCACATAGTGGAAGGTGGTCTGTTTGGATATGCACTGGATAACCATAGACTATATCTCTGAAATGTTTCAAGGACCAGACTATCACTAGCGCTTCGAGATCTGTGACACTGTAGTTACGTTCAGCGGTTGTAAGGGTGCGACTAGCATACGCTATTACGCGCTTCCTTGATGCTTCATCGAGTTGCATCAAAACAGCACCAAGTCCAGTGCCTGAGGCGTCTGTGCAGAGAAGGAAGGGTGTGGTATAATCAGGGAACGCTAGAACAGGGGCATTTACAAGAGCTGTCTTTAGCTTTTGGAAGGCCTGTGACAGGTCGTTAGTCCAAACAAAGGGCACATTCTGCTTGAGTAAGTGGGTCAGAGGAGCGGCGATATTTGCATAATCCTGTATGAATCGACGATAATAGCCACTGAGGCCTAGGAAACTTCGTACAGCTTCGGTAGTGGTAGGTTCTGGGAAGTTAATAATCGCCTTAGTTTTATCCTCATTAGTATGAATGCCTTGTGCATCTACGACATGGCCTAGGAATTTGATTTTCTTTCGCAGGAAGTCACATTTACTGAGACTGATTTTCAGGCCTGCGAGTTAGAGGCGTTCAAAGACTTGCTGGAGTTTGGTAAAATGATCAGGGATGGATTTACTCACAACAATGATATCATCTAGGTAAGCAAAAAGAGAGTGTCCCATCATACCGCTGAAGACTGAATGGATAAGTCGCATGAACACGGAAGGAGCATTTCTCAGACCAAGAGGGAGTCTCTTAAACTGAAAATGTCCAGAAAGGGTGCTAAAGGCTGTAACTGGGCGAGAGGACTCTTCCATTTCGACCTGCCAGTACCCGCTGAGGAGGTCTAAAGATGAAAAGACTACGTTATTTTCACCAAGGGATTCTAGCAAATCAGTGAGGACGGGTAACGGGAAACGGTCTGGAACAATGACAGAATTGACCTTACGATAGTCAACTACTGGTCTAAAGTTGCCGTCCTTCTTTGGTACTAAGAAAAGTGGGCTATTCCATGGACTGACGGAGGGCTCAATAATGTCTTGGTCTAACATGTTCTGTACCATTTTATCTGTCTGCTTTCTCTGACTGTGAGGAAATCGATACGCTGGTATGTAAATCGGCTGAGTTCCTGGTAGTAGTTCAATCGTATGTTTGACAAGGTCTGTTCTACCCATCGGTTCACCGGGTAAGGCAACCACGTTTCTGTATGAGGTCAGAAGGTCGAGGAGTTGAGGCATATTTTCTGGGAAATCTGTGCAAGCGAGATGTGAGAGCATATCGGGTGAATATGTCGGCGCAGATCCCGTAGAGTCAATAGTACATACACCGATTGGCGTACTATCATCAGTCTGAATAGTAGGAATTGAGGAATCCTGGCACACCTTTACGGCCGCTGGGTATACTAGGAAGTCTCCAATCTTTACACCACTTTTAAGTTTTAGTGGAGCATTTGTGACATTGAGCAAGTATAGGTAGCATAAACTGTCCTTTAAGACTGTACACCACGCTGACTCATAAGTCAAGCCATTCAGATAACACGTCTCAGGTAGTGTTAGTACATCCACTCCTTCGTTCGCACAGGCAACACAAACAGAGACTTTGGTGAACTCATGCGGTAACAAAATTGTTCACGTATTCGTTACTGCACGTTTCGTCTCTGCGTGTTGGAGAAGATCATTCAGACTGTGTGAGGTAGGTAACTGAGACATGTCTGAGTCAGCGATAGTGTTGTCGGGAGAGGAGGTAAGAGCCATGTCCGAAGGCTGAGATGATGTATCAGTAGACACTGAGGAATTTATGTCCTTGCTCGCCGTCAGTAAAGGAATGATCTCTGTATTCGCAGATGATGATAGTGGTGGTTTGGGCTGGGTTGGACTTTTTGGTAGTGATAGGGACAGAGGTAACTGAAGGACTGATTTGATCATAAGAACAGGACGGGGACATTCCATAGTGTAAACCAGGAATCCAGAAATGTCTATACTACCACAAGCAGGTAATAATGCAATGGAGTGTTGTGCCATGGTGGAGAAACCAATAAGGGCATCTGCGGGATACTGCAAGTCATTAGTGACATGAAATTCAATGGGGATAGGGGGCAAATCTCTGTGGAGTTTGACTTCAAGGGTGACTCTTCCCTTAACCTTAAACTCTGAGCCTTCGACACCACATAGGCGAATGTCTGGTGGTTCTAGGAAACTGACGTGGTTGTGATGTTGATGAATAATTTGTAAGGAATTTTCGGAGATGAGATTTACTATAGATCCTGTGTCCAAGAAGAATGACGTTGGTATGTCATGACTGCATCCGAGAATGACTAAACCCGAGGATGTTATGGGACCTACATGGCGGATGGGGAGTTGGGTGTCTGGTTCTACGTGATATTGATCCGATATGGGAGCGGCGCTTCCCCCGACTGTTGGCGGTTGAGGTAACGACAATCCTCAGTGGTGTGAGTCGTGCTTGATTTGTGGTATTTGCAGTGTGGATGACGTGAGCGGGAAGGCGGACGCTGTCTGGTTTGGGAGTGAGGACGTCTGTATGTACGGTCGCAACTGGATGCATGATGTCCAGGATGACCACAGTGCCAGAAAAGAATCGAAGATTGTCTGTTCTGTCAGGCGCTAGATTGATCACGACCTGCGGTAGGAGAACGATGTGTGGCAGGTCTGCTGCTTGTGGTGGGACGGGAGCGAGATTGGTCTGGGGTAGTGGAGGTGTGACAGACTGAGGAGGCCAAGGGTTGGGTGGTGCCCTGACGCATGTAGTTCGAACCTGTTCTTTCATGAATGGCTTTAGTGACCTGAATAATTTTATCTCCTGGATTGAAACCGATTTCCAAGGCTAGCTCTCGCTGTTTAGGAGGAAACCAGTGAAGGAATCTCAGGTAACCAATTAAGTCAGCAAAGTTGGTGAGTGAAAGCATTGGAACGCCATTCTTGTCTTCTAACCATTTCGTGCCTACCAGTAATTGGAGCATCTCGCTACTAGTTGCTTTCATGGCGGCGGCAGCTTCGCGGAGCTTGACATATTGCGCTGGGACTCTCAAGTCCTCATCTAGTTGGTTTAGGAGATTAATGAATCCCATGACAGACACGGTATTTGAATGCTGGCAACAAAGGCTGATGAGTTCCGTACGAAAATCAGCAAAGGTACGAATGCTATCAAAATGTCCTGCACGGATCGCGGATCCGATGTCCGATATGCCGTGGTGCAAGCGACCCATGAGGTAGGCTACTTTGAGCGATTCATCGGTTATCTGTCTATTGTGGATTTCTGTTTCGACTTCTCTGAGGAAATCATAGACAGACCAAGTTGGGTCCTGGCCAGTAAATTTGGGACGATTGGCATCGTCGAGATAGATAGACTGTGGAGGGTTGGCCATGGCTGGAAGTGCAGAAGTGGCGGCAGGAGAGGTGTGGGAGAGAGAGAAGGTAGTGGCAGTTAAGAGCGAGCAAGACAGGGTATGAAGGGAGGCAGGAGAGGGAACGACAGGGGAAGGAGTAGAGGAAGAAGAAGGGAGGGTAGAGGCAGGAGTTGAGGAGGAGGTATCTGGATTCACGAGTGTAGGAGGGGTAGTAAGTGAGTCTGCGGGAAGTGAAACGGGAGTCTCAGGTACAGGGTGGTGGTACTCTTTGCCACTTCGTAAATGAGTGATTGTGTTAGAGTCGGCAGACGGGGTATGATCATGGGATGTTTCCGGGTCGAGAGGGCTGGTGTTAAGCGGTTGACGTGGAAAGTATGACATTTAATGCGGCAATGGAAAATGAAAGGATGAAGATGGATACGTAGGTGGAAATGTATAAATAACAATGAGAGAATGGAATACACGAGTAGGTGTGAAAATGAATGAAGGTGCGAGGATGGATGGTTTAAATAAAAGGTGAAGGATGAGATGGATTATAAATAACGTAGGAGAAGATGAAAACGGGGTAATGGAAATGAGATGGAATATTTACAATATCCAATCTGCAGAGAAAATCGAGGATAATCTCTATAGAAAGGAAAGGGATACTATAGTTACACAGTAGAGACGAGATTGTCGAGATGTATGACGTGCAGGGGTGGCTGGGCGTAGCTGGGCTGGGGCGGGGCGGGGCGGGGTGAGGCAGGGCGGCGGTGGAGAGACAGCTGGGCGGAGAGGAGAAGAGATGCCACGATGAGTCACCGACAGGGAGTGGCGGTCTTAGGAGGCTCACGTAATGCAGACCAGATGTGGCGGCGGCGGAGGCCGGTGGTGGGTGGTGAGGGCAGATGTTGGTTCAAGGCAGGTGTAGAGCTGTTGAGTTGCAAATGCAGAGAATGGTGGTGGGCAGGCAGTGGGCAGACAGTGATAAGTGGCACCGTGGGGGCAGGAGTTATGATGAGTTCGGAACAGGTGCTGGGAACAGGTGCAACAGGTGCGTAGGTCGGCGACGGTGACACGTGCGGTCAGGAACAAGGCGTATGGGTGGGGTTGTTTGAGAGGTGAGCACTGGTGAGAAAAATTGTACACTCGGAAAGCACAGCCAGGTATTACACCACTAGAGGCACTGAGGAGGGGCGAGGCTGGCAGATGCGAGACGTCGGGTATCTGTTGGTGTCACTAAAAATCTGAGGAGGCGGTCAGAATCTGATGGTTTGAAACACCGCTGCTACCAAATGTAACTTGCAATACTTTGGTGATAGAAACTCCGTGTACAAACAGCTAGATAAGGAGTTTATTACAAGCTCACAGTAAAATAGTCTGCCCATCTTGGCTGCCTGCTATGAACTGATGCAATAACGCCTTCGTCCAGGTGTGGGGGCCCTGGGAAAGCGTGCTAGGTCAGCAAGTTTAGTGGGGGCATGTATGCATTGGGGGGGGGGACATATATACATCGGGGGATAGACATATTGTGGAGGGGGTACATGCGTGTGGCCATGCTGGAGACACAAATACAAAGACACATAGTATTCTGGTTGTGCGACACGGATTCTTTGCTATGCGTTGGTCTCAGCTTCTGTAACCTTTGTTGGTCTATGTATTCATTTGTCATTTATTGAGTATGTTTCTCTACTACAAACCCGGAGGATCTTCTGTTTTCTCATTAATTGACCCTGCGCCCCAGCAAGTCTATTTCGAAAACTGTGAATTGAGAACACTGCTAAGCCTATAAAATTCATGACACACTGAGCCTATGGGTGGGAACAGAGTGGTCCAGTTGCAGCAGAATTTGAGAGCTATCTTGAAAATCGTACACAGACCCCACCAACTCTCTCTCTGTCTGTCTGTCTGTCTCTCTCTCTCTCTCTCTCTCTCTCTCTCTCTCTCTCTCTCTCCTTTTCCCTTGTCCATCAGCAAGCATTTTTAGCTTTGTTTTACACGCCTTTGTCTTCATTCTCTCTCCGTCCTGTCCTTACCCTTGCATTTTACCTTATGTTCTTTCCGTTAACATTATTTCTAAATTTTCTTCTTCAGTTTTCCTTCTTTTCCACGCTATGCAAGGCGCCATTATCCTTAAGACTTTTATCTCTCACTTCTTTGTGTGTTTTTCCCTGATGTTTCACGACTTGTAATTCAGGCACCAGTCGTTCTTGGGGCTACGTCTTTCTCTCTGTCTTTTCCACTCTCTTCATGTCTCTTGCTTCCTCATTCTTTTCTTACGCCTTAATAATCTTAGACCCGCAAGCCTCTATCTTTTCTCTCGCCAACTTTTTTCTCAGATTTATCTTTCTTCTCGTCTCTGTTTCATTTCCCTTCTACCTTTCTATTTCTCTCTGTTAACAAACTTTCTGTTCCAATCTCTTCCTCCTCAGCGCCTTTTCAAACTTCATTCAAGGCATTCTAATTTGAGTCTTCAAATAATTTCCTTCATTTCCCTCATATTCAAACTTTCTTTTTGCTTCTTCCCTCCCTCTTACGTTCTTCAAGTTTTCTTTTTCTTTCCTCCAGTCATTCCCCTTTACTGTTTAATCTTTCTCTTCTTTTTCCTTGACCTTCTTTATTGTTCTCTGTTACTTCCTTCCTCCTTCAAACTTCCCTCATTTGTGTTGTCTTCCTTCGTCCTCCCTGCTTCTCTCCACATCGAGCTTCCACTTCTCGGGTTTATGTGTCACTCGAGCCTGTTGTCTTCCCACTTAGGAGTAATCCACTTTCCTTTCCTCCTCCTGCTCTCGCCTCCTCCACTTTGTCTCCCATCGCACCACTCTGCTGACTCTCTTACGTTTTTGTTCTTTCAAGAATACATTTATTTAGTTTAATCGTAATGTCCTGTATCTCCTTATTTTTACACAAATATGATGAAGGATTTGAGTAGAGATTATTGTTGCTATTTTTACCATTTGAACTTGTGAACCAGCGTGGAAAATTACTGCCAGTATGATTGATTTTTGTGGTCTGTGGAATTTTCTGCTTCCCACAAATATATAAAAGAATTAGTAAATCAAGTTATATATATATATATTGTTACATAGCCTATGATTTCATCATCCTTTGTGTAATTTTAACACACAGTTGCTGCATGTTTGATCACGAGCGTGTTCTGCCTCAGTCCCCCCCTTCTACCGTTAGAGTAGAGTAAGTCGTCCTCTCTGTTGTTCAGTGCGGGATTGTCAACTCTTTGTCCCCATGGCTTCATTTGCGCGTCCTTCTTACAAGTTGTATCAAGCTCTGCCGGCCCCTATATAATGAGCTCAGTCTCTGCATCATTGCCACTTAGATCTGCTCCTCATTTTGTTCACAAATCTGTCCTCCCCTGTACAGATATTATTATTGTGAGTGCTCAAGAAATCTCCAAACATCTAGCAGCTGTGTGTAATTTGAATATAACTGTTGTTGCATTTTTTCTTGTACTGTGTAGCATAAGGTTAATTCTTAGGCCTAGTGAGGACTTTGTGATTAATGTAGGGTTTTATATCAGTCATTTTTGATAATATTTTATATCTGTAATAATTTATCTTGCATTAACTGAGCATTACCCAGTGTATTTTCATTTTATCAGGGCTGACTTAGATGAGTTTGCTCTTGCTAATTTCGTGTTAATGGAGGCTATTGCAGTTAACCATATGTTTGACCTGTTTTTTGCCATTACATTGTCCTTGTGAGTCCTGGATGTTTTGTTGTTGATTTGAGCATTAAACTTTGACTTGTAATTTTACCTAACTCTTTTGTTTTGAACCTGGAACTTTACGGGACAGTAGTGACTCTTAGTATTCTCACTTAATGTGTACATTATCTTTCTTTGTTCCGTAACATAAATTTGGCGACCTCGCCAGGATATTCAAGATATTATCATAAGGATATTGCTTGATATTTTGTGACTGTTACTTATTCATGATGTCTACTATTACTACACTTGATGAAGCCAAAGATTTTTTGTCAAATGTGCAAACAGTGTGTGATGTAGAAAACAGAACAAAGAATGAACTTAAGCTTGTTGCTCAACAATTGGGAATTGCTGTTCGCTCTCATCATTCTAAAGATCAAATTGTTGACATGATTAATGAAAGCTTGTTTAATGTAACTCCTCCAAATGAGCAAACGCAGATTGAATTAGCTAAGTTATACCTAGCCCTGCAGGAGGCTAAGGCTAAGGAGGCGGAGTCTCGTGTTAAGGAGGCTGAATTTCAAGCACATGCTAAGGAGGCTGAGTCTCAGGCTAAGGAGGCGGAATTTCAGGCCCGTTCTAAGGAGGCTGAGGCACAAGTTGAAATTGCTAGGATTCAGGCAGACCATGAGTATCGCATGAAACAAGGTGGAACTGGATCATCTAGCTCTGATGATTTTGATGTGGCTAAAAATGTTAAACTTGTCCCTCCTTTTAATGAATCTGATTTAACAAAGTATTTTCAGTTGTTTGAGAGGGTAGCTACAGGTTTTAATTGGCCTAAAAAGTATTGGCCAGTACTCCTTCAAACTGTTCTCACCGGTAAAGCTCAAGTAACTTATGCATCTTTGCCTCAGGATCAATCTGATAATTATGATGTAGTTAAGAGCTTGATTCTTAAGGCCTATGAGCTTGTTCCTGAAGCCTATAGAGTAAAATTTAGGACAACTTACAAGCAAGATAAGCAATCCCATGTTGAGTATGCAAAAATCAAAGAAGATCTGTTAGAGCAGTGGTTAAATTCTAAGAACGTGGATTCTGATTTTGACAAATTTAAGCAGATGATTTTGCTGGAGGACTTCAAGAGGTGTATTTATAAAGATGTAAGCCTCATATCTTGATGAGAAAAGAATAGATAATTTGTCTGATGCTGCAGTTTTAGCTGATGAATATGTTCTCACTCACAAGAGATATTCTAAAGAAAAAAGGGAAAGCTGAGAGTAAGTACGTTGCCTCTACTCAGAGTACAGGTAACAGGAAAGAGAATAAGGATGATGTTTCTCAGGAAGTAAATACCAGCTTCACCTCTAGAGTTCAGAAAAGTAAATGTACTTATTGTAGTAAGCTTGGTCATACTACGGAGAGATGTTTCAGGAGACAGCGTGATGTGAACAAAAAGGAGTCTTTAAATATTCAGTCAATTGGTCTAGTGTCCACTCTTGAGAGTTCCCAGAATTCTTTAACTGAGTTAACTGAACCTGCTTTGAGGGGTAACTTAAATTCTCAGGATGGAGCTCCTCTTTTGAGCAGTAACGTGGGTGACACTCTCAAGAGTTCATGTGCTAATTTCCTGTCTGATGGTTTTGTCAGTCCTCTGGACAGTAATGACAGGAAATCAGTTAAAATATATCGTGATACAGGTGCTTGCCAATCCCTTATGCTGACCAGTGTTCTAGGCTCTAATGTTAATTCCTCTGATGAAACTGTAATCTTATAAGGTGTAGGGAATAATTACTTCTCTGTCCCTCTGTGCAGAGTGAATTTGGAGTCTGGTTTTGTTAATGGTTCCGTTATGGTTGGGTTGGTTGAGACACTCCCAATGTCAGGTGTAACTTTCTTACTTGGAAATGATATTGGTGGAAGTCAAGTGTGTCCAGCTCCTCAGTTGTCTAGTGAGCCAGTGGCTGCGTCCCAGGATTTTGATGTCCCTGATGTGTTCCCTGCATGTGCTGTCACTAGGGCTAAGTCTAAAGTTACTGGTGATTTAGAGGATAATGATGATGATGATGTTATCCTAGCTGACACTTTTCTTGCTAATTTGGACCAC
The DNA here is from genome assembly GCF_032717465.1 of Coenobita brevimanus. Taxonomy (NCBI): domain Eukaryota; kingdom Metazoa; phylum Arthropoda; class Malacostraca; order Decapoda; family Coenobitidae; genus Coenobita; species Coenobita brevimanus. The sequence continues at coordinate 31,612,393 of NC_136959.1, read as the reverse complement.
TCACCAGATGAGGCAGTACCCCGTAGTGTTGATAATTTGTCTCGTCAAGAGTTGGTTGAGTTGCAGGTTGCTGACCCTGAGTTGAAAGGTCTAGCTAACTGCTTACAGTGAAGAAGAGTCAGCCGGTGCTTCTACTTGTTATTTTGTAAAGTCAGGAGTACTTATGAGGAAGTGGAGACCCCCAACAGCATCAGCCGACTGTGAATGGGAGGTTGTACATCAAGTTGTCATCCCTCGTGTTTGTAGGCAGGATATCATTAGAGTGGCTCATGATTCCAGTTTGGCAGGACACCTTGGAGTGAGGAAGACTGTGGCACGCATTTTGAAACACTTCTACTGGCCAGGTATCTTCAGGGATGTTTCCTGGTATTGTAAGTCTTGTCACAACTGTCAAGTTGTGGGGAAGTGTAATCAGACCGAAAAGGTTGCACCTCTAGTTCCCATTCCTCCTTTTGAGGCGCCTTTCACCCGTGTGTTGGTGGATATTGTGGGCCCTCTTCCTAAGACTTCTTCAGGATTTTCTTATGTGTTGACCCTGATTGATATGGCTACTCGTTATCCTGAAGCCATTCCACTTAGAAATATCTCAGCAAAGAACGTGGTTAAGGAAATGCTAGGGTTCTTCACAAAGTTCGGTCTGCCCAAGGAGGTACAGTCAGACCGAGGAAGTAATTTCATGTCAAATGTTTTCAAGCAGTCTCTGAAAGAGTTGGGCATCACCCAGATCACCTCTTCAGCTTACCATCCCCAGACCCAAGGAGCGTTGGAGAGATATCATCAAAAACTCAAATCGATGCTCAAGAAATACTGTTTGGAACATCAGAAAGACTGGGATAAAGGTCTTCCATTTGTTGTGTTTGCTGCAAGAGAATCTCCAAATGAATCACTGGGCTTCTCACCTTTTGAACTACTGTTTGGCCATGAAGTAAGAGGACCCCTTAAGTTACTCAAGGAATGCTGGCTGTTGGAGGAAGATGACGTCAACCTGCTGGAGTATGTGATGAAGTTCAAAGAACGGCTGTCCACTGCTTTACAGCTGGCGAGAGAGAATTTAGGCGCTGCTCAGGAGAAGATGAAGACTTGGTATGATAAGAAGTCCAGGTTACGCCACTTTCAGCCAGGAGATCAGGTTTTGATTCTGCTACCAGTTCATGGGCAACCTCTTCAAGCCAAGTTTAGTGGCCCTTATTTCGTGGAGAAGAAACTCAGTGATGTCAACTATGTCATCGCCACACCAGATCGTAGAAAGAACAAGCAACTATGTCACATCAACATGCTAAAGTTATATCACAGGCGGGACGAAAATAATCCAGTCTGCATTGTAGCTGTTCCACCCGAGTCTGCAAGTGAAGCTCTCCCATGCAGTATGAGCCTGAGTGATAGTTTGGGGAAGAATCCTGATATCATGAATGATCTCCAGACTAAGCTTTCTCATCTACCTCCCAAGGAAAGGCAGGAGTTTTCGGCATTACTGCAGGAGTACCCGCAAGTGTTCCGTGCCACTCCAGGAAGAACCACTGTGTTGATGCATGATGTCGATGTTGGAGACGCAAAGCCAATTAAATTGCCTCCTTACCGTGTGAACCCAGTGAAAGTTCCTCTCATCGAGAAGGAGCTTGGCTACCTGTTGGACCACATGATGATTGAGCCCTGTCAGAGCGAATGGAGTTCTCCTGTCACTCTAGTCCCTAAGCCAGGTGGGTCACAGCGGCTTTGCATTGACTACAGACGTGTTAATCAGATAACCAAAACAGACACTTATCCTCTCCCTCGCGTGGAAGATTGCATAGACAAGATCGGAAAGGCTAGGTACATAAGTAAGTTTGATTTGTTAAAGGGATACTGGCAAGTACCTATGACTGAACGTGCTAGGGAGATCTCATGTTTTGTAACATTAGGAAAGACTTTTGCATGTTCTGTAATGCCATATACAGATTGTTTTAGAGTAATAAGAAATTTCCTTTGTAAATTTCTTTTTCTTTGTTGGGAGGTGTTACACAGCCTATGATTTCATCATCCTTTTGGTAATTTTAACGCACAGTTGCTGCATGTTTGATCACGAGCGTGTTCTGCCTCAGTCCCCCCCTTCTACCGTTATAGTAGAGTAAGTCGTCCTTTCTGTTGTTCAGTGCGGGATTGTCAACTCTTTGTCCCCATGGCTTCATTTGCACGTCCTTCTTACAAGTTGTATCAAGCTCTGCCGGCCCCTATATAATGAGCTCAGTCTCTGCATCATTGCCACTTAGATCTGCTCCTCATTTTGTTCACATCTCTGTCCTCCCCTGTACAGATATTATTATTGTGAGTGCTCAAGAAATCTCCAAACATCTAGCAGCTGTGTGTAATTTGAATATAACTGTTGTTGCATTTTTTCTTGTACTGTGTAGCATAAGGTTAATTCTTAGGCCTAGTGAGGACTTTGTGATTAATGTAGGGTTTTATATCAGTCATTTTTGATAATATTTTGTATCTGTAATAATTTATCTTGCATTTACTGAGCATTACCCGGTGTATTTTCATTTTATCAGGGCTGACTTAGATGAGTTTGCTCTTGCTAATTTCGTGTTAATGGAAGCTATTGCAGTTAACCATATGTTTGACCTGTTTTTTGCCATTACATTGTCCTTGTGAGTCCTGGATGTTTTGTTGTTGGTTTGAGCGTTAAACTTTGACTTGTAATTTTACCTAACTCTTTTGTTTTGAACCTGGAACTTTACGGGACAGTAGTGACTCTTAGTATTCTCACTTAATGTGTACATTATCTTTCTCTGTTCCGTAACTATATATATATATATATATATATATATATATATATATATATATATATATATATATATATATATATATATATATATATATATATTCAGCATTACATCCTCCTTGAATAGTTTTAATAATTATATGGAAACTGAATTAAGTCTCCGAATTTGTAATCTGGCATAAGGGTACCTATCTTTTCCATTTCTATGCATTATATTATTCTTATTGTTATTTACGGTTCGTGTTATATAAGAGTTACTGAAGTTATTAACAGATTTGCCTTTCCTTCCACCTGCCATATGTCATTCTCTGTCCTCAGTTGGCCTTCCTTTGGCCTGGCTAACTTTTCTGTTTCCTTTATGTTATGTTCTCGAAATGAACGGATCTTGAATTTGGCTCTCTGTTATCTTGTTTTTATTTTTTCTTGGAGGGAACAATTTGTGGGCTCTTGGCCTTTGGTTCCTTCTTCCTTGCATTTAAAAAATAAATCTCTCCACGTCCCTCCCTTCTTTCCAACCTTTCCTTCATTTTTCCTGTCATTATTCCATTCCTCTCTCTCCAGTTTCAGCCCCACCCTTCCCCACTCTGGTCCATTCCTCCCTCCTTCTAATGCTTCTCTAGTCACCAGATACTCATAGGCAACATTACCTCCAACCTCTCTCTCTCTCTCTCTCTCTCTGTCATGTCCTTGCTGTAAATAATTCACCAGATATTGTTTACTCTCTGTTTCTGTCTACTTTTCTGTCTGTCTGTCTGTCTCTCTGTTTGTCTGTCTGTCTCTCTCTCTCTCTCTCTCTCTCTCTCTCTCTCTCTCTCTCTCTCTCTCTCAATTACTTAGGCTTAGCAAACCATAATCCTGGGCTGTAAGCTGAACTCCCTTTTTTCCCTCAGTTTTTCTACTGACAACATTTTTCTCTTTTAATCGAGTCCTGAAATTTCATGGACCGTCCCACCTCCAGCCTGACCAGTACTAAGAATTTTCCCTTGAGATCATCATTACACAATTTCCTGGCTATCTACACCAGCTGGAGTAGACCGTACAATGAACAGCAATAATATGTCGATAATGTGTGTGTCCTCCAATTCTACGACAAGGTAATTCTTCTTTACCTAAAGGGGGAAGGGATCAAATACAACCAAACTTCCCCACATCCTTAATTATAGCTTCTGAGGCGTTGGTGGTTGGACCTAAAAACATAGCACACACTCAAAAGGATATAGAGGTGGAGTAGGGTTGACTGGGTGATGGGAGAGGAAAAACTCTAACCAAGGCTGTGAGTTACTACTGGAATATCTGTGGAAGGGTGAGGAGAAAATAGTGTAGAATGGAAAGGTAGAGGAGGGAATGGACGACGAGAGACAGAAGCAAGAAAGAGGTAGTGTGAAGGAGCAGAGAAGGCAGAAAAATAGAAAGCTGAAAAACTTGGCTGAAATATAGTAGGGTGGAGAAAAGGTGGGCTTAATAAGGTAGAATGGAAAAGGAAAAGATAAAGAAAGTCAGAAAGAAGACTGTGCAGCGAATGAGCCACAAAAGCCATGTAAAACAGATTAGGATTTACAAAGTGTGAATAGAGGTTAGGAAAATTTGTGGTTAGATGGGGATAAGAACGTGAATAGGAATGAGAGGAAATGGAAGAAGGCATAGAAGAAAAGACGGCATACGAGGGAGTACAATGGAAGGAAATAGAAGATGGAGAGGGGGAGTTAGTGGAGAAGAAAGTAAAGGGAAAAGGAAGAGAAATGAAGTAGGTAAGCAGGTAAGAAGGAGGAAAAGAATGGGGTGGAAGGAAAAAGCAAAAAAAAATGACGGAAAAAAGAGGGGAAGGACAAACATGGCACTGAATAAGATGGCAACAGGGATCGATAGCTATGAAGACTGGCTTGGGATGGGAAGAACGAGAAAAATGGAGCCAGAAATAAGGAAAAAGGTGGGAGAGAATGGAGGCTTTTGCCCTGCTTTGTGAAGGAGCGCTGCCCCAGGAGTGGCAGTGATGAGGGGGGAGCCGAAGTGGGGAGGGAGGCAGAGAGCAAACAGGCCTGGGGCAGCGGGAGGAAGGATAATGAAAAGGAAGAGAGAAGGAAGAGCAGAGATAGTGTGATAGGCTGATGGGAAAAAAATATGAAAGAAAATAGGGACAAGAAAGAATATTAGTAGGAAATAAGATAAAAAACTAGAGGCCTCCCAAAGAAGGAAATCACATCAGCCGCGAACCGATACATATCTGGGGCAGCTCGGAATATAACCTTGACCTTGACCTACTTTCATCAATTTCGATCTCGTGATAGAATTTTTTTTTTTTCCCTGCTACACACATGTAAAATTTTGTGATCGTATCTTGAGCGGTTGCGAAGTTATCGTGCTAACAAACACACAGACAGACAGACAAACTGAAACAATACCGGCTTCTCTATCGCTGCTGGTAAAAAGGAAATATATATTTGTGAACGATGAGTAAATTGGAGGCACTCTTCACATAGCGTGGAAGGCAGATTATACTCAGTGTGTTACCAACTGAGCTTAGAAGTACCAATAGTCGAGCTGTAACTCTCTGTGTTGTCTGCTTACACCCTGAAAAAACTGACTATAACTAAGAGGGAAAAAGATAAAGACAAAAAAAAAATATTAAGCGAGCAAGAAACGGGGGAAGGGGAATAAGGAAATGATAAAAGGAAAAGGTGAAATAAAAAGAGATAAAAGAAAATTAAAGAACGGGAAGAAATTGCTGAGGTGTAAGAAAAACAGGTGAGTTAAGGGACGGATAGATAAATACTGAAGAATAACGAAGTAGAGAGTGAGAGAGAGAATATGAGGAGAGGAAACCCAGGAAACTGTGATTCTTTGGACAACAAGCAGATGGGTTAGAAGTAAAATAAAACGAAATTTAAAAAGGAGAGGAAAAAGAACGGAAAAAAACCGAATACATGAATGGTAATGAGAGAGGCAAACTGAGCTCAGAGGTAAAGTGAGAGGACCTGTGCCTGTGCATACAACAGGTAAGAGTGTAGCACAAGATGAAGATTTTATTCCCCAAAGTCTTCAAAATGGGGGAAATCCGTACTGAATCCTTATGAAAGATTCGTACGTCCTTACAATCCGCCATATTTATAGTCATAAGTAAAAACACCCTTGCCAAGTCTGTTTGGCCAAATTTGCGAGGCCTATGATTTTATAAGCATGGCCGCCACCACACAACCAAAAATTCGTCAGTGTCAACTAGGGTCGCTTTGTGAGAGAAAAAATGTTCTCAGTGACCTCAGTGGTACTGCACTAGCAAGAAGATACTACCTGGACAGTGCAGGCATTATTATTATTATTATTATTATTATTATTATTTTGTTAACCATTTGGTTCGAGTGACGACAACGATAACCGCAATGAACATGGTATGCACCAAAGATATAAATTTCAAATACCACTAGCGAGACCAAGCAGTTGGGGAGATGGTGCATTGCAGTAGCGACGCATCGACAGCAGACAATAAGCAGATGATCACTGGAACACTCGACACTCTTTTTTCAAATGTGGTACTTTAACGCCATGGGAAATGAATGGATCTTGAATTTGGCCCTGTTATTTTTATGTATTTATTTATTTATTTATTTATTTTTTTGAGGAACCAATTTGCAGACTCCTGGCCTTTGGTTCCTTCTTCCTTACATTTTATATATATATATATATATATATATATATATATATATATATATATATATATATATATATATATATATATATATATATATGTATATAAAATCCCTTATCATCCCATCGTGGCTGAGTGATTAACTACTGGATCGTCAGGGCCAGGGTGTGTTTCCTGGTGTGGGCAGCTGGCATTACTTTATCTGGTATCACTTCGACCTCTGTGTATAGGCTGGTAAAATGAGTACCTAGGCCAACAATTAGGAAAGGGGGGGTTAACTGTGGTAGCCTGGATGATACTGTGACCATGTATACCAGGAGAGTGAATGAATTACCCCCCTCTCCCCACAGGCTCAAAGGCCAGAGATGAGCACCGCGGCTAAGAGTCTCACGGCGTCTATGCCCACTTTTACCTTTACCACTGACACCAACTGGAACAAAATGGACTTTATGAAATTATTAGATCTTTAGCCCCATCACTGAGGAGGAAATAACATTCGTGAAGGCACTTCATGCGCGCGCAAGAGAGAGAGAGAGAGAGAAACTCACCTTAGTAACTCACTCTACATTAATTTCTCAGGATTGGGCTGAGACTGTTAACTGGAAATGTGTAGTGAGAGCCAGTCTGCTTTGTGAAGACTGTCTGCTGGTGCTCCTCGATCGTGGTATTAATTTAAATGAACATGATATCAAGCCAATTACTCTGCTGGCCTGGGATACTGGTCCTGGGTCAAGCAATGCGGCAGAATGGAGTAAATTGGTGAAATAAGGTGAGAGAGAGAGAGAGAGAGAGAGAGAGAGAGAGAGAGAGAGAGAGTTTGTGTGTGTTACGTAATTACAGAAACCTTGATAAACCACATACATGACAGGTTACAGTCAGGTGGTCCTTCCCTAACACTAACATCACTAATCCACACCATACTGTAGTCACTGATGCGATAAGGATAATACAACAGAAGGTTATCTCATTCACTCCTCTAAAATTTTCACCAAAACAGATGGCCAGACAGACGCACCATTCCTGGCAGGCCTGAATAACCCGATGCATTTTTCTTCTGAGTGGTAAAAAGTAGAATAAGGATGGAAAGTGGGAGGACACAGAGTATCGCATAGTTACTTAAAATTTGAGCAACGCCTTTTGCACACGGATTTTCATTTGTCGTATATTTGGTAGGTGGAGGTGCCTCTATCCCACTCAGCTCGATGTAGTGCTGCCTTCGGGTGAATACAATGAGTGACAAGCCAAAAAAGAAGGTTTCCTCTTAGCCAGACCATTTATTTTGTTGAGTGGACACCACAGACCTAAATAACGCCTTGCCATTTAGTGGGTTAAAGCGCTCCGGCCGGACTGAGTCTGTACGAGTTTATAGCGGAGGAGGAGAGTTGGAGCTTACTGCTCACGCTAATGCCAGTCAGGGGCGAGTGAGACTTGGTTACCCTGTGGGCCTTAAATGTCGGAACTGAGGTAGATTAGTTTAAGTTTCCTACGCTTCTGATGAGGCAAAGAAGGATTGGGTGATTAGGATGATAATGATGAGTATTGCAGCATAAACTTCTATTTTCATACATATACCCTGTATCATTCTGGAGCCAGGTATAATCTTTGAGATACTTGTGCTACATCAGTGTGCTATAGTGATAAATTTTACGAAATCATATTTAATATTTATACTTTACCAGACGTTACTCGGCGTTGCTGGCGTTATGTAATTCTCTTTCTTTTAATTTCTTAGTTTACCAGAAACCTCATGTACTTTGAAGTGATTGATTGCATTTCCTGCTTGTAGCATGAAAAGTGTGTTAACTTAGGAACAGAGATAGGTATGAAACTAGAATTTAAGAGGATCATACAATACGTGCATTATATGCTTAGTTATCGAAAGGTTATACTGTGACATCAGGAATGAGCGCTTCAGCGACAAGCGACATCTTTCGTAAATGCAAGAATATTGGCCAAAGATATATAATTCATTTTAACCTGAGGGGACGAGTTTGATAGCAACTTGCTCCAGTATTTACTGAATATAATTCCAGTCCTTGTGTTAGAAGCAGATTAAGGAATCGAAAAGAAAGTAGCCTCTATACCAATAGCCGGGGTGGATAGGCATTTTTCAATTCGTCATTTCCTTCTCCAGTGATGGACCGATGACAATGCACACTGACACCATCATTGTAGTTTATCATGAATATATACTGAGTTAATCAACAGGATGCACAATCATGCAAAGCCTCACTAACCATTAAACATCTCCATTAATACGCTCACCAACTTTACCCCTCTAATATCAGGATAACTCTAGGATACGAAGAGCCTAAAAAGTTGTGCTAAAGGAATGGGTGACTCTCAAGCACTTCGAATAAAAATGTCCCGCCAAAATGAGACAACTCATCCCAAATACTCCCTCACCTCCAAAGCATTATCTCTCTATCTACCTATCTACCTACCTACCCATCTATCTTTATCTATTATCTATTGATCTACCAATATATCTATCTATCTACAGTATTGTCCGACGCTTTAATCCCGTAAGTGGTAGCCACAGACAAATAGCCTGCATGTCGCCAGTCTCTGTCCACCCCACCTTTTTCTGCAATATAAACCCCCGTGTCTCATATATACCTACACGTACAAAGCCCATGCATCTCTCCACGCTCCTTATTAGTCTCGTATCTTTCTGGCACCCCCATCAGTACTTTCCCTCCAAACACCACCTGGGCAATTTTTCCCCATTAACTCATCAATTTATTCCTCCCCTTCTCCACTCTTTCCATACATTACCACAAACACCTATTAATCCATCTTCTTTTATCTCACCCTCTTTTCTCTTTTCTCCTTACTGCACTCATTAGTCACATTCAATGGAGATTTTTGTAAGTTTTACCTACTGCGAGAAACTTAAGGTGGGAATTATAACCAATGTCTGAAGGAGCTTTGTAAGGATGTGACATTCCCCAAGGGACACTAATTTCAATAACAATTTTCATTATCAATTTTGTTTTTTTTTATTGTATGGACTGTTATTGTTTGAATGTTAATACACACACACACACACACACACACACACACACACACACACACACACAGGTAATTAGCCAAGGATTAAAGGATTTAGGTCTCTCTCTCTCTCTTTCTCCGTAATAACACTAACTCCTCCTGCTCTGCTGGTGCCCAACATTTGATGAAAAACTCCACGTTCTAGACTGCCTTCTCACTTCATGCATATTCGATTTCTGTTATATGTTTCACTTCTGTATTTCATTTACATTCCCTGTCTTCGTTTCTTCCTACTTTTCTACACTTCTACTACCCTCGGATTCTTTCTTCATTGCTTGTAACCCAGACTCCCCTGTTTTCATTTGTCTGTCTGAATAATATTTTGTACAGTTTTCGAAGACAAGAGGCTGCTATTGTCCCCCAAAAAATTGTGTGACGTTAGTATGAACAAATATCTTGTCATGAAAGCATCGCTGTTTTTTTACATTGCTGTTTTACAAGTATAAGTTTTACGCAAAAGATATGGCCAATGTTCTCGACGGTGATCTTAATCAGAAAGCTATAGGGAAATCTGGGCGCACCCACGTACAGATTCTCACGTTTCTCCACGAGTCCCTTCCTCCACTGTGTGTGGTAAGAGCATGGTGCTAACTACGCCACAGTACTGAGGAGACTCTTGTAATACCTTCACTACTGTATAGCTTGGTAAATTGTGTCACCACTCTACTCAGTTACCAACTAAAACAGCATTATTAATAAGACTTTGCTTCTCCATCTTTCTCCCCATTACTTATATTCCTCAGACCCCTTGTGATTCCATTCCTTCGAGTCTAGACGTAACAGCCATATGCCTATGTAAAAATCTGGAATCCCCACAAAGCAGGGAACGAAGAGAATGGGACGAAAATGTTTGCTACTCTGGAAAAGCTAATAAACTTCCATTCAGGCGTTCTGCCAAATCAGCTTTCAGTTCATACATTCTTCGTTTGGATTTTCGAGATTCCAATACATTTTGGATCACATCTCTCAGCATATGCCTGTCAGTGTAAATTAGCGACAGTATTATGTGACTAACAGTTCCCTTCCCAGGACACAACTTCTTACAACTGATTATTGTGCACTCCACTCCACTGTTGCAAGCAATTCATCTAGCTCAACTTATGCCAAGCAACAGACAAAACTTCACTCCCCTTTCTGCACACACACACACACACACACACACACACACACACACACACACACACACACACACACACACACACACACACACACACACACACACACACACACACACTAATGGACCTGTCTTCCTACTCAGGACCTGGAATTAACCCTATTTAGCAAAAGGCTGCGTCTGGCCCAACATAAAAGCATTTCCGGCTTCTGGAAAGAAACCACCTGCTGAGCTGAGATGCCCTCCTAATTTAAATAGAGAAGAGGAATTGGAGTGAAGCTCCAAACATTTTTTTTTTCGACATCGCAATGAATCTAGTCATAAGTTTGAGGAAAACCTCTGAACAGTTGAGGAAATGAATGAAATTGTCGCTGGTCTGAAACCCTGGATTAACCAGTTCCGTATCACAGCATGCCAAGCTTCTTTACATGAGTCAGTAACTTCGCTCCGGTGAGGTGCTGAGGTTACACCACATGAGTCGTGTATCCCCGAGCACTCATTATCAAGAACAGTGTCATATATTGTGTCATAGGTCGTTTTTTAACCTCAAATAAAGTGCGAATGACAGAAGGAAGAAGTTTACCTTGGCGTATGGCTGAAGCAGAGGGCAAGTTTGGTAACACATCAGGATCGATGCGAATGAACGAGTATGACAGTACTATCGAATGAAGGAACTTGAAAAGTCCTGATGCAGAAAAAGACGAGTGAGAGATTATGGTATCGTCGTCTGGCTACATACGGCATTTTGGAAATCACGGTCGATAAGAAAACAGTGCAAAAACTCGATAGAATAAGGAACTGATCTTTCGATATATCTTGTGTTGCAAGAAATGCTCGACACAGAGAATCCACGCTGTTGCTGTCGCTAATGGTCGTGCAGGGAGGAATGTCCTATATAAACCAGCGTGCGAGAAATGTGCAAATATTACCTTTGGCTCAGGTAAAGCTGTACCTATAGTTCTGTGAGGAATGTTTTGGAGTCGCCAAGTCAAATCTGCCGGTCCGAAGCTAAGGAAGTTCTGGAGATGGAGAAGCAGCTCACTGACTGACACCTCCAGGCAGATACTGAGCAAGGAGACGATTACAGCTCATGCGGCAGTATGCGCTCGAAAGGAATGGACTGTGGTGGCCCGTATTCTTGCTGCTGGATAATGAGCTTCTGCTGCCTCTGTGAAGAAGAGCCTGGGATTCAAGGTGTGTGTTTGTGTGCTTGTCACATGAAGTTGATCAAGTGATTGGATGGTACTAACTCGTAGAAAGCGTCGGTATATTCATTCATTTAGCAAGAACTTTCAAACTAGAGGTGTTAGGTATACATCGCTGATCCCCTTCGCATGATTAAAAAAGGCCTTTCTATGTTGACCAAAAATCACCTGCTGGTTACCAAAATAAATAAAACTAGAAGACTGTAACTGCTCAGAGATAAGTACTGATCTCCACCTAAGAGAATGTTGTTGCTGATTGGCGCAATTTAGTTTTTGTGCAATAACTCAAAAACCGTTGGTCAAACAGCAACCAAAAGGTAAACAGAGACCTGTTTTTTTTTTTTTTTTTTTTTTTTTATTTTTCCGACACTGGGCAAAGGCTTTCCAGAGGTCTATATCTCGGGGGCAGTAGCCTATCCCAGAGGCCCAGTAGTCCTCCTACACCTCCACATGTCACCACTTCGGCGTTAACACCCACCGTCCATACTGAATACATGCTAGGGCTGTCTCCATACAGGACTGGTGTATTGGTGATGTAGCGGGGGTACTTTTATGACATGTCGGCGGGTCATCTGGTAGATCAGGAAAGTCTGCTTCTTATGGAATTCAAATCCTTAAACTGTTCCCTGCCCCAGCTGGGATTCCGAACCTGGGTCCATCAGGACTGCAGGCCGCCTCTCTACCGATTCAGCCACCGCCTCCCACACAGGTCTTCCTAGGACCAAGAAGTGCCTCATTTGTGTGTGTATGTTCTTTTTCTTCTGTATGGATGAGAGCAGTCGAAAAGTGGAGTGTCAGAAATATCGTAATGTCACGGATGAATGACCTTCAGACTTTTTCAAACAAATATTGGAAAATAATTTTATCCAGGATTTCCCTCCATGTCCATGTATCTGTAATAGTTTTGGAGTAAACTGAGGGTTGAAAATTCCATGAACTTTGGACATTTTTGGACCTGAGACCTTGAAAAGTAGCTCAAGGTCACTGTAAACTGGGTCCCAGTGTTGTAGGGTCAAGGTGCTGTGTAGATCCCCAATAAATATGATGAAAATAGGAGACGCAAAAGTGACAAAATACTACTACTACTACTAGTACTACTACTATACCGGTCGCGTTGGCCCCAGCCCCCCTTGGCCCATGCCCAGGCACCTGTCCGGCCAGAGTAGGAGCAGGGCTCTCAGTTTTAAGGAAATTTCCTTAGATTGAGAAACCTTGAGGTTATATGAAGAAATTTTTAAGGATACGGGGATTTTAAAGAAAATACTAGAAGAAATTTGATGGAATTTCTACTTGAAATATCTGAGGATTTTTGTAACGATTTTTCGAGAAAAGCAGAAGTAGGCGGTGGCTGAATCGGTAGAGAGGCTGCCTTTGCAGTCCTGATGGACCCAGGTTCGAATCCCGGCTGGGGCAGGGAACAGTTTAAGGATTTGAATTTCCATAAAAACAGACTTTCCTGAGTCTACCAGAAGGAACCCGCCAACATGACGTAAAAATACCCCCGCTAATACCAATACACCAATCCTGTATGAGACAGCCCTAGCATGTATTCCTAATATGGACGGTGGGGTGTTAGCGCGGAAGTGGTGACATGAGGGGAGGTGTAGGAGGACTACTGGGCCCTGGGACAGGCTATTGCCCCCTGAGATATAGGCCCTCTCAAGCCTCAAGTTGCCCAGAGTCGGACACACATATTACACACAAAAAAAGCTAACAATCAACTGTCAGGGGGAGGTTATATGATGTCTTTTGAGTTTTTTTTTTTTTTGTTATATCGCTACCACGCTTTGTAGAAAAAAAAAAGATATTTTTCATTCATTCATTCATTGCGCAGACGCCATGTATCCCAAACGGGGTGGCTAAGGGCTGTAGAGTTAATTGTTTTACAGGAGGGGCACTAATCCTCCACCAACCCCGCTTGACACGTTGGGATTACCCAACAGCATCTGGTGTTCCCCGGCGGTCACCCATCAGAAAGTACTAACCAGACCCAACATTAAAAATTATTTACAATTAAGATTTATAAGTTTGGTTAATATGCATTTGGAATTTTTTATTTGATTGTGAGTTACATGGCAGTTATCGAATCGGACGATTTGCAGTATTTTGTATGGCGGCGTAGCATGTATTAACTGCAAAGCTTTATGAATGTGTGTGGTCATTGTATTTTTATTTTATGTCTGCAAGTAAAAAAGTGATGTTATTATGTCTTTGTTTAAGAGTTTTGGCCTCGCTCAATAGTAATTTTTATACGTTCGATTTACTATCTGAGGAAATATGATCAAATTTAGAGAAATTTTTTACAGCTTTCCAAGGAAATTCCGCGTAGCAAGAACTGAGAGCCCTGGAGTAGGAGTTCTTGAGCCAGTCTTTGCCGTGCCAATGTTGATTAAACATGTCAGGCTCTCTAGCTAACATCAGAGAAGCAACAAAAACTTTTACTTAACCTCTTAACTGCAATGATTACCTTTTCCATTTAACTAGGTAAATGTTTTATAGTAAGCAGTGATATTGGAAAAAAGTACCAAAGAAGACGTCATCGGCCTGAAAGGTTTGTAAAGTAACGAAAGTTCCCTCTATGAAAATAAAAAGGCACACATTCTACAAAGAACTTATTGTTTTGACATTTTTCCTTAAATATGATATCCATACACACACACACAAAACCATTTTCCCTCCCTATAAGATTTCACTGACTTCACGTTAATATAGAATGAGATTTCTCTATTTCAGAAGCGAAGCCAAGTGACATTTCGTTTTCCTACTTCTATATTCAAACCTCATGATATTAAGAAAATAAATAGGGAAAATTACAATATGGTTATGATACTGTGGTAACTTACCAGCCATGACAAATAGGTGACATAATATGTTTAACAGTAATAGCGGCACAGCTGCGATGTGTTATTGCCGAGCTCTGGACTTTTCTTAAAGCAGGCAAAACTCCAGCTGCAGTCGCGGGAGGAGGTGGTTGGTTCATTTCAAACTGATTTTGATTCCAGTTTGCAAAATTTTAGTGATGCTTCCTTTGTCATAAAGAAATGAATTCAAAGTCAAAGTAAATAATATAATACTATTTTACGTGGTAAGGCTCATTATTCTGTCAGTAAGAAGAATAACTATCTCAGCCAATCAGCAACGAGTAGAGCAGGAAGAGGGCGGGGCATCAGTAGGGGGCGGGGCAACAAGTGAAATTGGCCAAACGCGACCGGTATAACAAGGATGGGGTCAAAGTTAATACAAGTGCTCAAATACAAATACGGACACAAAATACGTTAATTTCTCTGTAGCCAGTTAGCAAATACAGGTACAAAATATTCAAACTTCTAAATCATCAGATACAATTACCAATGTACTAAATATGAAACTTCAAATACAAATAAAATACAAATACAGGTATCGTACGAACAAATACAAATATGAAACTTCAAGTACAAATACAAATGCAGGTACCGTACCAGCTTCTTTCAGCCTAATTATAAAAAAAAAAAAGATAATTTTACTCCCTTGAGATTTACGTAGGTAAAATAAGCACCACTACTGGTGCTAGAACTGGTGCTTATTACATTAAAAGACTTGTCATTACAGTACTTAGAGTAATTGTCTTGGTGTTGTAATGGTCATACTCACTCACATTCTGGTATGTGTGGTGTTGCGGGTTCGAGTCCCGACGAGACCTTCAAAATTTTGGTAATTCATTTCTGTGCATGTGAGTTATTGTTAAGAATTGCGCATGTTTGTTTATCAAGTATGGACTTCACTTTCAAGAACTCATGCAAGATAAGAAAAAGAAACAAAACCAACTTGTTCAACTAACTTTATTACAGATAATATCTTGATAATATGCACTTTAAACGGGAAAAATAAATTCATAATTCTTAACTTTTTGAATTACAGCAGCATGCTAATTAGTGGATTATGTTCTGGCCCTTGTTCAAAGTGATCATCTTATGCTATGCGTCGCACCTGTGGGAAGAACAGGTTTGGAACACGTTTTGACAAAGTATAGTACTGTACAATTATCCCTTGACTCTAATGAGTGTGGTAGATGCAAGATGCCAACTATGCCAACTTGTATTAATGAAGAAAAGAAAAATTCACTATTGGCAAAGTAATTTTTCACAATGGCATGTAAAAATTAGCAATTTTATATGAGTATTTGACATGTATTTGAAGCAAATATGGCAAATACAAAGCTCAAATCACAGATACAAATACAAATATGCGACTTTTTAAAAATTCTCAAATACAATTAACATACAAATATCGATTTTTGTGGTATTTGCAAATCACAAATACAAATACGTATTTGACCTCCATCCCTGACGTTACTACTACTACTACTAATAATAATAATAATTATAATAATAATGACAGATACAAAGATCTCCACCTATACTGATTGTTGGTGATTAATGAGATAACCATTTTTTTTTTTTTTTATGCTCAGTTTGGCGATTGCAGCAAGGGCCATTTTCAGCTGTATGGAGGCTAATATTAATATCATCCCCATCATCATCCGGACCTCCTTTCCCACCCAAGGGCAGGACGAGGAGCAGCAACGTCCAGACAGCCCCAGGCTTCCATTCACTCATCATCCAAGCTCACGGAATCACTGGCTCCATCAGATTGGACCAAAAAATATCACCACGTTATGTGGTAGCTTTTCACATATATCAATTATAGCTCCAACTAATTTCCGAGATAACCCAGTCTTTTGGTGATCAGTTTGGCAGTATTTCCCTTTTTTTCAGGCATATGTTGGTGAAGCATGAGAAAAGCCACCTAAGTGGTGTGCATTAGTGTAGGTTTCCCAGATAGGCCAAGATTTTAGCGCTCTACTTGTCACGCTTTTTAGTTTTTTCAACAGTATGGCTTGCTAATTTTGGAGAGAGCCACTTTAGTAATGTGTAGCTATATTTAATAACCCTTCAAACGATGTGTGTAAATTGCCTATGGCATTACGTGCAATTTTGGAGATGGTACAGGAATGGAGCTCAGTCAGAAGATTACTATTTTGTAACGCCTGTTCCATTTCTATGTTTGCTTTCCCTCGATTTGCATTGGTCCGCTGTAACGTTATATGAGTTTCCTAATTATATACATGTATATTGGCATTCCAGCCTCTTTCTGGAAGCGATTTTCGAGAAAAGTCTTTTGTAGTAACACCTATTCCTTTTTTCATAAGCTTTCCAACGACGTGCATAGATGTAGCTTCAGTACTTTCCATAATTAACGCAGTTTTGATATTGAGCACCATTATCCTCCTACTATTTGGTTAGTTGTAATTCCTCGCTCCTGTTGGTCGGTCGGGTAATACCAAAAAACATCTAAAGTGAAAATGTGATTTACTCTTTTATCTGCTTACCTACTATGCATGTCACTCTAATTAATTACCAATCTGTCCTTCTGTCAACCATTCCACCTGGTTATTGATTTACGCTTTACCACCCATCTGGTTATTTATATATCATCCTGGTCATTCTGTTAACTACGTATCTCTTTGGCCCCCTGCCTACTTGTCAAACAGCCTATCTACCTACTACTACCTATATCTGTCCTAATTTCTATGCATGCGACTTTGTTGACGTGCGGATCTGTGAGAAAGCCAGGGTCTCTCTATTCATTCTTTCTAAACCACATTTTATTTGTAACCTAACTTTGCTTAATCTAAATCCAAACCTAACCTGTCTAGCCTGATCAGCCTCCAGATCAAATCAGATTAACCAAAGCCAAGCCTTAGATCACACATTCCCGATTGACCGTCTTCTACCGTAACTCATAATATATTGGATATTTCGTGGTGCAGGAGAACAGAGCCAGCGGGGATTACGGTGGCCCTTTATCACAGAGTAATGTACTTGCATAACCCGATCACCGAGGCCGAGATAGAAGGAAGATGCGGCCGAGTTGTGGAAGGATGGAGTGGAGAGAAGGCGGGGGGGGGGGGGGGGATCTGCTGAGAACGGGCAGTGTCACACAAATCTTTCTTAACTGCAGCCTTAACCGACAGCACAAAGGCCTTTGAAAGCTACCTTACGTCACATTTTTACCAAGAAATGGGATCATGGTTGCTTGAAGCTGTAACATTTCTGGCTGATAAGATGCCCAGATACGTCACGATTCACAGCAGGTGCTTTTGGCTTAGTCTTCTCGGTGGGTTATTTCCAATTATACACACACACACACACACACACACACACACACACACACACACACACACACACACATACAAATGCAATTATTAATTCTCACTCATATTGATATTTCAGATATGCTTCATCCAGATTTTCAAAGGTAAATTTGTATTATTCGTATACATTTAACTTTTAACTTTCTAAAAATATATAAACTGTTTTGTAAAAATGTTTATAAAGGTTATGTAATACACTAACATGATTTTGGCCTTTTTTTATTTGCCCCTTACATCTATAACGATAAAGATAATGAAATGAGAGAAGTTAAAATGACCTCTCAGTGAAGGCAGATATTTTCTATTACACCACATCACTCGCTTCTCTACACAGTCTTGCAGACGGGAAGAAGTTTCATGAGTTAGCATCTTCCAGAGTTATGCAAGTTCGAAGTGATGGTACTCGTTCAAAGAGGTACATATTTTCCAAGAAGTGAAGATTTCTAGGATATTGCAAAAATTAGAAGCACAACATTATCCTCCAAAAATTATATATTATTTTTTCCAGTCAAATAAATGCAACTTCGTTAATGAGTAGATCTGTCTATGTAAGCCGGTATATCTATCTATCCACACACACACACACACTCACACACACACACACACACACACACACACACACACACACACACACACACACACACACACACACACACACATGCGTTTTACCGGGCCGATGTACTACTTAGCTGCCGAGGAAATGACAATATGCAACGAGGTAATAGCCACCACCGACAAGGCCTGTAGGTAGGTGGGATTCGTGGGACTAGTAAAGATCTCTGTGTAGCCCCAGAGAAGGGGGTGGGGTGTAGAAACTTCGTAGCCACCATTTATATATATGTAATTCTTTGGTCTTGTAATATGTAAGTCTTGAGATTTGGTTAAAGTTATTTTGGTAATCGAAGAACAGGAGGAGTTAAAGATGAATACAGGGAGTTGATCTTGATTTATTATCTCCAAAGAAAGTCTAAGTTGGAGCAGCGTATGTAAGTACACAGAGACTTAATTTACTAAGTCTAGTCGGACCCCTCTTCTTATTTGGATCTCTCCACTACCTGCCGGTTCTGTATGGCTAGCCCCCTTACTGAGCTCTGATTCCTACATTCTCCGTTTACAGCAGGGGTCGTGTCACGTAGGCTATACTGTTGTTGAAGCTTCTAGAACACTGTATGTCTGTGTGCATGGACTTAACTTCGATTGCACGTCAAGCATTCCTTCACTTAATGAGTTGCAAGCTCATTTACATTCCCACACCTTGTCTGGGTGCTCTGTCTTTATCTATCTATCTATCCATCCATCATGCTTTATCTATTATGATTTGTATTTATAATATGGAGTCCTGACATCGCTCGGTCACGTGAGCTGGCGGTCCTTTCGACAGCAATCATCATTGACATATGCTAATCTATTAATACATAATATTGATTATAATATTCCGCATAGATATAATATTCATGTTAATATTGCAATGATCCAGTAATATTACATTTTAAAAGAAGTTGTATACATAATTGAACAAATGCAATATGGTTAAATTGGTTCAATTGTATAACATTTTGTAAGATGTGTATGTATAACAGACATACGCATATAATTGTGCAATGGTAATACTGCTAGGTCATTACATTACATACGGAATTATCCCTTTAGTAATGTCTAATATTTCACCTAACTAACGTGTGATGATTCAGGTAGTAAAGAATTGTAAGTAACACTGTATGAATTGTTACATAATTGCTATTTTTATTGTACATAATTGTAATATAATTGTTACATTTCGTTTGTAGTTACATACTGTAGCAACTATAAAAATAATTGTTTTAACATTGTAGTAATACTGTAGTAACATTGTAGTAATAAAGAATTGTACTAAAATTGTATGAATTGTTACACAATAATTGTATTGTACATAATTGTATTGTAATTGTTACTTATCGTTTGTAGTTACATAATTGTAGCAAGTGTAACATAATTCTAGTAACACTGTACTAATATTGTAGTAACCCAATGGCACCTGTAGTAATACATAACTGTAACATTGTATATACTTCACAGATTTCATCGATCAGGGAAAACCACTATTCCACTATTCCCTCACACAATGATAAAACAAGTCTAAAGTTAAATTAACAGAAAGCAACCAGGTGAATATGAACACCACGGATCAAACAGCCCTACCACATGTTTACATGTTTATCATGAAGATAAAGCTGCCCCGAAATTCTCTGGCTTTTACAGAAACAGACTGTATTGAAGTGTCATTTCACTGGTTAATCAAGGCAAAACAGATCTTCGTAAAAAGGCACATTACAGATGGACAAGAGAAAATTGCTATTTTTCCTCTTTGGATTAACCAGGAAAGATGCCCAGCAGGAGACTTGCTTAAGTCAGATATAAGCTTCTCCGAGCTAAGATGAATTTAAAACTGAATTTTTTGAAAATAATTTTTTGGATGTATGAACTTTTTCCCATAATTACTGTAAGATTGTAGATCTTGTAAGGGACCACACTACAAATCATGTGCTCATTGAAATAACTCCCGATGTCTCCATGAAGTCAAAAGAACATTATTAGCTACCTTAGAAAACTCTAAATTGGATAACAGGAGATGGAAAGATGTCCTCAGACCTCATCGTGGACACTCATTGGTTATGTAGTTGCCTTGTGTAAATTACCTGATAGGACCCTCCAAGATCGCCAAGACGATAGCGTACACCCCAGGTATGTGCTTACTAGACTTAATGAATGAGGTAGAGATGCAGTGTAGCAAAGCCGCAGGGGTGATCGAAACACAATCACATTCTAGTAGAATGGAGAGTGCCTAGAGACAGTATCAGCTGTGAAAACAGCTACAACTACCTGAAACAGAGAACAAAATCGATCGCGACCCAAAAGCAGGCCAGAGCAAATAACCAAAAACATCAAGGCAATGATCACAAACACCAGGCTACAGGCAGTTTCATAAGTTTTTGTGCAGCCCGAGCAGATCTCGTGTCACAAACACAACTAAATATAGGAAGTCATCTCGCAGCCAACACAGGTAGATAACTGGGTCCGGTGTTGAGTGAGGCCCGGGATCGAAACCACGCGGGTCTCTATGTTCTCCCGGTTTCTATGTGTAGATTCCTTCTCCCTACGCGTCAAGTGGGGGTGGTGGAGGATTAGAGCCCCTCCCTGTAAAACAATTAACTCTATTTCTGTGCCACCCCGTTTGGGATACATGGCGATCTGGCAATGAATAAATGGAATGAATCTCGCAGATCACAGTGAGGAGATGGAGGTCCATTCTATGTCATTATCGTGCAAAACCAGGACACACTAGGAATTGAATGCTTTATCAAAACAAACGAGGATAGACAAAGACACAAGGATTTGGTCCCTACTGTAGGCATCATCGGTGCCAAGGGCGATTGGACCAGTAACTGCAAAACAGTAGAAAAAATTAGTGTCTATTTTCATATCGGGGGAAGACCAAGTCACGACAAAAAATGAACAAACGTAAAAGAAAAGCAAGTCTTGGGAAATTCACATAGGAGGCATGTTGGGAAATACAGAGTGTATCTTGATACCAGCTGTATGTGAGGATCAAACGTTTCCTTTTATTTTCAGACACAGGCTTCTCTAGTGAACTTAATAACACAAGAAGAAATAAATAGAATTATTAGAAATAAGAAGAAAGTAAGTTTTCTGGAAGAATCTGGTTTAGACTTATATACAGTAGATAGCAAACAAAACCACGCAGCAAAACGTATGATACGGTTAAACATCAGTTTCACAGAGACTACAAGACCAATCTCTTGCATTTTTATATATAGTTGAAAACTTCTTTTAGCGAATTAAAAGCTCATATGATACTGAACTTAAAGATGCATGAGAACAGTAGAAAATAATTTACTTCCACAAATGAATGGAGATAGACATTGATAATGAATGCATAGAGAGTGAAATACCATCAGAGTCCTCGCCGATTAGTCAAAACAGAACCAAAAAGAACTGGTAAATATTAAAGGCTTAAACAAGCATACAAAAACAGATGAGTGTATAGATCCACTCCCCCCAGCCTCCAGGACTAGAAACCCAGCTAACGTTACTGATTTATCAGTATATCCCGCCCAACTCACCAATGATTTAGTTATACCACCTAACCCCTATATGAAAGTTACCATAAAGAGCAAGTTACGGAATAGTACTATTCATGTCTTAGGAAAGAATTATGTATAGTAAAAGGATTGTCAGTAGAAAACGCATTATGTCAGATGAACGATGTCATGGGCAAAGCTCAGATATTCATTAATTTAATCACCTCTGAATGGGGCAAGTACAGTTGAAAAGAGGGGACTTGTATAGTTAATACTGAAAAAATGTCCCGCACCTGTAATGGAAACAGTTTTAGCTATGGAATCACAAGTGATATAAAATCTATGGATGAAGAGAAAGCATAAAAGAGAAATTGTATTTCACTCAGGTGAATTTGATGAAGAAAATGATTTGTTAACCCTGTTAGAAAACACAGGGAGACCGTAGCATTACCCGGAGAACAATTAGGGTGTACTAACCTGATTAATAACAAGATTAATGTGCAAACCCAGATACACCACCAATTTTCGTACCTAAGCTTTCTGAATTCCACAATCTCAGCGTACACTCGCAAATCAGTATGTCGATGAAATGTTAAAACTGAATTATTGAGCCATCAGTCTCCCCGTGGAATGCCCCATTAATCTTTCATGCCCAAATGAAGTGGAGAAATGCGTGCGGTAGTCAGATTCACTAGTAAACTAAACAATCACACAATCCCCACTGGATTAGCAATGTCGACTTCTCACACTCTGGTAGCTGTGGTGAGTAAATGAGTAACAATAAGTAATGTTGACTCAACGATGGAGTAAGGTGAGAGGTGAGTGAGGGATCTGATATTTGCTGCTGACGTCACCATGTGTGTCCGCTGAGACGACGACGTCACCATGCGTGTTTGCTGAGGACGACGCCACGCCAATCAACATATATGACTGACACCAGGCACTTCTCACCCACTACTGGTTACTCATTCTACTTATTCACATAGCTCCTACTTCATATTCATTTATTTCCACAGTATTGAGTGGGAATTCGACGTTCTATGGTGAGGTTCGCCTGTGAGTACAGCTATTAACCACTACATTCATCAGACCATGGAATTTCCTGAGTAATATCATCCATCAACACAGCCCTAGAATTATCGAGAGGAAGTCTCCATTCAACTCCGCATTTATCTTCCAAGATCAACAACAGCTTTCAGCACGCCTCTCCGAGTGACCATCTGTATCAAAAAATTGAATTGTAATTATACTTACTCATTTCTTCTCAGTGCTTTCATTATATGCAATAACCTCAGCACTTATTTATATATATGCCACTTACACACTCACTATTTACCATTCATTACAACTCATTTACTCATCTATTTAGTTAGGAACGCATAAACCAAAGACTGTTATATCAACAACACCATGCCTTAGCAACATGAATTCTTTTTAGCTGAGTGATATAACGGGAGTCTTTTCACCTCCACCCGTGTTAGTTCACCAGATGATACACAACGCCCACTGCAGATACACAATTAGGAGAGCTTTCAGGGCGCTTTTACCCACCATACAAAATTCACCGCAAACTAAAGACAAAGAAACATATACCTCAGTTCGGATGATAATGATGATGATTGGCAAACTTATCTGATGTAGTGAGTGAAGAACTTTGTCTCTGACTTGCACATACCTATGAACATATACTTAAGAGTTGCAAGCTCATTTCCCATTCCCACACCTTGTCTGGTGCTCTGTCTATCTATCTGTCTTACTATCCATCATGCTATATCTATTATGATTTGTATTTATAATATGGAGTCCTGACGAGGATCATGGTATCCTCCACATTTATACTGGTTATCATAAATTTAATAAGAATTACTGGAGTGGTCAGTGTGGGTGGGTGAGTTGTGCAGGTGGATGGATGCGCTATAGGTATTGAGAGTGATAACAGTGACAGCAATTGGCAGTGGTGGTGGCGATAGTGGTTATGATGGTAATGTTAATGATGATAGTTAAAGGGTTGACAGTGCTAGTGATGACTGTAGAGAGGCGATGTTTGTTGTAGTGATGTACTGGCAGTGATGGCGTGGGCAATGATGATGGTGGTAGAATGACGGTTCTTTAGGAAAACCGTGTTATATTTTTTTTATATAGAGAACCAACATTATGCACAGCGGTACATCTTCAACATCAGGTTTTTGTGAAAGTTTCCTCTGGACCGGACCCCCTAGTAGAGGGTGAAGTTGAGGATCACAGGCGACTTTCCTATGCACACAAGTACACATGGTATGAAGCGAAGAAGGAGACAGTGCAAGAAAGGAACCTGACTGATTACGTGCTTGTAAAGAGAACGGTGCTTGGGAGTATAGAGTGGATAAGAGGGCAGTGTGAGGACGATGTGGAGATCAGTCCTGATCATATGACTGTAGTGGCCAAGGCTAATGTGACAGAATTAAGACAGACAGGAGAGAATGGAGTATTCAGGGTGAAAGACTGAAAATATAAAGGTTAGAAACAAAAATGTGGCAGATGAATACCAGGCAAAAGGTAATGGAGGAGTTGGAGGCAATGAATTGGGAGAGAAAATGGATGTAGACAGTTTGTTGAAAGCATATTGGGAAAGTATAGTGTCACTTAAAGGTTAGCAAATAAGAAGAAAGGTATAGAGGTGGGAGATGAAGAGGTTGAAAGAAGAAGTGGAAGTATTACCTAACGTGGATGCAGGAAAGAAATCTAATGAAGAAGAGAGTTCACTGAGAGTAAGAAGCTTTGAAAGAGACCAGTTGAGAAAAAAGGAGGTAATATGACTGTCCACGAATCAGGATTAGCGACATTTCCCTTTTAATGAGAAGCCTGAACTAATAGTGGAAAACTCACTGCGTGTCGCTCAGTTGGCGTTTCTCCTCTCCATTTCAGGTATACTTTCCAAAACATTCGTCACTGTTCAAAAGTGACCACGATTTGTCTACGTCACTAAGTGCGCTACTGGGCTTTGATACTTATTGTTTGTTTATTATTTCACCCCTGCATGCCTCCTTCGTTAAGCCACGCCTTCTTCCGGTGGCTTGTGCGTCCTGCCCATACAATGTATTTTGAATTGAGTCGCGTGTTTGTTGTGTGAGAAAGGTTCTGTGCTCAAGAAGTGGCAGAGGTCAGCTAGCACCCAAGCTCCACTAGTACAGTTGGCCAGTACTCCCACCTGTAGGGTGATACACAGCATTCATCGACCGGTATTTCCTTTTGTATTTTTGTAGTCTTAAGAGTTTAGTTAAGATGTTTTTTCCTAAACATTAGTATTTAGCTTTTGTGTGAGTGAGTGAGTTGTCTCGTGATTTGGTTGAAATATACATTTAAATTTATTTTTTTGTAATTAATAAATTTAACAGTTCTTTCTTGGGGAAAGCTTAAGTAAAGTAAACTCTTGTTTCATTTCTCCATAATTAAGCTTATTTCCCACATAGCTCTAAACTTGCATAGACGTTTTACTGTTCACAACATTTGCTTAGGCAGTCTTATTATTATTAACTTAAAATCCGTTGTGCCACCTAGGAGTTAATGCATCATGAAGGACCTGATATTATTATTAGTAGTAGTTATTTATTGTCGAAATTGAAGGAACTTTCTCCAGGAAGCTAACAATTACTAATTCAGCATTTGTTGGTAATTAGTCTCACTGTGTACTGTTGAGAAAGTTTATAAATTCTCGTTCCAGAGAATCGTGCACAAGAAAATGACGTAAAAGTAATCGTTGCTTGATGTAGCAAGACAATCATTGTCCCTGCTCTTCAGTATTATTGAATATTAATATCAATTTAATAATATTTAAGCATTTATTTCAAAATTACCGTGATATTATAAAAACTCCGTGACAATGACGACCTTGTAAGAAAAATGAGTGCATATTGCTCTGAATTTTCTAAAATGTTCCGGAAAGAGGTACGGAAATTTAGAAGTGAAAGTAGAAAGAAGTGTCAAAGTGTGAAGGATGAAAGTGGAAAAATACTAGCAAGCGGAAATGGACTAAGGAGGTGGCAAGAATTTTTCGAAAGGGTGATGAATGGGAATGGTGAAAGAAATGTGGCTGTAAACATGATTGGCTTTTGTAGTGTGCAGTGGAGGAATATAGTGTCAGAAAACGTGACATTGGCTGAAGTGAAGACTGCTGTGAAGCGGATGCAGCATGAGAAAGCAGGAGAGGTTGATGAAGAGTAAACAGAGATCGTAATGCGTACTGGAAAGACTGAAATATTTGTGATGTATAAGAGTGCATGGATGAGAGAAACTGTACCAACAGGGTGGAAAATGTTCTCCTTATATCCTTTCACAAGAATAAAGGAGGGTGAAGTGAGGGCAAAGAGTATCGTGGCATAAGTCTTTTGAGTGTTGTGGGAAAGGTATATTGAAGAATTGTAACAGGGAAAGTATGGGGTATATCAGAATGCCTAATGAGTGACGGCTCAGGAGTGGAAGAGGATGTGTGAATAAAACATTTGCAACGTGTCTTGTACTGAAGACTTGTGAGGAGGAGTATGTGGCGTTTATGAACCTGGAAAAAGCGTAAGACAAGGTAGAGAAAGATTTTGGATGGTTCTGGGTATGTATGGTGTATATGGTAAAGTAATTAGCGCGCTGGATGTCATTTAGAGCTTTTGCTAAGGTAGTGAAGCGTGCGTAAGGATATGTGGGCATTTAAGTGAATGGTTGAGGATCAATGTTGGGGTGAGACAATGTTGTGTGAAGTCCCCATAGTTGTTCAGATTATACTATATACAGTATACTGTATATATAAAGGAGGTAAAAACACGAGTAAGGGAAAGTGGGATGAAAGTGGGAGGACATTGGTAATGAAGAGTGAAGGGTGAGGGGTCTCAGATCTGATGAATGCAGATGATGCAGTGCTGCTTGCAAACAACGGACAAGAGATTGGTAGAGTGGAGTAGAGCTTTATAGATTGCTGTGAACGTCGTACCTTGAAGTTAAATGCACATAACATTAAAGTGTTGGTACCTTTAGACAGAAGATGGCTCCGTGTGTTGTGTTATGGTGAATGGAGAGAGACTTGAATTAGTGAGAAATTTTATGTACCTGGGTACAGTCATAGAAAAGAGAGGTAAATGTGCAAATGAAGTGGAAAGTTCAGTGGCACAAGGAAGGAAAGTGGCTGGTGCAATGAAGGCCTTGATAAGAACCAGAAGTCTGAGTGTGGCAGCTGCAAGATGCTTGCATGAAGGAGCTTTAGTACCTGTTCCAACGTGCCGGTGTGAGACAGTGGTGCAGCGTGATAATGAAAGCTCAAGAGCAGTGGAGCTGGGATTATTGAGGAATGTGTGTGGAGTTCAGAGACTGAAGAAGCTTGTGGACACAAGAGATGAAAAGAATGTGCTTAGATGGTATGGATATGTGGGAAGAACGGGTGTGAACAAAATGGTGGAAAGTGTACGGTTGTGTGAATATGAAGGTAGGAAGAGGCGTGGTAGGCCAAGAAGATGGTGGATAGATCTGGAAAAAATGCGAGAAAGAGCTAACGAGGCTAGGGAGGTAACAAGAGAACGAGCTGTCTGGATGAAATTAGTACAGAGGAGTGTATGACCAGGGTTTGGGACCCGTTTTTAAAATGACAGTAGTAGGATTAACTCTGTTGAATAGGTGAGTGTGATGTTATGTGGGGTATGTTTTTTGACCTCTCAGATGGAGCCAGGATTCCGGGGACTTGAATGGTGTTTGCATGGCATTGTAGGTAATTCATTTGGGCAAACTTTGGGCAGTATCTCATTCTATAGTATTTTCTGGATCTCTGGACCCTACCTCTCCACACCTGATGATGATCATGATGATGATGATACCGATTAGAACGAATAAAAGTTAGTTCATTAACCACTCTGTTTTGGAATCAATCGAAATCTCAAAGAAAAACAACTACCTGTTTCTTTGACATTTTCCATTACATACGCCATAAAAAAGAAAAGTATTTTTGCCACAACTCACATCCAATCACTCTCTGCTGGCCATAAAAAAAAGTTGATTAACCTCTTTTGTGTACCTGTTTTTTTTCTTTTTTAGGCTCGTGACGAGATTGCTTTCCGATTGATTTTGTCAAGAACACTCTCGTTCCTCTTTCTGTGCCCTCACACCAAAGAAGAGAGAGAGAGAGAGAGAGAGAGAGAGAGAGAGAGAGAGAGAGAGAGAGAGAGAGAGAGAGAGAGAGAGAGAGAGGGAGAGAGAATAATGTCATATAAAATCATACATCTCTTGAAACCTGAACATTTTATAAGGCACACACACACACACACACACACACACACACACACACACACACACACACACACACACACCACAGAGAGAGAGAGAGAGAGAGAGAGAGAGAGAGAGAGAGAATAATATATCAAATACATCTCATGAAACCAGAACACTTGATAAAGCACACACTTAACCATACTCCTGTTTTGTGGAAAATTGCCATATAGCGAAATAACTTCATTATTATGTGTGTTGATCGTTAATATAAAACTTCACATTGTTATTTGCATTTGCTGGTTCCTAGAATTTTATGTCTAGTGCGGTCTGAGTAGGAACAACATAATACTGATTTTATAATGTCTGATTAATAATAAAGATATATGGCAGATAATAAAGATATAAATCAGAGAGAATGATGTTGTATGCACAGCCAGCCAAAAAAGTATCACACATCTGGGGACAGATGGTTTTTGAAAAGGAGCGAGTTTTGCAGACGCACCTGAATCTATTAACACCTTGCCTCAAAAAATATACCATCTAATTGACGAGTAAAACGATTTAGGCGATTTAGAGTCGTAATAATTTACCAAGGACAATATCTGCACTTATAACTACAGGGTACCCCATAGATCACAATACTTAGCCCATGTTTCGGAATGATATGTGCAGTAAGATGGCCGATACTTTTGTTTGACTGAACTGCCGCGTTACTGTTTGCAATATTGTGCAGTCTGCGAGGTGGAAATATTCACTGGCGTTTTATTGTTTGAGCTCCAGCTATTTGCCCCGAGAAAACAGATGCTTCTAATATC